>NC_057419.1:39204984-39333965 GCF_019320065.1 Cervus canadensis
AGGAGACAAAAGAACTGTACACAGAAAATTATAAGACACTAATGAAAGAAATCAAAGATGACATAAGCAGATGGAGAGATATTCCATGTTCCTGGGTAGGAAGAATCAATATTATGAAAATGACTATACTACCAAATGCAATCTACAGAGTCAATGTGATCCATATCAAATTACCAATGGCATTTTTCACAGAACTAGAACAAAAAATTTCACAATTCATATGGAAACACAAAAGACCCTGAAGAGCCAAAGCAGTCTTGAGAAAGAAGAGTGGAACTGGAGGACTCAACTTTCTTGACTTCAGGTTATACTACAAAGCTACAGTCATCAAGACAGTATGGTACTGGCACAAAAACAGAAATATAGACCAATGGAACAAGATAGAAAGCCCAGAAATAAACCCAAGCACCTATGGGTACCTTATTTTTCACAAAGGAGGCAAGAACATACAATGGGGCAAAGACAGCCTCTTCAATAAAGGTGCTGGGAAAACGGGACAGCTACATGTGGAAGAATGAAATTAGAAGACTTCCCAACACCATACACAAAGATAAACTCAAAATGGACTAAAGATCTAAATGTAAGACCAGAAACTATAAACTCTTAGAGGAAAACATAAGCAGAACACTCGATGACATAAATCAAAGCAAGATCCTCTATGACCCACCTCTTAGAGTAATGGAAATGAAAACAAAAGTAAACAAGTGGGACCTGATTAAACTGAAAACATTTGCACAGCAAAGGAAACTATAAGCAAGGTGAAAAGACAATCCTCAGAATGGGAGAAAATAATTGTAAATGAAACAACTGACAAAGGATTAATTTCCAAAATAAACAAGCAGCTCATACAACTCAATACCAGAAAATCAAATAACCCAATCAAAAAGTGGGAAAAAGACCTAAACAGGGATTTCTCCAAAGAAGACATACAGATGGCTAACAAACAAATGAAAAGATGTTCAATATCACTCATTATTAGAGAAATGCAAATCAAAACTACAATGAGATATCACCTCACCCCGGTCTGAATGGCCATCATCAAAAAGTATGCAAACAATAAATGTTGGAGAGGGTGTGGAGAAAAGGGAACGCTCTTGCACTGTTGGTGGGAATGTAAATTGATACAGCCACTATGGAAGAAGATATGGAGATTTCTTAAAAAACTAGGAATAAAACCACCATATAACCCAACAATCCCACTTCTAGGCATATACCATGAGGAAACCAAAATTGAAAAAGACACATGTATGCCAATGTTCACTGCAACACTATTGACAATAGCTAGAACATGGAAGCAACCTAGATGTCCATCAACAGACGAAATATCAATAACTTGAGATATGTAGATGACAAACCTGTATGCAGGTCAAGAAGCAACAGTTAGAACCGGGCATGGAACAATGGACTGGTTCAAAATTGGGAAAGAAGTACGTCAAGGTTGTATATTGTCACCCTGCTTATTTAACTTATATGCAGACTTCATCATGCAAAATGCCAAGCTGGATGAAGCACAAGCTGGAATCAAGGTTGCAGAGATAAATACCTATAATCTCAGATAAGCAGATGACACCACCCTTATGGCAGAAAGCGAAGAGGAACTAAAGAGCTTCTTGATGAAGGTGAAAGAAGAGAGTGAAAAAGCTGGCTTAAAACTCAACATTCAAAAAAACAAAGATCATGGCATCCAGTCCCATGACTTCATGGCATATAAAACGGGAAACAATGGAAACAGTGAACGACTTTATTTTCTTGGGCTCCAAAATCACTGTGGACAGTGACCAAAAGCATGAAATTAAAAGAAGCTTGCTCCTTGAAAGAAAAGCTATGACAACCCTAGACAGCAACTAAAAAGCAGAGACATTACTTTGCTGACAAAGGTCTGTCTAGTTAAAGCTTGGTTTGTCCACTAGTCACATAAGGATGTGAGAGTTGGATCACAAAGAATGCTGAGCACCGAAGAATTGACACTTTTGAACTGTGATGTGGAGAAGACTCTTGAGAGTCCCTTGGATTGCAAGGAGATCAAACCAGTCAATCCTAAAGGAAATCAATCCTGAATATTCATTGTAAGGACTGATGCTCAAGCTGAAGCTCCTGTACTTTGGTCAGCTGATGCAAAGAACTGACTCATTGGAAAAGACCCTGATGCTGGGAAATATTGAAGCAAGAGGAGATGGGGATGACAGGGGATGAGATGGTTGGATGCCATCACTGACTCGGTAGATATGACTTTAAGCAAGCTCTGGGAGATGGTGAAGGACAGGGAAGCCTGGGCATGCTCCAGTCCATGGGGTCACAAAGAGGTGGACATGACTGAGTGACTGAACAACAAACCAAAAGGCTTAGTGAGGTTGCTGCTACCCTTCTCTTACATGTGTAGAGTAACAAGCCTCAGTAGATTGAGATTTTATTCCTCAATCATTGGGTTTCATTCTCCCTCCTTTTGGGGTTTTAGGCTATGTTCTGGGTGTTGAGGATTGTGAAATAAAAGAGCTCTGAACTAATCAGGGTGTATTGAGAATAATCATATTTTGTTTATGAAACTCACATTGTGTATATTTCTCCAAGATGGACAAAAACATATGTAACAAACTATCAATAGCAATATCAGTTTGTAATATCCAGTTTTTAATTTTTTCATTCTTAATTAATTGGTGGGACAAGAAAAAGAGAATTCTTAAGACAAGCCTTATTTAAAATAAATACTCCACTTGAATCTTTAACACCAATTTATATTTTTCTAAGTACTTTAGCATGTATTATCTTTTTGATCATCACATTCCTGTGAGATATGCAAGATAGCTTCTTTTCTCAAGTATAAAAGTGGTGACAAGATTGCAATATTTGAGAAAAAGTATTCTCATTTGTTCTACCCATAATCTGAGAAATAGATGGGTTAGTACTATTCTCATTTTATTTTTTTAATGAAACAAGTAAATTATTTATTAAGAGGGAAAAAATGTACAGTATATTTGGATAGACATGTGGATGGACTCAGGGAGAGAGAGTTACTGAGTCGTCCCCTGGGGGCAGCTTGAATTACTTTTAAGGGTTATTTCTTCTGGCTTTTCTTTGGCCAGTCATTTTGATTTGCCTGGTTCACAGTCCATATTTGGTATAATCTCAGAATTCTCCCATGTGTGCGTACGCATCTCTTAGCTAAGATGGATTTTACCGAAAAGGCGGTTGGGTAGAGCATCCTTTGACATTGCTTCCCCTTTGACCTGCAAGGAGGCTTTTCTGCACATGGGTGGTCAGGGAAGACTCCTGACTTCAATAAGGAGAAATATGTGGTCTGGGCAGGGCCCAGCCGTCTGCCTTAATTGTCTTGATATTCTTGTCTTGGAGTTTCCAATTGCTGTACCCTGGGTTGGGGGGCCATCTACCTCCTGCGTCAAATACCCTCTGAGAGATGTAAACCCCAAAAAAACTTTATTGGGAAGATGAAAGGGGAAGGTTTGCCTTCTGTAATTTTTTGAGGCTGACAATGGACTTGTAGACCTTATCTATCTGGGGTCATGGAGTTCTCACCCTGTCTCATTAAAGGGGCCCCAGGGTGACTTTTGCTGTTATTTTGGCAAGATCTGCTATGGAGAATGGCTGGAGTCCCTACATCAACATTGTCCTGTGATGCCCTAGAGAAAAGAAACTAAAAATTAGATTAGAGGAGGGGAAAGTTATAAGAAAATAGAAACTTCCAGTTGCTATGGCCCATGATGAACTTAGCTTGGGGTAAAAACAAATCCAGCATAGTGTCAAGTGAGTGGAGGGAGCAAAAGTTTATGCAATGCAAACCACAGAGTTGTCTGTCCTTTGTGTAGATAAGGGAAATAGTACTATTCTCATTTTATAGTTGACACTAATAATTACCAATTACTGAGCACCTGTAAGTGCCAGAATTGAGTTAGGCATTTTACTTTATCTTTAATCCTTATAATGCTAAAGGGAAGTACCATTACTATATTTAGGTCATGAGAAAACTTAGGCTAAGAGAGGATATATGACTTGGTCAAGGCCACAAAGCTGAAAGTAATAGAGCTAGAATTTGAAACTAGGTCTCTGTAATTTTAAATTTTAAATCAGGTCTATGTGGCTTTAAATTCTATGCTCTTTCCTTACCCCAAGCTATTTGAGAGAGAAACCAAAAGTCACAAAGGTTGCTTCTTGATATCAACAGAGTTTTTCTTTCTTGTATGTATTATTTCTTCCAGGGACCCAGAGCTTGACTGTACTAAATTTGAGTTTTGTTTCTGATAGCTTATGGATTTTGCATACTATGCAGTTGGGTTGGAGAGAACAGATTATATTCAAACTGCTGAATTGAAATTTGAAAACAACCTCTGGAAAAAAAAAGAAAATAACCTCTGAAATAAAATATTTGTACCACAAACATACACTCTTCTCCTTTAAATAGGTGATAATGTAAACCTACACTTTAAAAGAGCTTGGCAGTGATTTGTAAAGATAATGCGCTATACAAATGAATGACCTCATGACTCAGGTAAGAAATCTTTTGTTTCTTTCGAACAAAATAGAGATTTAAATATGTGACCTGTAATATAAAATTTCATCATTGGAAGCATGCAATTCATACTTCAAAATTTGATCTTTTCAGTGTAGTTTTTTCTTAAAGAGTAATGAAGTATATCTGAAGTTTGAGGACACAATCAAAATATAATAACTGAATATACTCTCAGGAGATACCACGAAGTTATCATGAAAAACACATTCTTTTTCCATTTCCTTTTTAAGAAATCATATTTCTAAATCGATTAGAATCAAAACAGCAAATTAACAAGTCAATCTTCCTGCTCTTCTGTCACAGTGTAAGATAATGATGTGCCGAATTTCATCTATAAAGATGACACTACTAACTTTCTGGCAGCAGGCCAGGTCCATGAGTTGTTTTGCTACAGGGAGAATATCTGCACAAAGCCCCAGTAAACCATTTGACAAATAGCACAGATTGGTTAGATTCCCCCAGTTGGGGTATATAGAAACACTGGGAGGTTAGACCCTAAACAACTGAACTAATGCACCACATTACTAGGTTCATTAAAGGGATGCATACTGGAAGAAGTGGTAAAATGCAGGCAAGATTCATAAGCTCACAGCAAAGCATCCCTCTTACTTCACCATCTCAAAATAGCTTTCTCTACATTTCTGAACATGTTAATGGCATAGGATCTGTCTTCTAATTCAGTTTGGAGTCCTCAACAAGAGAGAAGGTAGGGTTAATCACTGTTTCTAAATGACCCTGGGGGTCTAAATGGTGCTACTCTGCACCAGAGACTAGTAAGAAAATCAAGAAAATTAAGTTAAGAATCATTGTACATGGCTCATGTTTGTAAACAAAGAAGGATTACATTTGCCTTGCTAATATATTTATTTCTCAAGTGTTTGGAAGGTAGGGGACAGATGTAGTGAGATGGGGGAAGATGCCAAGAGAATTTGCGATTAAAATACTATTGATCAAATGCTTGAGTGAGCATTGGAAAGCCCTGAGGTGGTTCTGGGCTTGAGTCAGACTTTCTCTGCCCAAAGGTTCTGGCTTCCCCTCAGTCCTTCCTTCAAGTTGCCTATATTACATGTCAGGATTCCTAAACCAAGAGGAGAGTCAAAAAACCTAGGGGATTAGCTAGCCTTTGCACTTGCTATTCCCTTTATCAGAAATGCACCTTCTACTTTTCTTCATCAAAGTCCCATTCATCCTCCAAAATCTAATTCAAATGTCAGCTTATTCATTCAAATACACATGCCTAGTATGTGCCAGCTATTTCCTTGGAGATATACTTAAGATATTTGACTGGCCATTCTGTGGCTCTTTCCTCTGTGCTTCCACTGCAATCTTATCATACTTCCATATAAGTACTTACCATCTCTGGGAAGATTCTCTCTTATGCACTTACAGAACTAAGGAACCTTATCTTACCCAATTTTTGTATCTCTGGATGTAATATAATACAGTGCCTTGTCCAAAGTAGATGGTTAATAAATCTCTAGCTATTTTCCCACTCCCTTTCATTTATATTTCCTATTTTCTACCTACTCATCTGACTTGATTCTCAGTCTTTCTGTCCCTATTACTTTACTCAAACTGCTCTGACCATACTTCTTACAGGATTCAATGGATGGACAAGACACACTTCTTCTATCGAACTTGCTAAATTGGTAAAATATAAGCTTAGAACTGCTAGCAGCTATTTTTTCCACCTTATAGGGAGAAACTGCCTGAAGAAAGAGGCTAATACAAAGGGAAGCAGAATTGAGAAAGTCCTGATGACATCATTTTTTTTTTTTTTTGGGTAGCACTGGATCTTTGTTACTGGGCATGAGCTTTCTCTCCTTGCAGTGAGTGGGGGGCTACTCTTCGTTGGTGTACATGGGCTTCTCCTCATGGTGGCTTCTCTCGTTGTGAAGCACTGGCTCGAGGCACAGGGCTTTCAGTAGTCGCAGCACATAGCTTGATTGTCTCATGGCATGTGGAATCTTCCTGGACCAGGGATCAAATCTGTGTTCCTTGCATTGGCAGGAGGATTTCTATCCACTGTACCACCAGGGAAGTCCCTTATGACATCATTTGAGCCTCAAGATTCAGCCATGTTTTCAGCCAGCTTTGTCAGAGACTTTGCAGTTAGAAATAAGCCAATAAAATCCTTGTTGTTGATGTTGTTTAGTCACTAAGTCATGTCCGACTCTCGTGACCCCATGGACTGTAGCCCACCAGGTTCCTCCATCCATGGGTTTGCTCAGGCAAGAATACTGGAGTGGGTTGCCATGCTCTTCTTCAAGGAATCTTCCTGACCCAGGGATTGAACCTGCGTCTCTTGCATTGGCAGTTGAATTCTTTACCACTGAGCCACCAGGGAAGCCCCAATAAACCCTATGCCCTCTTAAAAACAAAACAAAACAAATCTTAATCCCGTTTAGGTCAGCTATCTCTCATTTATAACTGAGAAAGTCCTAGCATAGTTAATCATCTCCATATATATATTTCCAGTCCAGATATTTTTCCTGGGCTTCAGATACATATATCCAATTGTTAATAGGTTTTCTCCTCTTGAATTTCCCATAGATACCTGAAACTTAACCTGTCTAAAACCACACATCTTTACACTCTGATAATTTTTGCAGTAAATAGTACAGCACCTTTCTAGAAACCTTGGTGGTTTCCTTGGCTCCTCTTTTTCCCCCCCTCAGTCAAATTCAGTTCGGTTCAGTTGCTCAGTCGTGTCCGACTCTTTGCGACCCCATGAATCGCAGCATGCCAGGCCTCCCTGTCCATCACCAACTCCCGGAGTCTACCCAAACCCATGCCCATCGAGTCGGTGATGCCATCCAGCCATCTCATCCTCTGTCGTCCCCTTCTCCTCCTGCCCCTAATCCCTCCCAGCATCAGGGTCTTTTCCAATGAGTCAACTCTTTGCATGAGGTGGCCAAAGTATTGGAGTTTCAGCTTCAGCATCAGTCCTTCCAATGAACACCCAGGACTGATCTCCTTTAGGATGGACTAGTTGTCCATCCTATTCCAGCCACCATTATTTCTTAGGGATATCACTGCAGCAGCCTTCTAACTTCCTCGTCTCCCTCGTGCCCTCTCCAGTCCATTTTCTCCCCATTTTATCCAATTTTCCTTTTTTTACATTTTTAAAAACAAATTACAGTAGCACATGCTTATTGCAACAAGCAAACAATACAGAACTATATAAAGAATCACAAACATTTCTCCCTTTCCTATCTAACCCCCTTTTACCTGAGGTAAACATTAATTCAGTTGGTGCCTCTGCTTCCCACATCTGTTTCTATGTAATTATCTATCTATCTATACAACTATAAACATTCTTTATTTTAATTTTTATTCTTGGAATATATGTATATTTATAGCTATAAACATTCTTAGGGTTTAAAAATCTTTCTCTTCTTAATGAAAATGTGATAGCATCATACACATTACTCTGAAAATTCTTGCAGCAAACGAACATACCTATTCTTTCAGATCAATCTATAAAACTCTAACTCATTCCTTTTAATAGCTGTATAATACTCAATATTATGGCTATGTCACAATTGAGTCATTTAACCATTTCTTTATTCATAGAGTTTAGGGTTATCCCTCTTTTTGCCACTAAAACAGTGCTATAATAAACATCCTTATACATATTTGACCTATGTAGTGGTAATGTTATATGTAGGATAAATTCCCAAAACTGTATCAAAGGTATTCTAATGTTCAATTTCACTAGAGTTGGATTAATATCCAAAGTGAGCATAACAAATTACATTCTGAAATGTGATGCATTACATCAATAGAATGAAGAATAAAAATCATATGATCATTTCAAAGATGCAGAAAAGCATTTGACAAAATTCAACATTCTTTTGTGATTAAAAAAAAAATCTCTTCACAAATTAGATATAGAAAGAGTGCATCCTGACATAATAAAGGCCACATGTAACAAGTCCATGGCTAAAATCATATTGAACAGTGAAAAGTTGAAAGCTTTTCCTCTAAGATCAGGAAGAAAATAGGATGCCCATTTTCACCACTTCCATACAACATAGCACTTGAAGTCCTATGGTCAGAGCAATTAGGCAAGACAAAGAAATAAAAGGCATCCAAATTTGAAAGTAAAACTGTATCTGTTTGCAGATGGTATGTTCCTATGTGCAGAAAACCCTAGACTCCACCAGAGAACTATTAGAAATAATAAATGAGTTCAGTAAAGTTACAGGATATGAAGTCAACATACAAAAATCAGTTTTGCTTCTATTCACTAACAAGGAATTATCCAAAACAAGAAATTAAGACAAAGATCTCATTTATAATAGCATCAAAAAGAATGAAATACTTAGGGATAAATTTAACCAAGAAAGTGACATATCTGTACACTAAAAAGTACAAAACACTAATGAAAGAAATTGAAAAACATGCACACAAAAAGGAACCTTATCCGGTGTTCTTGGATTGCTGTTGTTCAGTCGCTCAGTTGTGTCCGACTCTTTGTGACCCCATGGACTGATCTGCTTTCGATCCAGTTTCTACCATTTAGTAGCCTACTAGCCTTGGGAGACTTAAATTACCTTTCCTTAATATTTATTAGCCTTTCGTGCATGCTAAATCGTTTCAGTCATGTCCAACTCTTTGCAACCTGCCAGGTTCCTCTGTCCATGGAATTCTCCAGACAACAATACTGGATCGGGTTGCCATTCCCTTCTCCAGGGGATCTTCCTGATCCAGGGATTGAACCCGTGTCTCCTGCATTGCAGGCAGATTACCGTCTGAGCCACCAGGGAAGCATGACCATATTACCCAAAGCCATTTTTAGATTCAATACAATCCCTGTCAAAACTCCAATGATATTTTCTACAGAAATAGAAATAACCATAAAATTCATATGGAACCACAAAAGACCCCAAATAGCCCAAGAAATCTTAAGCAAAAAAAACCAAACCAAACCAAAACAAAACACACACACACACACAAAGTTGGAGGCATTACATGTGCCAGTTTCAAAATACATTATATAGAGTAACCAAAACAGTATGGTCCTGGCAAAAAAGCAGAAATCTAGACCAATGGAATAGAGAGCTCAGAAATAAATCCATGCATTTATAGGTTACTGATCTTTGATAACGGAGCCAACAGCACAGAAGAAAGAACAGTCTTTTCAATAAATGGTGCTGGAAAATATTCGATATCCATAGGCAGAAGAATGAAATTAGACCCTTATCGCATAGCAGATACAACAAAACCCCTCAAACTGCATTAAAGACATAAATATAGATGTGGAAGTATAAAACTACTAGAAGAAAATACAGGGGGAAGGCTTCTTGACATTGGTCTGGGCAGTGGTTTTTTGGATATGACCTCAGAACCACAGGCAACGAAAACAAAAAGAGACAAGTGGGATAGATCGAACTAAAATCTTCTGCACAACAAAGGAAACATCAACAGAGTGAAGAGACAGTCTATAGAATGGGAGAAAATATTTGCAAACAACACATCTGATAAGGGTTAATATCCAAAACATGTAAGGAATTCAAACAACTAAACAAGTACATACTTACATAGATTCTTTACCATCGGAGCCACCAGGAAAGCCCACTTACATAGATAAATACACACCTGATTTAAAAAATGGGCACAGGACCTGAATAGATGGTTTTCTAAAGAAGACATGCAAATAGCTAACTGATATATGAGAAGATACCCAGCATTACTAGTTATCAAGGAAATGTAAGCCAAAAACCACAATGAGATATAACCACACATTATTAGAATGGCTATTATCAAAAGGACAAAAGACGAGTGTTGGTTAGGGTATAAAGAAAATGGAACCCTTGTTCACTGTTGATAGGAACGTAGATCATTACAGCCATTATGCAAAACAGAATGGAGGTTCCTCAAAAATTAAAAATACAAATGCCATAAGACCCAGCAATTCTACTTCTGGTTGTATATGCAAAGGAATGAACTTAATATCTTGAAGAGATATCTGCACTTTCACTTTCATTGCAGCATTATTCACAATAACCAAGATAAGGAAACAATGTAAGTATCCATCAACGGATGAAGAAAAAAAAAATGTGATAAACCTACACACATATATACACAAGAGGCGGTTGCCAGGACCTAGGGTAGAGGAAATGGTGGTGATGGTGTGTTGATCAAAGAGTACAAACTTTCAGTTAAGCAAGATGAGTAAGTTCTGGAGATCTAATACATAGCATGGTGACTGTAGTTAATAATACTGTATTGTATACTTGAAATTTGCTAAGTGACTAGATCTAAAGTGTTCTCACCACAAAAACAAAAAAAGATAACTGTCAGGTGATGGAAATGTTAATTAGCTTGATTGTGGTAATTATTTCATAATGTATATGTAGGTCAATATATCACATTGTATAACTTAAATATATACAATTTTTATTTGGCAATTGTACTTTAATAAAGCTGGAAAACACCCAATTTATATTCTTTCGACAAATACATGGGTTTCCCCACCTAATTAGCATAGGATGTTATTATATTATAAAAATATTGCTGTTGTATTTGGGCAATGGGTAGAAAAAGAACATATAAGCATATTTTATTTATTTAAAAAATTAATTAATTTAATTTAAAAATTAAACTTTATTTTAAATTAGTAGTACATGTATATGCTTTAAAATGTTCAAGTGATACAGAAGCATGAAAATTAGCTTTCTCTCCAGCCCCATCTTTAACACTCGGTTTTCTTCCCCAGAGCAACCAGAGACACAGATTTATCATAGCTTATTTAATCATTTCCTAAATAACAGACATTTAGGTTACTTCCAATCCTCTGCTATTACCAATAGTACAGTAAAAAGAACATCATAGTTGATAAACAATTTTCCACATGTGAGTATATGTAGAACTAAAAGTAGAATTGCTGGATCAGATGCAGTTAGCATATGAATATATTTGCCATATGATTTATTCTTGACATTGATCCTGTGTTTGCCCATTGTCTTTTAGGATAGTTTCTATGTTCCTTAAAGTGAATGCCAAGGCTCTGCATGATTTGGACCCATTGGGCAGCTCTTTTATTATCACTTGCCTTTTAGAAATTAATGGAAACCATACTAATTTCTTTTGGTTCTTCGAATACGCCAAGCTCCCCTTTACTCTAAGCCTTCCAACATGTATGTTCTCTCTGCCTGGTTTACCCTTCCCTCAAATCTTCACTAGGCAAACTCTTTAACATCAGTCAGGTTATAGCTCACATTATATACAGTCAGATGATACCCCCATTAAGAAACCTTCCCAGATCTTCCAGGTCTAGATCAGGTACTGATGTGTCCCATAGCACTCTGTGCTTGTCCTATAATACCACTTACCATACTACTAAAAAAAAACATCTCCCAGTGAGTTTGATGATGCTAGGGTCTTAGCTTGTTCACCACTAGGTCCCTAGTGTTCCAAACAGTGACCAATAAACATTTTATCCAATAACTACTTGGTACTTAATAAACATTAATTGAATGAATGAATGAACAAAAAGGAGTTTAGAATTTAGTAGTTTCTCACTTGTGAGACAGAAGAGGCCCTGAAGGTCAAGAAGCAGAATCTAGAGTAAGGTGAGGTTGCATTAAGTAATACACTACAGAGCCAACAGGAATCTTCTGCCTGTACGTCTGCATCTACTTATGATATTTTGAGGAGTCTTATACAAAAGGGAGCTGACAGTTCACCACTTAACCAACATATTAACCTTCTTAGCCTTCACTTTTTGAAAACAAATGTATGTTACTAATCCTTACTGAACCTCTTCATGGACACTAATGAAAAGGCTCATTTGACCATCCAAACTGAAACCCTGAGTATTTAATCACTGAGACGTCATCTAATTGTCTAAAATTATCCTAGCTATTATCATTATATTATAGAAATCAGGAATAGTTAGGGGCAAATTATAACAATTAGACCATCTATTTTAGTACTTCAACATTTTTTTCTTACCCTAAAATACTCTGAGGGATATGATATAATCTCATCAGTAATAGTACTACCTCACTGTAGTTTTCTTAATGGGGTGCAAAGTGGTCAGAATTTTCAGGAGTGTGTCTACTTTGAACAGACTACTTAGATAATATTGAATCTCTTAAACCTGAGTTGAGAATCACTGATTCTAGTCTAAACTTTAGAAAAAGCTAATATCTGAGAAGTGAAATTAAGACTTAAAGTTCATTTCTAGCATAACTATTAGTGGCACAGCTGAGACTAAAATCCTGGCCTCCTGGCTTAGGGTTCATCATTTTCCCTAATACTGAGAAAAAAATAACTAGAAGGAATTTAACAGAGTGAGGCAGACCAGAAATACCTTTTGAGAACCCCAGGTCATCTGGGCCCGTGACTTCATTTAGGCAAGTAAGATATTCCTTACTTTTACAGAATTTTTCAAGTGGGAGGTGGATGTGTTCACAGTTTAACTTATATGATGCTATATTGCATATGTTTTTTATAATAAGTATTATTTTTGTAATTAAAAAATCTCATAAATATTTTAAAGCAGCCTAATATTTAACTGGGAATTCCCTGGTGGCTCAGATGGTAAAGAATCTGCCTATAGTGCAGGAGACCTGGGTTCGGTCCTTGGGTTGGGAAGATCCCCTGGAGAAGGAAATGTCTATCCACTCCAGTATTCTTGCCTGGAAAATTCCATGGATGGAGGAGCATGGCAGGCTATAGTCCATGGGATCACAAAGAGTCAGATAGGACTGAGTGACTAATACTTTCTTTCACTTAATATTTAACTAACCTCTATACCCAGTTCACTTTAGGACTTCAGTGCTAAGGACAGGAGTTTGGTAGCTATACCAACTTCATCCCAGGTGGCACTAGTGGTAAAGAACACTGCTGCCAATGCAAGAGACTTAAGAGACTCTTAATCCTGGGTCAGGAAGATCCCCTGAAGGAGGGCATGATAACCCACTCCAGTATTCTTGCCTGGAGAATCCCACGGACAGAGGAGCCTAGTGGGTAATAGTCCATAGGATCCCATAGAGTTGGACACAACTGAAGCGACTTAGCCCACACACACCAACTTCAGAGCCTGGTACATCTTATAAGTAGTTGGTACTCTAAAAATGACTGTTAACTCAGTGTCAGTTTAAAAGCTTGTTGAGACAATTTATTGCAAGGCTAGTTCCATGAATGAAAATATAGCTTTAAAGTGCTATTTTGGAGTGTGACCAAGTTAAGATGTTTTATCTTACCTAATATCTTATTTGATAATAATATAAAGCTACTTTCCAGACTATTGTGCTGTGGGGATTTAAGCTGTTGGCTTTCATGACCAGTAGGCAACCTTAGGGACTGTACATCTGAAATGAACAATCCTGTTCAAGTCTACACTCATGGTAAACTCTGAAAACCTTTAATTTTGTCTTGTAAAAAAGTCACTGAGACTCTATCAGATCTCAAAACAATTTTCATCTCTCTCATTTGATAATAGCACAGTGATAACTCACTAAAAGACAGTAAATACAAGAGCAACAGCATAATGAGTGAAGTCACTCAGTCATGTCTAACTCTTTGTGACCCCATGGACTATAGCCTGTCAGACTCCTCCGTCCATGGGATTTTCCAGGCAAGAATACTGGAGTGGTTTGCCATTTCCTTCTCCAGGGGATCTTCCTGACCCAGGGATCAAACCCAGGTTTCCCATGTTGCAGGCATACTCTTTACCATCTGAGCCACAAGGGAATCCCTATAAAAACTGGAGTGAGTTGCCATGCCCTCCTCCAGAGAATCTTACCAACCCAGGGATCGAAAGCCGGTCTCCCACAGTGCGGGTGGATTCTTTCTCATTTGAACCACCAGGGAAACTCCCAAATAAGCACTTAATCAGCAAGTAGTGAAAGTGAAAGTTGCTCAGTCATGATCGACTCTTTGTGACCCAGGCCAGAATACTGTAGTGGGTAGCCTTTCCCTTCTCCAGGGATCTTCCCAACTAAGGGATCGAACCCAGGTCTCCCACATTGCGGGTGGATTCTTTACCAGCTGAGCCACAAGGGAAGCCCAAGAATAGTAGAGTGGGTAGGCTATCCCTTCTCCAGCAGATCTTCCTGACGCAAGAATCCAAGCAGGGTCTCCTGCATTGCAGGTGGATTTTTTACCAAGTGAGATACTAGGGAAGTCCAGTACTTCCTGAGAGTGCTTCTTAATTCTAGCTAACACTTGTATAGGCAGAAGATATTCCTTTGAGATGATAGACTTTCATGTTGACCTGTAACAACTTAATGTCTTATTGCATTATTATTTTTAAGAAACAAAGGACAAAAGATATATTTCAACCTCATTTTCCCCCCTTTACTCCTTTATAACAAAAAAAAGAAAAAAAACTAACCTTTTTCAGTCTATCCAAAGGTAAAGAAAGCTATGAAGAAGAGATATTTAAAAAAAGAGGCACATGTACACAACCAGCCAGCTGTGATATGGAAGTGTACAGATGTGATCATTTCAAGTGATGAGGTAGGCCATAGCTTGAGGATTGGAGTCTTCTTCCTATGGGCTTGGATAGTACAAAAGGAACAATCTGGCTGAAAGAGAGAACCTCTGTAGAAATTAGAATGGCTATTCATAAATTAATGATCATGAGTGCCTAAAATGCCTCAGACACCATGCTACTATATTCATTTCCTAGAGAGAATTTAGTAACAGTTGTTAAATTCTGAAGCATTTTGGCATACATTAACACTTTTGATTGTTACAATGACTGCATGAGGTAAGCAAGCCTAATTACTCCCATTTTATAGCTAGGGAAACTGAGGCCCAGAGGGAGGTCACTCCTCTAAGATCTCATGGCTAATAATGCAGCACTAAATTAGGATCAGGATCCAGAAATTATGATTCAATCTAATACCTTTTCTATTATACAATGATGCACTTTTATTCTTATTCTCTTAGAAACATGGAGGGATGGCAGGTGTAGAGAAACATTAATATTGTGATGGATTTCTGAAAATGCTCCTTCAGAAAGAGAACAGTTGGTTTCACAGTAACATTTATAAAACATGGACACTACCTTTGTTGGAATTCTGGATTCATGTTATCCAATTCTAAGATCTCATGACCCTCTGAATATATTACACACTTTATTCTAACTAGAAAATTAAGTTCTCCAGATTTCTGGAGTACCCTGAAAGAGATGATCAAGCAAGCAGACTAGACCTATTATTACTTCAGAAATATATCAAAAAGACAAATTTCAGCAAGAAATCCTGACACAAATTTTTTGAATTGTCATTACAACACCTTCAATGAAGATACTGTACTTGTCTTGCAGAACAGTGATGACTGAAAGGCCTCATATAATTACCAAGAATGAAATTAAAACCGATATCAATATCATACTGTCTTGATGACTGTAGCTTTGTAGTATAGCCTGAAGTCAGGAAGGTTGATTCTACAGTTCCATTCCTCTTTCTCAAGATTGCTTTGGCTTTCTGAGCTTTTTTGTGTTTCCATACAAACTGTGAAAATATTTGTTCTAGTTCTGTGAAAAATACCATTGGTAGCTTGATAGGGATTGCATTCACACTACAGATTCTTTGGGTAGTATACTCATTTTCAGTATATTAATTCTTCCAATCCACAAACATGGTATATTTCTCCATCTATTTGTGTCATCTTTGATTTCTTTCATCAGTGTTTTATAGTTTTTTATATATAGGTCTTTTGTTCCTTCACGTAAATTTATTCCTAAGTATTTTATTCTTTTCATTGCAATGATGAATACTATTGTTTCCTTAATTTCTCTTTCTGTTTTCTCATTGTTAGTGTATAGGAATGCACGGGATTTCTGTGTATTAATTTATATCCTGCAACTTTACTATATTCACTGCTCAGCTCTAGTAATTTTCTGGTGGTGTCTTTAGGGTTTTCTACATAGAGGATCATGTCATCTGCAAACAGTGAGAGTTTTACTACTTCTTTTCCAAATTGGATTCTGTTTATTTCTTTTTCATCTCTGATTGCTGTGGCTAGGACTTCCAAAACTATGTTGAATAGTAGTGGTGAGAGTGGGCACCCGTGTCTTGTTCCTAATTTTAGACTACACTACAAAATCTACAGTCATCAAAACAGTATGGTACTGGCACAAAGTGAAATATAGATCAATGGAACAAATAGAAGAGATAAATCCATGCACCTATGGGCACCTTATCTTTGACAAAGGAGGCAAAAAAATACAACAGAGAAAAGACAATAGCTTTAACAAGCGGTGCTGGGAAAACTGGTCAACCACTTGTAAAAAAATGAAACTAGAAAATTCTCTAACACCATACACAAAAATAAACTCAAAATGGATTAAAGGTCTAAATGTAAGATCACAAACTATAAAACTCTTAGAGGAAAACAGAGGCAGAACACTCTCTGACATAAATCACAGCAATATCCTCTATGACCCACCTCCCAGAGTAATGGAAATAAAAACAAAGATAAACAAATGGGACCTAATTAAACTTAAAAGCTTTTGCACAATGAAAGAAACTATAAGCAAGGTGAAAAGGCAGCCTTCAGAATGGGAGAAAATAATAGCAAACGAAACGACAGACAAAGGATTAATCTAAAATATATACAAGCATCTCATGCAGCTCAATACCAGAAAAATAAACAACCCAATCAAAAAGTGGGCCAAAGAACTAAACAGACATTTCTCCAAAGAAGACACACAGATGGCTAACAAATACATGAAAAGATGTTCAACATCACTCATTATCAGAGAAATGCAAATCAAAACCACAATGAGGTACCATCTCACACCAGTTAGCATAGCTGCCATCAAAAAGTCTACAAACAATAAATGCTGGAGAGGGTGTGGACAAAAGGGAACACTCTTATGCTGCTGGTGGGAATGCAAACTAGTAAAGCCACTATGGAGACCAATGTGGAGATTCCTTAAAAAACTGGAAATAGAACTGCCATACAACCAAGCAATCCCAGTGCTGGACATACACACTGAGGAAACCAGAATTGAAAGAGACACGTGTACCCCAATGTTCACTGCAGCACTGTTTACAATAGCTAGGACATGAACGCAACCTAGATGTCCATCAGCAGATGAATGGATAAGGAAGTTGTGGTACATATACACAATGGAATATTACTCAGCTATAAAAAAGAATGCACTAGAGTCAGTTCTAATGAGGTGGATGAAACTGGATCCTATTACACAGAGTGAAGTAAGTCAGAAAGAAAAACACCAATACAGTATATTAATGCATATATATGGAATTTAGAAAGACAGTAACAACAACCCTATATGCAAGACAGCAAAAGATACACAGATGTAAAGAACAGACTGTTGGACTCTCTGGGAGAAGGCGAGGGTGGGATGATTTGAGGGGATAGCATTGAAACATGTTTATTACCATATGTTAAATAGATGACCAGTGCAAGTTTTATGCATGAAGCAGGACACTCAAAGCTGGTATTCTGGGACAACCCTGAGGGATGGGGTGGGGAGAGAGGTGGGAGTGGGTTCAAGATGGGGGGACATGTGTACACCTGTGGCTAATTCATGTCGATGTATGGCAAAAACCACCACAATATTGCAATTAGCCTCCAATTAAAATAAATTAATTAAAAAAACCCGATGTCAAATAGTTTTGGCCAGCTCAAAATAGGAGTTGGAGTAAAAAAGTTTACGGTGAAGATGTAGTTAAAAAAAAAAAAGACTTCACTCATTTTCTCAGTCATAAAGTGCCAAGATTTATGCTGGAGGAGACCTAACCCTGTATTTGGGACTCTGGCTTCCTATTCAATGCATTCATTTATAGAGCAATCCAAAGGAAGAAAATGAGATGAATCTAATCTTTTCTTGAATGGTGGGTCAGAAAGATTGGATGTAACCTCTGATATGTTTTTAATGCAAGACAGACTATGTGTTATGGTTACCAAAGGGGAAAGATGGAGGGGAGGGATAAATTAGGAATTTGGGAGTAACACATACACAGTACTACATATAAAATAGATAAGCAACAAGGACTTACTGTATAGCACAGGGAACTATACTGAATATTTTGTAATAACCTATATGGAAAAAGAATCTGGAAAAGATGTGTAAATATATATATCTGTGTGTTATATATTCTATGTATATTATAACTGAATTCCTTTGCTGTACACCTGAAACTAACACACTATAAATCAACTATGATTCAATAAAAATAAATTGAAAAAAGATAGACTATGTTTATGTTATGCTCCTAAGCAACTAGTTTAGTTGTCTGGTGAAAAAAGGAAAACAGTATGCTTTATTTTGGTGAACCTATGCAGGCTTCTATGTCCCTTGCTTTTCTTAAGTGTGAACAAACAATTTGTTAACACTTATTTTCTCCCATAGGGATTAGTGAAGATCATCAAGCTTAATCCCATAAATTCCTAGACAGAAAAAATCTAGACTCCTTCCAACCCTTGCCCATTTGTGTATTTGGTCATTCATTTAACAAATGTTTGCAAGCCTTCTACATACTGTGTAAGGTAAAACCCCAGGACTCACCGTCACCACCCTACTTTGCTTCATTTTTACCTGTTGCCAATAAATGTATCTGCTCCCTCTTTAAAATATAAGTTTCTATGAGGGTATACTCATCTTTATACTTTGGATAGGGCCTAGAAGTCTTGTTAAATGACAATAAAATAAAGTTGAGAAGTGAAATTAAAGGATAGTAACAGATCAAAAAATTAAAAAATTATACAAGGGATTAGAATTGAATTTCCTGCTCTCTTTTTAAACTTGTCTCTATTTTTGACCTCTGAAAAATATTTTCTTCCTGAAATCCCTATTACACTCTTAAATGTTCAAGGAAAATGACTTTCTTTTGATACATGTCATGCAAACCTGAGCTGCATAGCTAAATTTTTATTATAATATATCAAGTAACTCATGAATTTAGAAACAACACCTAATGGGCTTTTTTTTTTTTTGCCTTAACTCACACCTGCTCCAATTTATCTATCCCATCTGACCTCTTACTGTGTTCACAAGGTTATACACTGACTCACATTTTCAATGAGAAGTGCTTTATTTTTATGAAACAGAGTCAGCTCGTTGTCTCGAGACACTTTATCTTGATATACAATGGAGACTTGTATATCCAGCTACCTCTTTAACATATATACTTGGTGTCTAATAGACATTTCAAACTTAGCACGCCTAACTGAATTCTTAATTCTTTCCTTACACCCCTTTACCCTCCTATTCTTCTGTTTTCCCCATCTCAGAAATGGCAACTCTATTAGTCTGCTTCCATAGGTTCAAAACTGTGGGGTCATCTTTGGCTCTTATCTTTCATACAACTTTCCTAGTGAACCTCCAGTCCTGTCAGCTATTCCATCAAAGATTTGTCTACAATCTGACTACTCCTCCCCACCTGCACTGACTGCCTCCATCTTTGTCTAAACCATTGTCATTTCACCTGGATTATTGTTACATTCCCCTACATGACTTCCTGCTTCAGTCCTTTCTGCAGCAGCAAGAGGGATTCTGTAACAACATAAGTCAGATCCTGTTACTCCTCTGCTCAAAATACCTCAATGGTTCCCCATCTGGTGCAGGCATAGAGGTCAGAGTCCTTACCTTGGCCCATAACAAGGCTCTAGATTTGACTTCACCCCCTGACCTCATCTTCCCTCTTGCTCTTTCTTGCTCACTCTATTCCCAGCCACACTGATCTTTCTGGAACATTTCAAGCATTCTTATCCTGTAGAGCATTTGTATGTACTGCTTATCTTCTCCACTCAAAATCCAGATATTCACATGGCTAACACTTTCATTTCATTCAGTTCTCTTCTCAAATGTTTCCTTATAAGAGGAGCTTGCCTGATCCCCTTACAAAACAATTCATCACACTCTCTCCTTCTTGCCCTGCTATATTTTTCTCTAAAACACTTATCACCACCAATTCTGTTCCTTATCAGTCTCGAGACACTGGAAGGTAAGCTTTCTGAGGGCAACAAGAAATATTTATAGAGAGTCTATTATGTCCTATACCGGACAATGAGGATGTAAAATTAAATAAATACCAATATCCTTATGGCATCTTCATAGTAGTATTATAGAAACTGCTGTATTTTCTCAGTAAATATTTGATGAATGTTTTGAATAAATATAACATATACTGAGCAGAATAATAGGAATGGAGATTTGGATTGGCTTGTCACATTTTAACTCACTGGGACACACACCACATCTAAATAAATGGTTCTATAGCGTGCCAGGTGCAAGGTTGGAAAACTAATCAAATCCCAGAACCCCCAAGCATTTTATACTCCTAACTCTAAGGAGCTATTGTATTCCTTCCAGCTATACTATTTGGGGGACTGGAATGCAAAAGAAGGAAATCAAAAGATACCTGGAGTAACAGGCAACTTTGGCCTTGGAGTACAAAATGAAGCAGGGAAAAGGCTAAGAGAGTTTTGCCAAGAGAACACACTGGTCATAGCAAACACCCTCTTCCAACAACACAAGAGAAGACTCTACACATGGACATCACCAGATGCTCAATAGCAAAATCAGATTGATTATATTCTTTACAGTGAAAGATGGAGAAGCTTTATACAGTCAGCAAAAACAAGACCTGGAGCTGACTGTGGCTCAGATCATGAGCTCCTTATTGAAATATTCAGACTTAAATTTAAGAAAGTAGGGAAAACCACTAGACCATTCAGGTATGACCTAAATCAAATTCCTAACGATTATACAGTGGGAGTGAGAAATAGATTTAAACAATTAGATCTGATAGAGACAGTGCCTGAAGAACTATGAACAGAGGTTTGTGACACTGGACAGGAGGCAGTGATCAAGAGCATTCCCAAGAAAAAGACATGGAAAAGGGCAAAATGATTGTCTGAAGAGGCCTTACAAATAGCTGAGAAAAGAAGAGAAGTGAAAGGCAAAGGAGAAAAGGAAAGATATACCATTTGAATGAAGATTTCTAAAGAATAGCAAGGAGAGATAAGAAAGCCTCCCTCAGTGATCAGTGCAAAGAAACAGAGGAAAACAATAGAATGGGAAAGACTAGAGATCTCTTCAAGAAAATTAGAGATACCAAGGGAACATTTCATACAAAGATGAGCACAATAAAGGAGAGAAATGGTATGGCCCTAACAGAGGCAGAAGATATTAAGAAGAAGTGACAAGAATACACAGAAGAACTGTACAAAGATCTTCATGACCCAGATAACCACAATGGTATGATCACTCACGTAGAGCCAGACATCCTGGAATGTGAAGTCAAGTGGGCCTTAGGAAGCATCACTACGAACCAAGTTAGTGGAGGTAATGGAACTCCAGTTGAGCTATTTCAAGTCTTAAAGGTGATGCTGTGAAAGTGCTACACTCAATATGCCAGCAAATTTGGAAAACTCAGCTGTCGCCACAGCACTGGAAAAAGTCAATTTTCATTCCAATCCCAAAGAAAGGCAATGCCAAAGAATGTTCAAACTACCACACATTTGCATTCATCTCACATGCTAGTAAAGTAATACTCAACCAAGCCAGGCTTCAACAGTACGTGAACTATGAACTTCCAGATGTTCAAGCTGGATTTAGAAAAGGCAGAGGAACCAGAGATCAAATTTCCAACATCTGTTAAATCATCAAAAAAGCAAGAGCATACCAGAAAAACATCTACTTCTTCTTTATTGATTACACCAAGGCTTTGACTGTGTAGATCACAACAAATTGTGGAAAATTCTTCAAGAGATGGGAATAGCAGACCAATTTACCTGCCTCGTGAGAAATCTGTATGCAGGTTAAGAAGCAACATTTTGAACTGGACATGGAACAACAGACTGGTTCCAAATTGGGAAAGGAGTACGTCAAGGCTGTATAATATCACCCTGCTTATTTAACTTATATGCAGAGTACATCATGTGAAATGCCAGGCTGGATGAAGAACAAGCTGGAATCTAGATTGCCGGGAGAAATATCAATAAGCTCAGATATGCAGATGACACCACCCTTATGGCAGAAAGTGAAGAAGAACTAAAGAGCCTCTTGATGAAAGTGGATGAGGAGAGTGAAAAATCTGGCTTAAAACTCAACATTCAAAAAACTAAGATCATGGCATCCGGTCCCATCACTTCATGGCAAATAGATGGGGAAACAATGGAAACAGTGAGAGACTTTATTTTTTGGGGGGCTCCAAAATCACTGCAGATGGTGTCTGCAGCCATGAAATTAAAAGACTTGCCCCTTGGAAGAAACGCTATGACAAACCTAGACAGCATATTAGAAAGCAGAGACATTTCTTTGCCAACAAAGGTCCATCTAGTTAAAGCTATGGTTTTTCCAGTAGTCATGTATGGATGTGAGAGTTCGACTATAAAGAAAGCTGAACACCAAAGAATTGATGTTTTTGAACTGTGGTGTTGAAAAAGACTCTTGAGAGTCACTTGGACTGCAAGGAGATCAAACCAGTCAATCTTGAGGGAAATCGGTCCTGAATTTTAACTGGAAAGACTGATGCTGAAGCTGAAACTGCAATCCTTTGGCCACCTGATGAGAAGAACTGAGTCCTTGGAAAAGACCCTGATGCTGGGAAAGACTGAAGGCAGGAGGAGAGGATGACAGAGGATGAAATGGTTTGATGGCATCATGGACTCAATGGACTTGAGTTTGAGCAAGCTCCGGGAGTTGGTGATGGACAGCAGCCTGATATGCTGCAGTCCATGGCGTCGCAAAGAGTCAGACACGACTGAGCAACTGAACTGAACTGAGGTACAACTGAATACAATTTAGAAGTGAACTGAATCTGTTTAAAGAAAATATCTGCTTGTGTTGATGTGTGGTAGAGGCCAATAAAATATTGTAGAGCACTTGTCCTCCAATAATTGTATTTTGTTCTTTACTTCTCAATATTATACTAATGTAACCTTTGAAGATTAAAAATATAATATATATCAGAAATTGCACAAGAAGTTTGATGTAGGCACAAAGTGAGTAGCATGTAGTGACTGATGAGAGTATGAGATCAGGAGGAAATTAGACAAGAAGTGCTAAAAATTAATAACAGAGACTTTGTCCTTCAACAGATGGAAAAACTATTTTGTTTCAAAACATAATAAAGACTTTAAAGAAGATCAGTAGCAGAGATGCTGGTGCCCAGATCCAGATAAAGTGGTTTGGGAGAGAGGAGGAAGTTGCCTTCTTTACGAGAAAACTTGGAAAGTCAGATGTAGAGGTAAAGTTTAAAAGCCACTGGACTTTAAAAGCCTCTGTGGAGAGGAAGGGAAGACCATGCCCACTACAGAAAGTGATATTGTTCTTACCAACTCTCTTCTCTCTTCTGTAGCAATCAGGGAATATGAAAGATTTGGTGGTACTGGGAGTGGTTCAGAGGAAGAGTTGAAGGTGGAAAAATCTACATAGATCACAGAATAAGAGCGACTTATACTTTCCAAAGACTTCCAGGAAACTGGCGAAAAACAGATGTCAATAATGGGTGCCTATTACTTCATGGACCACATTTCCTAGGCTCAAACTTGGTCATTAATTATATACTAAATATCTGCTCTAGAGAACGGTCCCACTGGTTCAGTTCTCAGTTGAAGGGCTCAAAGCTGTTGCCACCTCCATTGACTAGAAACACCTGTGTGTGTGTGTTTGAGAATGTGTGTGTGTGTGTGTGTGTGTGTGTGTGTATTCTGTTGCTCAGTTGTTTCTGACTCTTCATGTCCCTTTGGACTATAGCCCACCAGGCTCCTCTGTCCACGGGGTTTCTCAGGCAAGAATGCTGGAGTGGGTTGCCATTACTCCTCCAGGGGATCTTTCCAACCCTGCATTTAAATCTGCGTCTCCTGCATTGTAGGGGGATTCTTTACCCCTGAGCCTTCAGTGGTGCTGAAGAAACACCTTACTTACCTTATTTCTGACTCTTGTCTTTATTACAGGTTGTTGTTCTGAGCTCTTTTTCAGACTTCATCCAGCTTTACCTCTTCTTATCCCAACTGACAAACTCTTGGCCCCATTGCATCAATTGCTCATGCCATCTAGAACTGCTTCCATGATTGTACCCTTTTTACACTGACAAACGTCAGCTTTAAAAAAATCTCATTTTCACTTTCATAAAGTCATATTGCTTTGTAACCCCCTAGAACATATATCTTTGGAAGATTCATTCAGACATGTGCTGTCTTTGAATCTAGATGGCTTTACAATAGCCCTGAGCTATGCATTCTACAAACTCATATGCCAAAGAGGTAGCATTCTATCAATTGACAGAAAGATGTAAAAATAGATCAATTCAAAGACCCTGTCCAGGAACTAGCTCAACATTTTGTTATGCCCCACAAAACGCATTGCTAGTTAACTTGAAGCTGTTTCACCTTCAATATGGATGGTTTTCATGCCAAATCATAACTTAGCTATTGGGGCAATCAACATCATTGACTTATATTGCAAACACCAACAACTTGCTAGGTATTAGGCTGGATTTTGGAACTTTACAAAGAGAAATGAATTTCTGTAGTCGAGGAACTTACAGATGAATTCTAGAGGCCTGGTGGTGGTGGTTTAGTCGCTAAGTCGTGTCTGACTCTTATGACCCCATGAACTGTAGCCTTCCAGGCTCATCTGTCCATGGGATTCTCTAGGCAAGAATACTGGAGTTGGTTGCCATTTCCTTCTCCAGGGGGATCTTCCTGACCCAGGGATTGAACCTGGGTCTCCTGCATTGCAGGCAGATTCTTTACTGACTGTGCTATGAGGGAAGCCCCAGAGGCATGGTAGCTGATACCAATGAAGACATAATTATCACTGGATTTAACATATCATGTAAGTGCTACCATGGCACAATACTCTGTCAATTTCAAGAATAGGACTGAATCCTCTTGATGGTCTTAGTAAATATAGGATGTCCCTAGGAGAGATGAGGTCTTTATGGAGGGTGATCTTGAGGGTTACAAATGCCATCATGGTTCTCAGATACACTGTGAAAGGACTAAAGGTATCTGGGGTTGGAGGAGGGAGGATCTTTGTATAGGCACCTAAGAGCAGATTAGGTAGGTTAGGCAGTTTAGGCTGGAAAAATCTTCTGCAGCCTTGAGTCTATGGATAATATATGAGATGGTGATAGGCTGGAAAAATCTTCTGCAGCCTTGAGTCTATGGATAATATATGAGATGGTGATGCACACTTGAAAATGTAGTTTTTAGAATGGTATAGTTTGATATGTGATAAAGGATCACCCAAGCAGACTTACCATCTGCTCCTTCACTGCTTTTGCTTCTTTTATTGCGGCGAACACGCCTACTTTCCTCTTCAGAGTATGACTTTTCTTTAGGGATGAAGAAATTCACAAGGGCCATCTGAAAAATAACGAGTAGATAAGTTAAAGGTTGACCCAGTCAACTATTTTTGTTGTGGTTGAGTTACTAAGTCATATCCAACTCTTTTGCGATCCATGGACTGCAGCCCACCAGGCTCCTCTGTCCATGGAACTTTCCTGGCAAGAATACTGGAATGGGTTGCCATTTCCTTCTCCAGGGGATCTTCCCGAACCAGGAAGATCCAATCCATGTCTCCTGCATTGGCAGGTAAATACGTTACCACTGAGCCACCAGGGAAGCCCCAGTCAACAATAGCCAACAGAAAAAAACTGGCTTTCTGTAGACAGTCTTGCCTTTACTTTAAATTCAGAGTGTCTAAGATGAATAGATAAAGGTGTGGTACATATATATATATATATATGTATATACATATATAGATATGGAATGGAATATACAATGGAGTATTAGTCATAAAAAAGAATGAAACATTGCCATTTGCAGAAACAAGGATGGACCTAGAGATTATCATATTAAGTGAAGTAAGACAAAGACAAAATCATATGATATGCTAATATGTGGAATCTTAAAAACAGATACAAATGAGCTTATTTACAAAGCAGAACTAGAACCACAGATATAGAAAACAAACTTATGGTTAAGAAAGGGGAAAGAGGGGGAGGGATAAATTAGGAGTTTAGGATTAACGTATACTCACTACTATATATAGAATAGATAACAAGGACCTACTATATAGCACAACGAACTATAAATATTTTGTAATAACCTGTAAGTGAAAAACCTTGAACTATATATATATATTTTCATCTGAACAACTGTGCTGTACATCTGAAACTAACACAACATTGTAAATCAACTATACTTCAATAAAAAAAAAATTCAGTGTCTAAAGTCTAAGCTCACCCTCCCTTCTGCTGTACAAATTCTTTCATTTTTGATACCATTATTATTTTAATAATGTAGGCACGAAATTTTGGTTAATATCTTCTGCCCCTCTGTCATCTGCCCCAAATATCCAATGGGTCAATCCTACTAGTCAGTATAGTTCTAGGGTTCAGAGATCCCGGTCATAGATTCCTAATTTCCCTCACATGCTACTGATGTCTTCCCAGAAGTAGACTTCAGCTTGTTACTCCTTCTTGGATTGCATTATTATATACCCATTACTTTTCCACATTCCTATCTATGCTGAACTTTTGGTTTGTTCCCAGAATGCTGTGCATCCAATTATGATTGGATGGTATCGTTTATGTTAACACTATTTTGGGAGTTAGTAATAACAAAGTGCACAATTATTTTCTCCCTTTCTTACTACAACAGAACTCCTATAGAACTTGTGGTCTATAAGATTCATTTCAGTACTTGATCCTCTACCGTCTTATGATGATCTCTTATAATAATACAATGTATTTCATATGTGAATGGGCCTGGTATCACTAATGATAATCACAGCTTAAATATATACTTGACTGAATTAAATCATAATTTTTCAGCATGAGTGCTTATTTGTGGCGAAAGAAAATGTGCTTGAAGAAAACAGTGGACCAAGTATTAGAAAATAGGATTGAAAGTGATTCCAAACCCAACTCTACCACTTAGAGCTGTGTAAATTTGGGCAAGGTCCTTAAGTTTTAATTACCTCATTTATAAATAGGGGGAATAGTTGTACTTTGTCCATTAAGTAGTTATTGTGTTAGCAAGTACACAGCATGTAATATGCATTTAATAAATGAGAGATATTATTTTAATTGAAATTAATATTAAAATAGACTTGTTAGATAGTTTAGAGGCTAAAAGGAAGAAATGAATCTATATTTTCATCCTAGTGTTGGTTGAAAAAATAAACAATTCCAGAATATCATGTCTGCTGCATCTTTGATTATTTGGAAAAAAGATGTGTAGAACTCAAGAAAGCCTTAACATTCTATACAAACTTTCTTCAAAAACATGTAATTTACTGTTTACATAGAAAAACTACAGCCAATAGCCTTAATATACAAGATTAGCGTTTTGCAGAATATATACATGTATTAAATACACAATTGGTAAATGAATGTACAGGCAATCTGCAACTTGCCTTAGGGTTTATTTAAAAATATTTAGGTTGAATCATATGAAATTGCCATTTTTGTATGTCAAAAATGGTTAAAGATCAGCAATTTCACATAGTTCAACTGAGCAGTGTTTTTGTCGCTTCTTTCTTGATGTTCAGTCACTAAGTTGTGTCCAACTCTTTGCAACCCCATGAACTGCAGCACGCCAGGCTTCCCTGTGCTTCACAGTCTCCTGGAGTTTGCTCAAACTCACGTCCATTGAGTCAGTGATGCCATCCAATCATCTCGTCCTCTATTGCCCCCTTCTCACTTGTCTGGAATGTAAAATGCACTTTCTCGTAGAATCAACATAATAAAGTCTAGCTAGGTTTCCAGATAAAGCCGATATAAAGTTACTTAACCCACAACATAAATCAGTTCAGTTCAGTTCAGTTCAGTAGCTCAGCTGTGTCCGACTCTTTGCGACCCCATGGACTGCAGAACGCCATGCTTCCTTGTCCATCACCAATTCCCCAGAGTTTACTCAAACTCATGTCCATTGAGCCGGTGATGCCAACATAACTAATTTATCACAATAATAATGATACAATCCCAAACTGTTATTTACATTAAAATCTCAATTATTTTAGTGTAGAACAAGTAATTATAGATAGAAGAGTGTTCTTAATAACTTTGAGTGCTGAAACTCCAACTATTTTGACCAGAAATTAGGCTACAATATGATTTAACTCAGTGTTTACTGAAAATGTAGAAAACTATTTGCCTGTACATTAAATGGCACCAGCCCACTATGGTTTTGAGTCTTTTTTTTTTTTAAACTTACAATTACATTACAGAATGATACATGCTTTGTTAAGTAAAGAGAAGCATTAAGTTCTCTGGGAGCAAGAGGAAAAGTATATAATACAGACTGGGAGTGCACAAGGCTTCTTGCAGGAGGTGCTACTTCTATGAATCCTGTAGGATATTGAGAATTTAGTGAGGAATGGGAAAATGAAAAGGAATTCCGGGCAAAAGAACCATTGTGCTTCAAGGTTCAGAGGAAAGAGAGAAAAGCTATTTTTGGAAATAAAAGTAGCTTAATATAAGTGGTAGGAGGTGGGAAGGAATGGTAAGGAATGAGGCAAGAGATATTAAACAAAGACCAGGTAATGTTAAGGAATTAAAATTTTATCCTATAGCAGGGAGATCCTCGGAAGAATTTTTCCTTTTGCAAATTTTGTACTTTTATGAAAGTTTTAGCTATAATTTATAATCAATTAAGGGGCTTCCGGGGTGGGGCTAGTGGTAAAGAATCTGCCTGCCAATGCAGGAGACCAAGAGATGTGGGTTCAATCCCTGGGTTGGGAATACCCCCTAGAGAAGGAAATTGCAGCACACTCCAGTATTCATGCCTGAAAAATTCCATGGACAGAGGAGCCTGGTGGGCTACAGTCCATGGGGCCTCAGAGTCAGACACGACTCAGTGACTGAGCACACAAACATACAATAAAGTGCATATATTTTAAGCATACACTCTGAAAAATACACATATTTGTAACCACCATTGAAATCAAGATATGGAACATTTCCATCACCCCAGAATTTCCCCTTGTGTCCCTTCTAATCATTCTTCAGTGCTACCCCAAACCCAGGAACCACTGTTCTATCACCATACCTTAGTTTTTCCCATTCTAGAAGTTTAGATAAATGGAATCATACAACATGATTATATGATTTTGTGTTGCTTCTTTACCTCAGCACAATGTCTGTGAGACTCATCCACATTATTGAATATTGGCAGTTCATTCCTTTTTCTTTCTGAGTAGTATTTAATTGTATGGATATACTATAGCTTTTTAACGCATCTGCATTTTGAGGGACATTTTGGTTATTTCCAGGATGGGGCTATTATCAATAAAGCTGATATGAGTATGAGTCTTTGTAGGGACATGTATTTTCATTTTTCTTGGGTCAACACCTAAGGGTGGAACCTTAGGGATATATGGTAAGTATTTACTGTAAGGAACTATCAAACTGTTTTCTAGCGACTGTACCATTGTATTAATATATTCCCACTGGCAATGTATGAGAGTTCCAGTGTTCTGCATCTTCACTACGCTTGATATAGTCAATTTTTAATTGTAGCCATGCTTGTGGATGCAAAGGAATTTTTCATTGTGGTTGGGTTTTGAATTCTTAACTTCTTTTTAACGTTTTTTTTTTTTTGTCTCTTACCTTGCTGCAACTATCAGATTTCACTTCACCTACTTGTAACATCTTTTCCAATCTCTTCAAATTTGCTGCTTATAATCTTCTATAGGCTTGTCACCTCGTTAAAACTAATTAAAATCATGTACAAACAGAGTAAAGAGGCAGGCAGAGTGTTTTTGAATGGTTTTTGCAATAAGTAAGATGAATATTCTCTGGTGGCTTAGAAGTCACTTGTTTACTGCTTATTTCTGGCTGTGGTCTGGATAAGTGAATCTGTCAGTGAACCGAGTTTTACATAGGTATGTTATTACAGTATAATGCTATTTCTAGGGGAAAGGGATTTTGAAGCACAAATGGAGAACCTCCCCACCATCACCAGTCAGAATTCTAGAATTTTCTTTATACTTCTTTGTGTTCCCTCATGGGTTCAGCTCCTGTGTTCCCTCATGGGTTCAGCTCCTATGAGGATTCTGGCAGGGTCTTCATCAGCTTCTTATGTCCTGATGGTAGCAGTGGGAGAATATGCTCACATATTAATTGTTTCAAAGGGTCTGATGGGAGCCTGTGAGAACTGAGGCTCCCAGAGAAGGAGAGCTGAGGGAGAAACCAACTCTTACAGATAGCAGAAACAACTCCAGTTTCCATGGGTAGTAGGAGTAGCTTAAAGTTCCTTCAGAGAGGCTGTTGGTGAGCATGGGACATTTAAAAGTCAAGTGCTCATTAGAGGAGGACTGCCAGTATATGAAAATGCTTTGAACAGAACATAGTTTCTATTTTCTCAATGAAAGCAACACAAAACAATGGTTAAACTGAAAGAGGATTCCTATTCACAGTGACCTTATTTGAGTCTCAATTAGAGGCAGAAGGGAAAACTATCCTCTGTGTAGTATAATGGTAAAGACAAAAATCAGTGGCTGCTCATACAAAGTCTAGAATTCTAGCTTGAGTTTTGCATTCATTAGGATGGTCTCCAGAGGCAAGTTGCAGAATATGAACAAAACAGCCTTCTCTCTTCAAATATTTCTTTACTGTTGCACAAGGGAGGAGGCATCAGGAATGTTGGCCACAGCCAGGCAATTTGTTCAAGGGGAAAAAAATCTAATTCTTTACACTTTATTAACTGATTACACCCTTGTTTCCTATGGTAAAATTACATGTTAAACAGCACCTGCAGATGACAGGGATCTCAGCTGAAAACAATTCATTAATGCTGAGACATGAGAGATAAATTCATTATTGCTAGTGACTCTCCAGATATTTCTACAAACACTTTTTCTCTTGTATCTCAACCCACAAAATTCTTGGGTACCTTTTTATTTTTACCAATTTGACATAGAATAAATTTGATTCATTTTATACTTCATGGCAATGTATGTGATTGTATTAGTAGTTTACGGATTCATAGGAAATTACCCATAAACTTCTTGAGGGCAGAGACCTCATTTTGTCCATTTTGGTAACCCTATTGCCTAGCTCTGGACCTGGCACATAGTAGGCCCCTAAATCTATGGGGTTGCACAGAGTCGGACATGGCTGACATGAGCAGCAATTAAGTATCTCTCTGTCAAAAGAATAATAGAACTATCAGTAATCCATTCTATAAAGCCAGCATTTTATTTGACATGAATGAGACCACATTTCTTAAGATCAACCATAGTGAGGTAGACTAAGAGCACGTTATACTACTGGAAGTTAGCAAATCAAATGGATCTTAGGAGTGAGAGATTCTGTAGGTCAGTGGCTTTCAAACTTTGGTGTGCATCAGAATCTCTAGGCATGAGTATTAAAATTCAGAATTCTGGGCCTTCCCCTCCCCAAAGTTAGACTAAGTTGAAGTGAGACATGAGAATCTGACTTTTCAACTTGCTCCCTATGGGATTCTGATGTAGATAGCTATGGAACCAAATTTTGAGAAACTGCTACAGTATATTATTCATTCCTCAACTGGTTCATTATCTGGGAACTAAAAATGAAGTCCTGTTTTGCTACTGGTAAAATAGGGGTCTCACATAGATAGTGTTTTCTGCCTTTTATTCTGTCATTTTTACAGTTAATCGGTTTATAGAAATTGGTACTTCATCTCTCTCAAGAGGAGGCAGGTACCTACCAGACCTTCTAAAATTGGAAATTCAACTATTTTTTAAAAAGATTTCTCTTTCAATGTTCTTGAATAAATCTATTTTTCTATTGCAACCATTGCCATCACTCATCAGCAATCAGCTGGGATCATCAAATGAAATAAAAACATTTATACCCTGGGGTATTTAACAAAATCCTCAAGTGATTCCACATAGCAATATGTGAGCATCCCAGTACCAATGAGTGAAGTAGGATTGCTCAAGCTAGTTTTATGTGTATGTCATGGATATAAAAATGAAGATAGAAGCTGACATTGAATATTCTCTCAATCTTGTAAGAGCCCTTAACTCAAGATGCTTTGACTTTTGACAAAAGGTCTGGAGAGGGTCACTCAGGATGTTGCTATATCCTGAACAAACACTGATTATTTACCACATAGAGGGCACTGAACCGGACACTATCTTTAATATACATGAACAACATCCAAATATCATCCTTTGCTTTGTCGTGCATGATAGTACTACATAACAGGAAGTACTAAGGTTTTAAAAGCAGTGTAACAAGAAGGAAAATGCAGTGTGTGCTGTTGCTGAATGGAGTGTGCTGCCTCCTGAAAGAGAGGAAACAAGGACACTCAACATTGATCACAGCATCCCATGGGAGCTGCCAGCAGCAGGGTCAGGGTAGAGGGAGCAGCCATCAGTCCGAATGCCAAAGGAAATTGGCACCCTGGACATCTCTGATGTGAGTGCTGGGGACTATCCACTTTTTAAAAAATATATTTGATGATGACTGAAATTATGTAGTAAATTAAACACGGAAATTAAAGAGAACCAAAATTTTTCACATAGAGCTAAAAGCAGTTACTGAATTCTGCTCTCTGGGCAGTTTGACTTAAAAATCACTGCCCCATAATGCAAGTGACTACAAAGTAGAAAGCAAAATAAAAAAGAAGAGTTTCTTTATTTGAGGAGATTACCATAGTGTGGCATTGGTAAGAAATTATACTACAGACCAGTTCAATCTCTGCCTTTTCTTACCTCCTATTTTGGGGCTCTAGAGATCATTTAAGACATCAAATAATGCCAAATATTTTTAATATGAAAATTTCTTCTCTTCTATTGGTAGTAAACTCCTCAAAGGTTTTAAACCTGTGTGGTCTTGTCCTCTGGTTAAGGGGAAATCTGTTTAAGATGCACATTACAGGGAAAGGTGAGTTATTTTAAACACACATCTACTAACACAAAGGGGGAAAATGGATTTCTCCTCTGATCATCTGTTTCCTAGGTTTGGCCCTATTCCTAACATCCAGAACAGAACTGAAGAACAATTATGGAATTGATTCTCATCAACGGATAATGCAAATTGTCTGTAGCTTTTTATGACTTTGAAATTCATACCTGCCAAAGTTGGCACATTTACCTTGCTGAACTATTTTATTGTTGGAGTCATGTTTAATGTGAAATGGCAGGAGAGGTCCACCCCTACTGACATTCTGGAAATCAGCTGGACTATGAGCATTAAAACAATGCTCACAGCTGACATGTGCAGAGAGGCAATGACAGAAGAATACCCAAGCATCTTCAGTATGGTGAGCTTTATGGCATAACCATAAGCAGAAGGGGCATAAGAAATACTCTAAAGGATGCACTGAAGCATAGTTTCAAATAACATGACATAGTTGTGGGCTGCTTCGGAAAATAGCAACCGTGACCAGTTTGAAATGCAATAGTACAGAATTTGGAAACTTTCTGAGCAAAGGCTCTTTTTCAGCTGACCACAAGTTGAACACAAAATACAGACACTGACAGGCTCTACAAATAGCAGTTGCAGTCACAAATCAAAAAGTAGTGTGTGTGTGTGTGTCATATAGAAAGAAAAGACTTTTGGTTGAAGATTTAGTCTTTGATCCCTAGAAGTGTGGGTGAAGTTGGTAGTGACATCTTTGAATAAAAAGAAGGGCAGCAAAATATGTTAGATGTCACTGCCTTCTCTTGGGAGAATCTGCTTGTGTAATAAATAATTTCCCATACCCTAAAGTGAAAGATGCTTTGACACTTTGATAAGGAGAAAACCATATACTTCTTGTAATACCTGGAAATCACTTAAGGCTACCATTTGTGAATAGAATCAATTTATATATCAGAATGTACCTGTAGAACTTATAAGTGCCAGGATAAAACTATCTCAGCCAATACTGAACTTGGTATTCAGAAAATATTAGCTTAAATACATTCTCTTAATTATGAATTCTTAAGTGGTTTTTGAAAATTTTATAATAATGTTGCAGTTTATCTTTACAAAGCTGGACTAATGCAGGTTAGAAGGGGCATTATGACCAAAAGGAGGATTTTTTCCTTGTCCAAAATTTCACTATGAAATCCCTTCTGGTTCCCAGTGGAGACCTAAACCTCATAAACTACCTCTAAATATTCTCTACAATATTCAAGATCAAGAAAGGTAAGAATGAGGTAGCTAGTGAAAAGACAGTTGCAACAGTCTGAACTTGAAGAGGAGGGGAATAGGACTTAGGTAAGAAGCAAATTATGAAACAGATTGCTATCGATTCTAAGAAGGCAAAACCATTCAAAACATTGTAGGAAAATTAAACAGTGAGAAGGATTTTAAGAAAAGATGAGTCATGAAAGTGAAAGTGTTAGTTGCTCAGTTGTGTCCGACTCTTTGCAACCCCATGGACTGTAGCCCACCAGTTCCTCTGTCCATGAGATTCTCCAGGCAAGAATATTGGAGTTGAGTTGCCATTCCCTTCATACCCACGGGGATGGGTGGATACCAAGGATATGAACAGAGATATGTGGCCAGTGGGGCTTCCCTGGTGGCTCAGACAGTAAAGAATCCACCTGTAATGTGGGAGACCTGGGTTCAATCCCTGGTTTGAGAAGATTCCCAGGAGGAGGGCATAGCGATCTACTCCAGTATTCTTGCCTGGAGTATCCCCATGGAGAGAGGAGCCTTGTGGGCTACAGTCCATGAGGTGGCAAAGAGTTGGACACAACTGAGTGGCTGAACACACACCCACATGTGTGTGGACCATCAATCTAGGACTGGCTCACGGAAATGTGAGTATAGAAAGTGAATCTCAAAGGGAAAGGTCAGGCAGGATAGGGTGTAAGTACTGCAAAAATGAAATCAATACAAGTATCTTAGGAGCAGGGAGGTAATCATGGTGATAAAATCAGCAGAGAATCAAACTGCAATAAATGCCTGTGAAGCACAAACCTGAGTATTGAGGGGAAAAGGAAAGGACTGGGACACAAATCCAGAACTTTAACTTACACTACAATCATAAAGGGCAGAAAAGGACTGGTAATAAAGCTGCCAGTCCAGGAAGACTGTTGCACTGTGAGATTAATCGAATATTGCAATTTTGTCCTTAGATAACTTTTAATTTTAGTGTCTCTTGTAACTAAGTGTGCCCAGGGCCTCACATGAAGTAAATACAAAACAACTGGTCATGTGACATAACGGCAGACCAATACTCTTTCAGTAGCTATAGAACAGAGAAAAAACAATTTTTTAAAAACATGGCTATTGATTAGGATTCACCATTAGGGTGTTTCTATGGAAATCTTTTCTCAGAGGAAAATTCCTGACTCTTGCTCATGACCAGGACAGTGAGTAAAGGAAGTCTCATGCTGAGTATTGTCTCATAAATCTTTTCTGTAACATTTCAACAGAGCTACCCACTCAAAAAGAAATTAGGATAAAATAAAAACAAATGAAATGAAGTATAGCAAAATGTTCATTAAAGTCAGTTCTATGTATATCCATTGTTTGATTGTTAGTTTAGGGACTAAAGTCATCTTTCCATGGAGCAATGGAGCATTAGATTTCTTTGCTGTCTACTGATCTCTTTCACCAAACTTTAACCCCAATGAATTCTCTAATTCCTAATTAGAGAGGAATTCTAATTCTAATTCTAATTAATTCTAATTCTCTAATTAATGAGTAAACAATATAGGTTTGCCCAATTTAAAACTAATTGCTCCTAGTTACAAGTATCCCTTACAAATCATTAAAAGCTTATAAAGTTTAAAATTTGACAAGCACATGGACATCTGGATCAAGGTGACGACTGACTGACCAAACAATTTTAGCTCCTCTTGTTCCCAAGATCCTTTATTAAGTAAGTTTTTAAAAAAAGATTTAACGTAAAGACTAACAAAGGAAATTAGCAGTAAAGAGATTTCAGTATGTTTCTGAAAGACAGAAAGTGGATAGGGTGCTGACTGGTAAAGAAGGGCTGAGAAAGAAACAGAGAGGGCTTACAGCTGGGAAGATGCTGGTCTGCTCCTGTAGGACCCCAGAGAAGTTTGAAACTTGGAAATGCCAAGTAAGGGAGAGGGTGAGAATAGAATGTGAAAAATTCACTGAAAGCCTGTGTATTGAATAATCATCCCCTCTCCAGAGTATAGACACCCTAGTATTCAGGAATTTATTCTCAAGGCCCAAACAAACATCAAACAAACCCAGAACATTATCCTCTAAAGAGACTGTAATCTAAGAACAATCTGAAGTACCTACTATGGGCATAAGTGCCCCAGAGCAAAGACATCCACATTCTGGGACTTAGAGTGCCCCCCCCCCCCCAGCATAATGGCCCTCTGCACATGGGTGGGACTTACAGGCCTCATATTTGGGGTATCCAGCCACTTTTCTCAACCCCTATATACATTGTTTCAGAACATCAAAGATAAAAAAAAATTCTGAAAACTCTCATAGATGAAAAACATTAATACTTAAAAGAAGAAGAATTAGAATAGATTGGTTAACTCATTAGCAACATTAGGTGTTAGAGCAAAAAATGGAGAAATGCCTTCAGAGTTCTTAGGAAAACTTATTTTGAACCTACTGTTTTATTTTTAGCCAACTATAAATTAAGTCTGATGGTAAAAAAAAAATTTCCAGATTGCAAAGATTCAAATTTCACCTCTCACCGCTATCTTAGGAAGTTCCTTAGAAATATACTCCAGCAAAATGATAAAGATATATGTAACTTTAATTAATATTCTACAGGGCAGGGTTCTGTATTGTATGTATGGATAAAAAGAAATATAACAATTGGTGTATTTTTTTCAAGGAACATCTGGTATAGTTGAAAAATTAGTCATTGGAAAAAAATTTAATTATTGGCCTTTGTAAAGTTTGACCCAACTGTTTTGATTACCATTCAGCCAGCTTTCTTATTTGTATAGCACCTTGGGCTTCATTTCAGTGTTTTGGATAAAGAAATTGCACTGGATTATATTTATGGTCAATTACAGTTCTAAAAGTTTATGATTATTGCAAATTGAAAGCACATTAAACAATTTATTTAAAATGAAAAAAAAATGATAAAGAAATGCGAGTAAAGAATTCTGTAAAGGATTTCTGTAAAGGGATTTTGTAAAGGGTAAACATAAAACTAGAGATTAATAAAAATAAGTCCAAGGATAACAGCTACACAACAGGTCTAAGGAGCATTCAGTCAGAATGAAAGGAAGGAGGGTTCCAGGAGGGAAGAATCCTGAAAATAAGAGAAGGGTGCTCAAGATTCTACTCACCTTTAAGGAATTAGAGAAACTGTGGATACTGCAGATAACATGAGGAAAAAAATAAAGGCAATTAGTAAATCCAGGAAAAAAAAACACATATAGACTAGGAAATGTTAAATCTCTCATAACCCTTGATAAAAGAGAGGAAATTTTTAAATAGTCACAAGAGTATAAACACTGAATACTGATTTTCAACTTTCACAAAAAACCAATTACAAAAGCACAGGCTAACTTAAGTATAGAGATACTTAATTATGGATAAAAAACAAAACATAAATGTGATACCTCTTGGCAATGCGAAAAGTAAAAGTACAAGTGACAAGAGTTAGTAGGTAGAAGAGATGAGAGATAAAGGGAAGAACTAGTGCCTTCATCTTACAAATAAGAGTTATGAGATACTGCCCAGTTTATGGAAGAAGAAATAAAGGTCTAAGTATACTTCTCTAATAAACAGAGAGACTAAAAGGCATGATAACCACATTAGGATAAGAAGTAGAATAATTGTGGTAAAGATTAATCACAGTAGAAAATAAAGTCTAAAAAAGATAAATCAAGTAATAGCAGTATTTATGGAAGCAATCACAGAGGAACTAGAGAAACAGTTAATAGAGTTAAAAGTAGTTAAAAGTAATAATCTCAGAGGATTAGAACTGGGAGTAGAGAGGGTTAGAACCATGAAATGTTGTTTACATTATAATCCTTTATGTACATAGTTCATATTTTTAAAAACCACATGCATGTACTACTTGGCTACTCCAAAACCAACCAGGAACTTTGAAACAGGAATCTTCTGCCCCTACTAAACTCAAACCAGCCTCCAAGAATCCTCACCTGAAAAAGAATGCTGGCACAGGGCCATCTAAGCATAGCTCCTGTCTGTCATTCCAACTCTCGCTTTCCTATAACCCCTGCCCCAAAGCCTATGTCCTTTTTCTTAACATGAACTATGGATTAATTTACAACCAGCTTTATCCTTAACCATGAAGATTACTTGTAATGGTTGAACATGGATACAATAGTTGTACATATTTAAGGGTACAAGTTAAGTTTTGACATACATATGTACAACTGTGAAACCATCATCATAATCAAAAGAACAAAGATATCCATCTCCCTCCCAAATTTTCCTCATACTCCTCGGTATTCCTTTCCCACTAAGCCACATGTCCAGTGCCCTCTGCATTCTCAGGCAACCACTGATCTGCTTCCTGTCATTACTGACTAGTTTCATCTTCTAGAATTTCATATAAATACAATTATACAATGTATAATTAAACATTGTATAAAAATACAATTATATATAAAAATACAATACAATTATACTTTTGGGAGGTCTGATTTCTTTCACTCAGCTTAATTATTTTGAGATGCATCCATGTTGTAACATATATCAGCAGTTTGTTCCTTTTTATTGATAAGTAGCATTCCATTGTTATGGATTTAACAGAATTTGTTTATCCATTCACCTGTTCACGGACAAAATGGGCCAACTCCAGTTTTTAGTTTAGGTGTGTAGTACTCTCTCAGGGTGGTTTTAATTTGCTTATCCCTAATAATTAATGATGTTGGGCATGTTTTCATATATCTTCTTTGAAGTATCTCTTTATGTTTCACCCATTTAAAAAAATTGAGTTGTTCCTTGCCTGATAGCTCTACAATTTACATTTAAGTCTATGATCTACTTTGAGTTAATTTTTGTAGAATGTGAGCTATTAATCAAGGCTTTTACAAAAATAATGATGTCCAAATGTTCCAACATGATTATTATTAGATAGAGTATGCTTTCTCCATTGAATTGCTTTACACCTTTCTTAAAGATCAATTGACCACATATGTGTGGGACTACTGGGTCTGCTCGTTGATCTACCATCTATTGTCATATTAGAAACACTGTATTTTGATTACTGTTGCTTTCTTATAAACTTTGAGATCAGGTAGTCCTCCAATTTTTTTTTCAAAGTTGTTTTATTTCAAAGTACTTTGTCTTTCCAGATAAATTTTAGAATTGATTTGGCAATTTCTACAAAAAGAGTTAGGACAGATCAAGTTGGGGAAAACTGACATCTTAACATTAATTCACATATTTGAATGCATTATGAAATATATATTTTTAAATGTCAATATTTCTGATTGTTTAATTGCTGCTATATATGAATATAATTGATTTTTAAATAGAGAGTTTGTGTCCTGTGAACTTGTTATATTCACTTACCAGTTTTTAATGGTTGTTTTGTAGATTTTGTATGATTTTCTACAAAGATGATCACATTGTCTGCATGTAAAGACAGTTGAATTTTCTTTCAAAACTGATTGTTGCTGTTCAGTTGCTCAGTCATATCTGACTTTTTGCGACCCCATGAACTGCAGCACTCCAGGCAGGCTTGCCTGTCATTCACTATCTCCCAGAGCTTGCTCAAACTCATGTCCATTGACTCGGTGATGCCATCCAACCATCTTGTCCTCTAATGTCCACTTCTCCTCCTTGCTTTCAATCTTTCCCAGAATCAGAGTTCTTTCTAATGAGTCGGTTCTTCGCATTAGGTGATCAAAGTATTGGAGCTTCAGCTTCATCATCAGTCCTTCCAATGAATATTCAGGACTGATTTTCTTTAGTATTGATACCATTTATTGCCATTATGGCAATTATTGCCATAAATGGCATTTATGCCATTATTGGCCTCAGTCCAAACTACAGGGAGGGAGCACAGCCCTACCCATCAGCAGAAAATTGGCCAAAACTGGTAACTTGTAATTTTTATTTTCTTTCCTTATGACACTAGAGCCTTCCTCACAAAGCTGACAAGAAAGGATGTCAGTAGACATTCTTATCTCGTTCTTCATCTTAGAAGGAAAGCATTCAACATTCACCATAAAGTACGATGTTAGCTATAGGCTTTTTGAAGAAGTTCCCCTCTACTCCTAGTTTTTTGAGAAATTTTATCATGGGTTTGTTTTGGATTTTGTTAACCACTTTGCATTGATTGACATGAACATATGAGTTTCCTTCCTGAGTCTTTTAATTAGGGTTAATCACATAGATTATTTCCCCACTTAAGTAAAAGCGTAACTGACACACAAATTAAAAACAACCCAGTGGAAATCTAGTTCTATATTCAGAGACCTTGACTAAAGTATTAGGAGAAGAACTCAAAATCTTGTTCAGGTGGGCAGATATTCATGAATGGACATTTTCCTGTCTGTCCTATCATCTGTACATCCATCCATTCACTCATGCATCTATCCATTCACTGTTTGTCAGGCACTTGCTCTAGTTAAATAGTGTGCAAGGCACTGAGGATATAAAGAATTTTGTAGACCTTGTTATTCTGAGGTTTACAGTCTGTCTAGTGAGGAGATAAACAACTAATCCCATTGATGTGATGAATGCCAGAGTAAGGTCATGGAGGAAAGTCAATGAAATCATAGAGGAGGAAGTTTTCTGCTTGAGGTAAGGAAGTTGGGGTGGATGCATTTTGAGTGGGCATTTGAAAAGTAAGCAGAAATTTCCAGACAGATGAGAAGGGCAATTCCAGAGAAGTGGCTATAACTTAGGGCAGTGCTTTAGAAATTTTCCCATACTTCCAATGCCTTCTCCATTCATGTCAGAGAAATTCCGCACTCTATTACTACACACACACACTTGAGCTTTTCTATAACCCAGGAGGGAATCTAAGCTCTAGGAACAAACATGTTGGACCCTGGCAGACCACTGCCAGTTTGTGAGGCACAGCTCTGTGTGAAGGAGCAGACGGTCACTGGTAAACAATCAGAAACTAGGAGCAGCTTCTTGGGGGTAGTTGTCTAACCTCAGAATCATGTCAATCAAGCACTAGGCACGCAATTAGAAATATTCCAGCTTCAAAGCTTGTATGTTTGCCTAAGGACCTAAATTACCATTTGCTCACTCTCTGATTACCCTAGCTCCATGACGAGCCAAGTTCTACCTGGCATTGCCAAAAAACAGCAAGAATTCTTTTAATCGCTTTAAACAAGTTTTCAAATTTCTTTGGCAAATCAAGTCAGCTGTACAGTATCTTGCCGGGGTCTTCAGTTGACATTGAACTGGGACTGTGCAGAGCCCAGTTCTAAGAAATAAATAATGTTACGAATTATGTTAGTACTGAGATTTCCAAGTATGAGCACTTGCCAGTCACAATTTCTGACCTGTGCTAATAGTATCTGTTGAGATAGTAATCAGAGATCTCATCTCTTATCAGTTGATATCTAGTTGTGTGAAAAGTATTGCCATATCTGCTAGAGAGTTGATTAGAAATGTTTTGCAGTACTTCTTGCCAATAAAGGTCAAATTCTGTTAAAATACACACCTTTAATATAAAATGGAAGGTTTTGTAGAATCAGGAAACTTGGACATGTAAGTTGCTGGCACATTTATTTCCAGCAACATTCAGTACCACAGAGCACAAGGTATTCAAAGGATCTGAGTCACCAAGGAGTTTCTTTTTTGTAAAGAATATTACGCTACCAAAACTTTTCTGAGGTCCCACTGCAGTGTTTTTCAACGATTTAAAAACTTAATCTATGCCTGCTTCAGTAAGTGTTTAACTCTTTTTTTTTCCCATTTATTTTTATTAGTTGGAGGCTAATTACTTTACAATATTGTAGTGGTTTTTGCCATACATTGACATGAATCAGCCATGGATTTACATGTATTCCCCATCCCGATCCCCCCTCCCACCTCCCTCTCCACCCTATCCCTCTGGGTCTTCCCAGTGCACCAGGCCCGAGCACTTGTCTCGTGCATCCAACCTGGGCTGGTGATCTGTTTCACCCTTGATAATATACCTGTTTTGATGCTGTTCTCTCAAAACATCCCACCCTTGCCTTCTCCCACAGAGTCCAAAAGTCTGTTCTGTACATCTGTGTCTCTTTTTCTGTTTTGCATATAGGGTTATCATTACCATCTTTCTAAATTCCATATATATGTGTTAGTATGCTGTAATGTTCTTTATCTTTCTGGCTTACTTCACTCTGTATAATGGGCTCCAGTTTCATCCATCTCATTAGAACTGATTCAAATGAATTCTTTTTAATGGCTGAGTAATATTCCATGGTGTGGAGATTTCTTAGAAAAACTGGAAACAGAACTGCCATATGACCCAGCAATCCCACTTCTGGGCATACACACTGAGGAAACCAGATCTGAAAGAGACACGTGCACCCAATGTTCATCGCAGCACTGTTTATAGTGGCCGGGACATGGAAGCAACCTAGATGTCTATCAGCAGACGAATGGATAAGGAAGCTGTGGTACATATATATACACCGTGTTTAACTCTTTATGTCATTCCTGTTTCTGACGGCAACCTGTTTCCCAAGGAAGTATCCCTGATTTATAATTATCGACTGTGTATCTACAACAGCTAAATACTTAATCAGACTACTTTTAACAGTTTGCATTATGAGAAGAGTAGATATTTATTTTTATGCATTTTTGTAAACAAAAATGGTAAGCATTCTCTTCATTCCAAAAATCATTGCCTCATTGTTTACATGGGTTTCATTCACACTTATCACCACCTTTTACTTCAACTACTCTCCAAAGATTTAGCAGTTATCTGAAGAAATTTGCTCAATTGGCTCTAAATTTACTCACCAAGTGCAACACAAAAAATGTCTACACTTCCATAAAACCCCAAACATTCATTTAATAAACACTTATTGCTAAAATACTGTGGAATGCAAGATATTATGCAATGTAATAGGGATACAAATAAAGTGAGATGTGGCCTTTGCCCTCTACATAGTCACTGTTTAGCATGATGGATCTTAACCAGGGCCAAGTATCAGAATTACTTGGAGAGTCTTTGCAAAATTGACACAGACACTGCTGAGATCACCACTTGCAGAAGTTAAGTTTGAAGCAGTTTCTAAAGCTTTCATAGCTTGATAAATAGAGATAGAACTTAAGGGACGTCATAGGTAGAGGGAATACTATGTACAAATGTATTAAAGCATACTACTTAGCTCTAAATTTTCTTATCTATAAAATGGGAATTATAATCACCTTATAGTGTTATGGGAATGAAATGAGAACATGTATGAAAGTGCCTGGTGTTTTGTAGATGTCCAATCAAAGTTGTGTTTTTTGTCCTAGCATTCAAGGTAAAATTGATTTAAGAAATAAATTTTTTCCACCTAGCATGACCCTGAAGAAATGAAACATAGAATGGATAAGATGTAATTGGTATTAAAAGGGGAAAGACAAGTTTGTGGCTTGGAAGAGAGAGCAGTGCTGCACACACCCGAAAGGGAGGACCTAAGTTAGGGTTACAAGGCAATCAAAATCAGATTTGGAAGAGTTTTAGAAGAAACTGTATATCTGCAAGTTATATGGTGATAGGAAAAGGAATTAAAAGTCACTCTGGTTATCTGATCCTAAAGTGAGAAGAAATCATGCTGCGTGTATATTCTGAGTATATTTTAGTCTTTCTTGCTACTGTTTCCATTTTCAGGAGGCGAGGATAAAAAATAGGGTGTTTTGTGTGTGTGTGTGTGTGTGTGTGTGTGTGTGTGTGTGTGTGTGTGTGTGTGTGTGTGTGTGTGTGTGTGTGTGTGTGTGGTGATGGTAGGGAGGGAGAGGAGAATAAAGAGAAGCACTGGATACATCCAGAAAAACAGCCAACTTACTTACCAATAAAACTCCCTCTACTTTCTGCACAATGATCTCATTGAATTGATTTTCTATGACTTAACATTCCAGTGACTTAACATTCACTTTAGCAGATACCTCCTTTGCCTATGTTGTAGCTAATTAATACAGAAGTACAAAATCTACACATTATAAAATGGTAGTAGCTTGAATTTCAGACACTTTTCCCCAATATAAATGGAGCCTAACATTTTATAAGCATTTGTTCCCTTAATTCCAATAAAGGGAGAATTGGTTAGTAAAAAAAAGACTATTGTTTAAAACATTCATAGATTGTAACAAAAAGTGAGTAAGATTGTCACTAGTGAAATGAAAATTAAATCAACAATAAGGTAACACTACACATTCATTAGAAAGGATAAAATTTTAACAAAAACTGACCATACCAATAGGGCCTCTCTTCAATAGATACATGGATATAGTGGAATGATCAGTAATAAAAAAGGAATAAGCTATTAGGCCACACAAAGATGTGGACGAATCTAAAATATATACTGCTAAGTGAAAGAAACCAGTTGGAAAGGCTACATACTGCAAGACAAAACTATAGAGATGGTAGGTAAACAGGTGATTGGTGGTTTTAAGAGGTTTGAGGAAGAGGAGGCAAGGCTGAGCACATGGAGCACAGGGCTGCCTTTTTAAAAGGGTGGTGAGACTATTTTTTATGATATTGCAATGGCGGATATACAATACTATATATTTTTCAAAACCCATAGAACCCATAGAATATTCACAAAGAGTGAATATTATGTATGCAAAGTTTAAAAAGTCATTTAAGAAGTCATCAAGAAATTGATCGCAGGAAGGAATGCAGAATGTGAAAGAAATACTAATTATATTACACATGTATGACATAACCTCACTGAAGCGGGTGGGGAGAAAAAGAGCTGACCTAAGTAACTTTGGAAATCAGTAGAGTTTGTCAGACTAAAGACAAAAGATACTATAGATAAGTATGTATTCTATTTGATAAAGTCGTGCCTGTGTAGGTGTGAGTTAACAATTCTGAAAACACTGTTAAGTGTTAAATTTGGATGATGAAGTGGATGGTGGGTAGGAGTGGGAGGTTATAGGCAAGCAGGAGAGAAGGCTAGAATGATCCATATGGTAATGGATTAGAATTGGAGACATCAGTATGAACTCCTGTTTAGCTTCATATAGATAAAAATGGTTACATATAAGAATACATATAGATATGCATATAAAAATTGGCTAGGATATATTCATGTTTTTTCCCTCTGTCAGCTGAGAAGGCTTAGAAGTAAAGATGCCTCAGTAGGATCAAGCACTCAGGTCAAGGTTTTTACTAATATTTTCCAGTAAGAAGAACCAGGGATCTTTGGAGAATTGGTTCATGATAGGACTGCTGGAAGCAGGAAATAAACATGTTAGCCGATAGCATGTTGTAGTGCTATTTAGTTAAAGTCCACATGGATGGTGGTATGTCAAATGACACAGGGGCCAAATGAAAGAGCTTCCAAGAGCCAAAGCTTGAGCAATTAGAGCAATAAAATAAAGTAGTATTAGATTATAATCCAAAGTATTAAACACATATCCTTTTGTCTATATTTATATAAACAAGCAATTAAGCAAACAAACAAATAGCCAGGTGACAAATCGATGATATAGGAGAATCCCAAACAATTTATGTAGCTATCTCACCCTCAAGAAGGTGGAGCATAACTCTCCACTCCTTAAACTGCACTGCACACCATAACTTTAAAAGTCTAAAGCATGACAAGGGGGAAATTAATAATTTTACACTGGAGAAACCCAATGAACACTAGCTCAGCTAGGTGATCAAGATTAACATCAATGGTGGTAAGTAAAAATAATAGTATCTACCTTTAATATGATGAGTTGAGAATGGCATTTTATCTCTGTGGTCTTCTTCCCTCAAAACTTATAACCCCAAGCTAATGAGAAAAGCATTATACAAATTCCAATTGAGGGAGATTCTACAAAATAGCTGACCAGTACCCCTCAAAACTGTTAAGGTCATTGAAAACAAGGAAAGTCTGAGAAATTGCCATTGTCAAGAGAAGACTCACAGTGGACATTATGGCATCCTGTATGGGACATTGTAAGAGAAAAAGGACATTAGATAGAAATGTGAATAAACTATGAGTTTTAGTTAATAATAATGTATCGATATTAGTTCCTTTGATGTGGCAAATGTACCACACTAATGTAATAGGGGCTACTGGCATAGAGTATATAGGAACTCTACTATCTTTGAGCCCTTCTGTAAATCTAAAGCTACTTTAAAGTAAAAAATTTATTTTAAAAACTTTATATTTTAAATATTGCATTAAGATATTATTTGTCTAGGAAAAACTGGACAAATATATAACCTAAAATAAAACCAGAAAAACTTGTCAAAGCAGTGGTGAAGGAAAAGAAAAAGATATTTCCAGAGTGGGATCAAGCCATGAAGATTCCCAGCACAAAGGAAAAGGAGAAAAGTATGCATACAAAAAAAGCTGCTTTCACTGCAGTGACATGCAAAATCTTATCTGGCAAGGTTAAATAGCAGTGCTCTGGAATGTCATGATAGCACAATAGGAATTAGCCAAATAACTTAGCCTGCAGTTACCCACAGACTAATTGGTTTTCTGAAGAACCACATTCCAAAGTTTACACAAATCATGAGGCCTACAAAGATTTATTTTTAATGTCTTTTTTTCTTTCAGATAATGCTAAAATTGAATTTTTTTAGACATAAAATACAATTTGAAACTTCGTTACTGGATATTCCAAATGTAAAAACTGACTTCTGATTTTTTTATAACCCCAAGCAGAATCCAAGATTTTCTCACCTGCAGATTTGATCTTTATAAGCGAATTCATAGTATGTCCAAAATGAAGGGCTCATCTATGGCCACTATTAGAACTGAACTTTGAAAGAAACACCAGTACCAACAATGACAAAATTGTATAGACCCAAGTACTAGATAAGATAAAAGTCAAGGCCACTGGAGAGGGCAGGGGGAGGCAGGAGCTCAATGGCAGCAGACTATTATTTTACATCACATATACTTGTTAATCTGCATGAGACTAGGGTTATGTCTATGTCTCCTTGAGAAACAAGTTGGCGATCTTATGGTTCTGAGTTTCCCTGACATATTTATTCTGTTTTCCCTTTGGGTAATTATAGCTTATTAGCCCTAGTTATATTCTCATGTTGCATAGTAAATTATTCTCCTCTCTCCTGGTGTTTACACCCTTCAGACAGTGTGTCCCCACCCCCTTCCCCTTTAGTCATCACTTACCTAAATTGTATAGACAAAATTCTTTTAATCTTTGCTCATAAATCAATCCCTCTGGCCCCTTAATCATTTTTTGTTACTCTTCTCTGAACTCTCTCCAATTAATCTATATCTTTTCAGTTAATGAGTTCTGAGAAGCTGAATAGTCCAGGTGTGATGCTAGTTATCTTTGGTGTCTATGTATTTGCAAATGCACCGAAGTGTCTTTTGTAAAAGGGACAGAAAATGTAATAAATTAACAGTGGCTTTTCTGCCTATTTTATAGTACTCAAAATGGTTAATTATCCTTCAGCTATGGGTTTTCATCAGTGGCCATTTCTCAAGTTCAACTTCTGTTAGATTTCAAAATCTATTATAGTCCTACTGTTAACCAGTCACAAACACTTCAGGTATCTGTCAAAAATAAATCTATTGAGATTGAATCCAACCAGTTGTTTTCAAAAGAACTTCATGTTTAATTCTTCCAGATATTTTTTTTCAAGCCAGTCTATGTATACAGACACCACCAGAGTTGACTGCCTTCATTGGAGAAACTAAGATGAAGTTTAGAAATGGTTTTGAAAAAACTGAAAGGAAATTAACTCACTTGACTGCTAAAGGAATGAAGGTTCTTTTTGTAGGAAAAAGGTAATACATTTTTAGAGAACTGTCACTTTATGATAAAGGCAGACTATTTCAGAATAATGATTTCTGGAGAGTTCAACTTCCCTTTCACTTTCAATAGGTATTCAGCTCCCTTTAGGAGAAGTGATGGGTTAGTCTAATCTTAATTTCAGGAAATACGTCACTTTGGGGATAATTCATCCCCATGAATACTTATCATCATTAATTCCCTTCCATTTCCTTCCTGCTGACATTTCTTCGCCTTTTTTTTTTTCCTTCGCCTTTTTAAGTGTACTTACACCTACAAGAAGGTATATGGTTAGTTAACAGATGGTTACTAAGCATCTACATTGTGCAAAAATTTTACCACAGGTTACAGAAAAGAACATATATGAGAAGAGAACCTCAAAATACATTTCATACTTGCATAGGAGGGTTTTGAGGGTAATAAAACACAAAGCATATAAAAACCTGACAACGACTTAAAACATATTGCATTAAAAAACGCTATTATTAAAAAATAGGAAACTTAAGTGGCAGGGGAATTAGGAGTAAAGGAGTCATTAGCATAAGATAGAGTTAATCTAGGATGACTTGATGGAGAAAATGAAAGGTGAAATTAGTCAATTTTCTTCCTCTGGCATATAGTTTCTGATGAGAAAATGTGCTCAAACAAAGCTAAAGAAAGGTTTGAGGATTTATCTGTGGATTATATTTCTCCATGATACCTTTGCCTATTAGCACAAGCACTAGGAACTCAGCTTTATAAGCTTACTGTGATTCTGAAATATTCTTGTAGTTTTGAGTTCAAATACCTTAATCTATATGACATCAAATATACAAATGGAAATATAGCCCAGTGGGGAAAAGGCAACAACTTTTCTGTAAGTAGAAATCTTATCTTGATTCATTTACAAGACTTCTTTGAGGAGATAAGGATGTGGTGGTGAGGCCAGTGTGAGGAAAGCAGGAGAGACTCCATCTTGAAGCCTGTCATCTGTTTTAAAGACTGGATGTGAACTGGCCTGAACCCTGCCCGAGAGTAAGGAAACCGTTGCTAGTGAAAACCAGGTCTCCTGGAGCCTTACCTCCCTACACATGACAAATGGAGATTGTAGTTGAAGTCAGGCTGCCCCTGTTAGATTAACCATGGAGATATCCCTCCTAGATGTAAAATCATTGTCTCCCCCCCACCGCACCACAGCCCTTCCCCACCCCCCACCCCCGGCTTTAACCTTAATTGTTTGTTCTCCTAGCACCTATTTGTTGTAAAACTCAATCATATACAACAAAGAGGTTGCTAACATGTAACCAGTCATGTAGTGGGGGGTATAAAACTGGGCCTCTCAGAAACATCAGGGGCCTTGTTGGGAACTAGTTCCCCTTGGACCCACTGGCGTAATAAACTGTATACGCCATTGTCTGGAGTGTCTTCCAAGGTTTGTTTTGCAACTCCGGATTCCACAAGAGTGGCAATTGGGAAACCACTGGATGCCATTTATTTGGGTTTTCAATACTTTTTTTAAGATTACACACCAAAGATTGCTTAAAAATAAAAATGAGTTCATATAGAAGTTGGGGGAAGACAATTTTAAGGATAGTAAACAAAGGGGACTGCAAAAAATGTAAATGATGAGCAGTGATTTACACCAACAAACATAATTTATTGCATTCCTATCATGCACTAGGCACCATTCTAGGTATTTTTGCAAAGTGCTTCTTAAAATTTTTCTATGCAAATAGCCTTAAGAACAGAAGAGATTAATATTACTAATGCCTAGAATTCTTTTGGTCTATCTTATAAATTCACATAAGCATTGCATTCTATTTCATAATAAATACTTTACCATAAAAATGATGCTTTAAACTATTTACTATTAATTAAAACAGTCCCAGAAGGAAAATAGTACATGTTTATCCTATAACCTTTCTGCAATCCCAGCCTTGTATGTCTGACTTCATTTAATTCTCACATTAGCACTCTGAAGTAGTTATTATTCCCATTTTGTAGATGTGGAACTTGGGGATCAGAAAGATTATCAAACTCAGGTGTGTCTGCCTTCAAAGTCGATCATGTATCACTTTAGACAGAAGAATCAACTAATTAGAAAAGATGTTGAAAACTGTTAATCCTTGCCCATGAACTTCATTTTACTCACAGGAAAACTGAGGCCAAAAGAGGATATATGAAAAGGAAGCCACACTACTTAAAACAGATCAGAATCTTCACTTTATCTACCCTCTCCCATACCAGACAGGTAAGGTGCTACTATTATGAGCTCCCATAGCACCCATCACATCCACATTTAATTCTCTTTCAATTATTGCTTATTTAGTTGTCTGACTCCTCTACTAAACTTTAAAAGCCCTAGGAGGGCAAAGACTACGTTCGTTTTGTTCATTATCACATCTCCAGCACTTAGCAAAGTGACAACTGCAGAGTAAGCACTCAGAACATGGTTTTAACGTGTATGTACATCTGCTGTAATACTTTTTAAAATTCATTATACCACAAAGTCTATTTTAACATTTTTGCTTCTGATCTGAAAGAGTGTGGGTTTAAGACTGTTAGATGACACAAGTTCTCTCCATATAAGATGCTTTAACAACAAGGAAATATTACAACAATAAAGATCTAATAACACTCATGAGAGAATTGAAAAGGTAAAATTTCCTATTAGAGTGAGTAGGGTAACATATTTAGGAGAAGGAATAATTTAAATCATGTAAGATGACAGTCTCTGAGCTTTTACTTTTAACACAGAAATGATATTTAAGAACCCTGTAAACTATTCCATGAAGACATTGCTAGGACACCATTCAGAAAGGACACTAGAAAGAAAGGCAAAAGTAACTTTCTTCCTCTTATGCAGTGAAACCTACTGGGAGAATATGGCAGGAACCTAAAGGAGATTAGTAGGAAGTTGGAAAATGTTTAACGGACATCTACAGGAAAAAACTAATGAAGGTGATGGGACTACTAGGTATTATATGAGAAGAGACAAGATAGGATTCACCCATCTGGGAGGAACAGTATTCAGACAGACAGACATTCACTATGTCCAACTCTTTGTGATGCCATGGACTGTAGCCCACCAGGCTCCTCTGTCCATGGGATTTCTGAGGCAAGAATACTGGAGAGGATTGCCATTTCCTTCTCCAGGGGATCTTCCCAACTGAGGGATCGAACCTGGGTCTCTTGCATTGGTAGGCATGTTCTTTACCACCTGAGCCACCAGGGAAGCCCAGAACAGTATTATTGATGTTTAAAAATAATAATATAGAGATGTTCTGGATTTGGATCAAAAAAAATCTGTAGCTCTATTACTTTCTAGCCAGGTAACGTTGGGAAGGTCAATTATCCTTTCTGAATCTCAGTCTCCTCTGCTAAAATGTCTGAGTAGATGCACTGCAGAATGGATCCACTTCTGGTAATAACCAAGTAAGCTCCTGTCAAACCAATCATTCTGCAGATAACAAGTGTAAACTCTGGGTAAAATAGAAAAACAAAATTACCTGAAGGACCTGGGGAGTAAAACAAAAGCAGGTAGATGATAGATGTGGGGAGAATTGATATTTTAAGAAAAGAGAAATGGAGTGAGTTTCCCATTGTGAAAAATGGTTTTTAGCACCTCATGGGGTAGCTACAACTCATATATTAATCTGTGGTCTCACTTCCTTGAAGAACTAGAGGACCAAGTTCAAGGGCAATCACAGCCATTGGGAAGTGAGAGGAAATCCTGCAAAGGAGAGACACAGAGGGGTATCCCAAATTCTGCCTGTAAATTCTATCTGAATCTCTTGCAGACCCCTGAATTGTATACATACAGAGTAGACTACAAGCAGCCCAGCTAAACCTAAAAGTATGGAACTTTTTTATTTGAGCTATATCCCATTGCAGAGGAGAATGGGTTTATAGTGTGAATTCAGCCAAATTAAATACTTACTTCAAAAAAATACTCTTTAGAGGAATATAACAAAGCCTCTATAATATATTCTTCTCTAATATCCTGCATAAAGTCCAAAATTATTTAACATATTCAAAAAAAAATAGAAAATGCAATTCATTCTCAACAGAAAAGACAATCAACAGAGAGCAATTCTGAAACTTCTAAAGCAGCTATCTTAACTATGCTCTGGGATATAAAGGAAAATATACTTGTCATAAATGAAAAGATAGAAAATTTCAACAAAGAAACAGTAAAGTATATAAAAAAATAATCAAATGAAAATTTCAAAACAGAAAAATCTAATACCTGAAAAGTAAAAATTTACTCTATTCATTTAACAGCAGCAGTCCATGAAATGACAAATAGTGAATTTGATGGATAGACTCAGAGAAACTGTCCAGTCTTAACACTATAGAGAAAAAAGAGTGGAAAAAAATAAGCACAGCTTCAAAGACCGATGAGATGAAGCAGAGCCTCAGAGACCTGTGAGATACCAAATGGTCTCTCTGTGTGTGTACTAAGTCACATCAGTTGTGTCTGATGCTTTGCAATCCCATGGACTGTAGACTGCCAGGCTCCTCTGTCCATGGGATTCTCCAGGCAAGACTACTGGAGTGGGTTGCCATGCCCTCCTCCAGGGGATCTTCCCGACCCAGGATTGAACCCGTGTCTCTCATGTCTCCTTCATTAGTTCTACTTAGGAAGCCTCATCTACTTCATAAGCACTTTCAAAAAGGAACCAAGATAGTAGGTAATGAAACTGCCTCACACATAGGCAATAATTAGCAGATAGCTCAACACTGTTGAAGTATCTATGAGAGATATGCAACAAGAACTAAATATTTGTGCCAAAAAAGATACATCCAACTTTACCCTTGTGAATTTATCATTACTATGCTAAAAATGATTTACATTGATAATAGAAATGTGTTTTAAAAAGGTTTAAGAGAAGTTATAAACATTTATAGATAACAGGTAAATCCATAGTGCCTTAATAGGGGATTCTATAAGGCTTGCACTATATCCTTAATCTTTTTAGGTAATATTCTAAATTACAAAACAGTGCTTGATACATCTCTAAAACAGAATACTTCACTGTGTCAATGGTGGAGACACTTCTACAAAATAATTATGAACTTATTCCTTTAAAAATTAGTTGTGAATTCTAAAAGACACATGCACCCCAATATTCATTGCAGCACTATTTACAATAGACAGGACATGGAAGCAACCTAGATGTCCATTGACAGATGAATGGATAAATAAGTTGTGGTACAGATATACAAGGGAACACTACTCAGTCATAAAAAGGAACAAATCTGAGTCAGTTGTAGTGAGGTGGATGAACCTAGAGCCTGTTATACAGAGTGAAGTGAGTCAGAGAGAGAAAAATAAATATCATATATTCACACACATAAATATGGAATCTAAAGAATAGTACTGATGAACCTATTTACAGAGAAGAAATGGAAACACAGACACAGAGAATGGTCTGGTGGACACAGCGAGGGAAGGAGAGGGTAGGACAAGCTGAGAAAGTACAACTGACATATATACAGTATCATGTGTAAAATAAATAACTAGCGAGAAGCTGCTGTATAACACAGGGAGCCCAGCCTGGTGCTCTGAGATGACCTAGAGGGATGGAATGGGAGTGGGGTGGGGAGGCTCAAGAGGGAGGGGAGATATATATACATATAATTATGACTGATTCACGTTGATGTATGGCAGAGACCACCAAAGCATTGTAAAGCAATTATTCTCCAATTTAAAAAATGTAGTTGTGAGCGTTTTTTTTTTTTCTTTTCTCGAACACATATATACTAAACAAAAGAGTAAGCACATTTATTATTTGTTCTGATGGCACAATCTGTTGTACAAATACGCAGGGTTCTGATTATTACAACTATGAGTGTGTTATTAGTTTAGTATATCTTTAAATGCGTATATAGGGAGGAAAGATATGAGAAAAGGGGAAATATTCAGGGAAAAATGTTTTACAGTGATCTGTAACATGGCTTTTGGAATTACTGTGTTTCCCCTTATAAATTATGATAGAAGCAGTTGTTTACAAAGAAAAGTGTTACTACAGGTAGTATCATAGGACCTCAGAGTTAGAAGGGGCTTTAGAAATCATCTTGTCTAAATTTTCTTCTGATGACAGAATAATCCTAACAGTCCAGAAGACAGTCATCTAGTTTCTGGCTCAATTACAGCATTGATACAGAAGGAGCTCACTACCTTACTATACAGACAACTGCAATGTTAAACAGCTAAAACTGTCAGAAAGTTTGTTTAAGCTAAAATATTCCTTCCTATACTTCCTCCATTTGATCTCATTTCTTCCCTCATTCTGATTTCTCCTACATATCACAGTTTTTCAAATATTTAAAGACCACTACCATGTCCTACTAAAATCTCTTATTCTCTAACCTGAAAAAAGAAACATTCTTCATTGGACATGTTTGACACACTCTAAGTAAATCATCCTCCAGATGCAATGTTTCCCAATGATTCTGGAAGTATGGTACTCAGCCTTGGTTAACACCAGACTAGCCAATGAAGAGTACAGTTGACCCTTGAGCAACATAGGTTTGAACTGCACAGGTCCACTTCTACATGGGATTTTTTTTTTCAATAAATGCATACTATGGTACTTCACCACCCATGGTTGGTTGAATCTACATGTGTGGAACTGCAGATAAAAAGGGCCAACTGTAAACTTATATGCAGATCTTTAGCTCCAGGAAGGATCGTATCCCTAATCTCTGCACTGTTCAAGGGTCAACTGTACATGGCAACTGTGACTTTAATCTTGTTGGCTATAATTCAAGCCTTTCTTAATCCTCTAAATCCTGATTTTGTTATGCATGTATTAGCTATTGTCTTTCTTTTAAAGTCTAAATTTGTAATCCTATCAAGAAGTTATTAAGTGTTAGTCCCTCAGTCATGCCTGACTCTTTGCGACCCTAAGGACTGCAGCCCACCAGGCTCCTCTCTCCACGAGATTTTCCAGGCAAGGAGACTGGAGTGGGTCACCATTTTGTTCTCCAGGGGATCTTCCTAACCCAGGAATCGAAGCCAGGTCTCCTGCACTGCAGGCAGATTCTTTACCGACTGAACTAAATGCCACATAAATATTATTTTCTTAGTTAACCAACTTGAAGATCTTGATGACCAATATTTCCTTAATGTATGTCTGATAAGCTTCAGAGTTTAATAAACTATCTGATTAAAAATCAACTTTAGAATTATGCTGGGAATAATTGTTAAAGTTCTAGAGGCATAGTTTCAACAAATCACTCCCACTACCACAACCTCCCTTTTGAGAAAATCAGAGCATTTAGTTTTGTCCATCTTTAGTCTTATGGAACTTGCCCTCTATGATGCCTCAAAAGCTGGTAATAATAGTTTTATTGTTACTTCTGCAGCTTTTTTTGGTGCCTTTAGATCCAGTTTTTCTGGGGCTGGAGACCTAAACTACTCAAAGGGAATAGATAAATGTCTTTTAATTTCTTATTTACTTTGAGATTCAAATTCCTTCATAACCATTTTTCATCCACCCTTTTTCTGTTTGAACATCTTTCCCATTGACAGAGAAATCTGGGTGAATAGTTCTGTCAGCTGTCACTTTCCACAGAATGTCAAGCAGGCCTAGCTCTTTCTTGCTCTTGCTCTCAACAGAACTAAATATATGCACACATTTAGTGGTCCTTCCTTCCTAACACTTTTCTTAAAAATTGTTTTTCTCTGTAATGTATACTTGGATCTATGCTCTTCCAATTATCATGTCACAACTGAGCTTATCAAAGAACTTCCTTCATACTGTTTTCCACAGTAACTGCACCAACTTACATTTTCCCCATCAGTGTACAAGGGTTCCCTTCCTTCTACATCCTCACCAACATTTGTTCAATGATGTATTGTAGAACATGGGGAATATACGCAATATTTTGTAATAACTGTGAATGGAAAGTAACCTTTAAAAATTGTATAAAAATTTTCAAGAAAGAACTTCCTGTGTGGTCACACAGGTGCTGATTTAGGAGCTATGGAAGGGGGAAGGCCCTTTTGACTGGAGTTTCAAACTACAGGCTGGCTTCTGTATCCACAGGTTCCACATCCACAGATTTAACCAACCAAGGATAAAAAATATATACAACAACAACAAATTCCAGAGAGTTAAAAAAAAATAAAACATGAATTTTCCATCTGCTGGCAACTACATGGCATTTACATTGTATTAGGTATTGTACGTAATCTAGAGATGATTTGAAGCATATCGGAGGATGTGCATAGGTTATATAGAAATACCAAACCATTTTATATAAGAGACTTAAGTACCATGGATTTTGCTATTTGAAGGTGTCCTAGAACCAATTCTCTGTGGATCCTGAGGGATCCACATTCTTCTCTACAAATTAAAATGTGTGTTTTTGCAGCTTCTGGACTGAGCACTATTACTAGGTATATGTCATGTCCCTTCTGGTGTGTGTCCCTTTTGTTGCAATGGGGCATGATAAAGCTTGAGTGTAACTGTTTTAATTATTACTTTCTCTTCTTTGTTGACCAGAAATTAGGAGTTCTTGATTTTGAGAATCTAATCATTTAAAAAATGTAATATGTCAGGACAATAGGAACACATTTATCTTTCATTCCCCTGATTTTTGAAATATGCTTTTCTAAAGTCTATAATAGATGTGGGGCCATAAACAAACTTTCTTTCCTTTATTACTATAAACTCTAAGATGAGAAATTCCAAGATTCCTATCACCACTATGTTACCAATCAATCAGCTCTTCCTTCCTGTTTAGAATTAGGATCACAGTAGCAATTTCTTGCTTGAATTGTTCTACAACCTGAGGAATAAAATTGCTATCAAGGCAACAATTTTAACTTTGCCATATACTTACTGAATAACTTCTATGTTCCCAGCTATGTGTTGCAATACAGAGGTGACAAGACATAATCTATAGCTAAAAGTATTTCTTTTTTCTTCTACATAAATGCTGTAGAACTCAAAGTCTAACAGTCTGTGGAATTTTTTTTGGCCAATAAGCCTGACTTTAGAGTACCACTGTCAATTTGCAATGATGATTGGGAATACAGACAGAACCACTGTAATATCATCGCATCATCCTGGCTCTCAGGAGGGAACAATAGGAAGACACTGTGAAAGCCACAGCATTCCATGTCACCACTCCCACTTTTTAAAGATTCGCAAAATCCAGGTCGAATGGCAGATGTGTCAGTATGATATCCAGAGAAGAAGAGGGCAGACCCTTGCAAGTTTAACTTCACGAAAGTACTTTCACACCATCACCTCAATGTGGTTATTTTAAAAATTGCCTTAAAAGAATGGGATTGCCCAGCTTCTTTGTGTCCTTGTACTCAAAAGATCCTCCCTGCTGTTTGTGACTTGGGGTAGCCCTTCTTCAGGGTAGAAAAGAGTAGGCCCTTATACTGCAAATAAGAGTGTAAATGTACATTTGTGCTCTGTAGGAGATTAAGCAGGAGACTGACGCAGGATAGCACACTGCATGAAATGTTTTGAGACCAGGCAATCTTCAAAACAGTACATAATATAAAAGAGGAAAGGATGAGTCAAAAGGAAAGATGACGGTTAGTTAGGAGAAAAATTTGTTGTGAGAAGAGGGCACTTGAAGAGTTTCAGGACTGGGTGATCAGAGAAATATTGCCATTATAACTAGGAAGGTAATTGAGGGTTGCTGGGGTGTAGTCTATATTCATGGTAAACAGAGAGTCATAAATGACCTTGTTTCATCAATAACTAGGCAGAGGTCAGTCAGAAGACTCTATCTAGGCTGATGGTAGAAGTAAATACAAGAACCTCTTAGTTTAGTCAGTAAATATTTATTGAGTGTTCTGTGTGCCATGTATTACATTAGGCATATGAGATATACAGATTTATAGCAGTGACTCAGACAGACTGATATAGTTTACCCATCTGGTAAAGTCAAGAGGAAAGAAAAAAAACACTTGGACTGTGAAAGGATAAGACAGGTGAGCATTAGCAGAAAGGGGTAGACTCAGTAAAACTGATCAAGGCAAGAACAGGTTCTAACATTATGATGTTGTACATATAATTTTCCAACTACCATAGTTCATATTCTGAAATTCTCCACATGGTAGCAGTCTTTTCAATTGTCAAGACTGAGTGTTAGCTATTAAAAAGGAATGCCAAGAAGAAAATAGTCCAGAGTTACAATCATAAAGTCACAGACCAAAGAAAACTGACCTCAAGCCCAGTGAAGTGGCACAAGAAATGACTAGTAGAAAAAGTTGTGAGCTTCATTGGGCAGTTTCTGGATATTAGGCTGTTTATTTTTTTAATTTCACAGGAGGGACGAGACAGTTGAATTAGCACTTGGTTCAGTTTCTCAAAAAAAGGTTGTTGATACTAAGGTCTTATATTCCTAGTATTTGGAAGAGAGGATAAAGGCAGGAAAAGATAATGGGTAACTGAATAATATACCTAGTTGCTTAAGTCTACTTTTCCCCAGCCATCCTACCTAGTGATCCCCTTGTCAATCAGCTGGCTGGTCCTTTCATTTAAACTTGGATTATCCTTGACAAGTGAAAGTGAAAGTCACTCCAGTCATGTCCAGCTCTTTGCGACCCCATGGACTATACAGTCCATGGAATTCTCTAGGCCAGAAGAGTGGAGTGGGTAGCCTTTCCCTTCGCCAAGGGATCTTCCCAACCCAGGGATCGAACCCAGGTCTCCTGCATTGCAGGTGGATTCTTTTTTTTTTTCCATTTTTATTTTTTTTCTCCTTTATTTATTTATTTTTTTTTTCCCAGTGGGTTTTGTCATACATTGATATGAATCAGCCATAGATTTACACATCGGGATGGGGAATACGTGCAGGTGGGTTCTTTACCAACTAAGCCACAAGGGAAGCCCATCCCTGACAAGAGTAATGTGCCAAAGGAAGCCTCTTCTGGCAGTGCTGCTTCAAAGTTGAAAAATCATTTTTTGCCATGCTTTGCAGCATGTGGGATCTTATTTCCCAAATCAGGGATCGAACCTGCATCCCCTGCATTGGAAGGATGAAGTCTTAACCATTGGATTGCCAGGGAAGTACCTGAAAAATAAATGTCTAGGAGACATTTGTTTTTATCACCTCAAAATGTATGCTGTGGGGTGGGTGGGTGGTGGTAGTGGTGGTGGTGAGGGAGTAGAAAGAAAGTTTAGAAGAGAAAATGTAAAAGTCAATATGCTATATATCAGTACCATTGGTTTTAGCATGTAGGCTACAAAACTACAAGAACGATGTATTCTGAAGCAAATTTAATTTAGACTAGGTTCACCATGTAAGCATTTAATAAACATTTCTTAATGGGAAAAATTCAAAGAATATAATAAAAAAGCAAAGATGTAAGCTCAACCAGCCCCTCTTTTGTTAATGAATACAAGTTAAAACATTTACAGGGGGCTAGATTAGATGACCTCAGAAGACCCTTTCATCTTCAAATATAAGTAGTCTGGTTCAGAGAATTCAAATGACTAAATGCATAAATATAAGTAGCATGCCAACACAGCATTCTACTTGATCCTGGAAGAATATGAACAGACAGAAGTGAAGTTATACCCTATGAGATAGTATAGGACGATGATGAAAGAAATCAAAGAAGCCACAAATAAATGGAAAGGTATCCTGTGTAGATGGATTGGATAACTAATATTGCCGAAATATCAACACTACTAAAAGTCATCTATAGATTCAATGCAATCCCTATCAAGATTACAATGGCATTTTTTACAGAAATAAAAAAAAATCTCCTAAAATTTATATGGAGCCAAATAAGACCCCAAATAGCCAAAGAACTCATGAGAAAGAAAAAACAAAGTAGAGGAATCACACTTTCTGACTGTAAGATAAACTATACACCAGTAGTCATCAAAACAGTATGGTAATGGCATAAAAATAGAAAAATAGACAGATGGAACAGAATGGAGAGTCTAGAAATAAACTCAAGTATATACGATCAACTATTATTTAACAAGGGAGCCAAGAAGACTCAATGGGGAAAAGATAGTCTTCAATAGATGGTGTTGGGATAATTGGATATTCATATGTAAAAGAATGAAACTGGAGCCATATCTTATACCAGTCACAAAAATAAACTCAAAATGGGTTAGAGACTATAATGTATGACATGAAACCATGAAACTCCTAGAAGAAAACAGGAATAAAGCTCTTTCATATGGGTCTTGGTAATGATAATTTGGATATAATACATAAAGCACAAGCAACAAAACAAACAAACTAAAAAAAAAACAAAAACCAAGTAGGACTACATCAAACTAAATAGCTTCTGTACAGGAAAGAAACCATCAGGTACTGGCACAAAAACAGAAGCATAGATCAATGGAACAGGATAGAAAGTCCAGAGATAAACCCATGCACATATGGGCACCTTATCTTTGACAAAAGAGGAAAGAATATACAATGGGAAAAAGATAGTCTTCAACAAGTGATGCTGGAAGAACTGGACAGCTACGGGCAAAAGGATGGAATTAGAACACTTTCTAACACCATAAACAAAGATAAACTTGAAATGGATTAAAGATCTAAATGTAAGACCAGAAACTATAAAATTCTTAGAAGAAAACATAGGCAGAACACTGTATGATATAAATCACATCAAGGTTCTTTATGACCCACCTCCTAGAAGAATGGAAATAAAAACAAAAATAAACAAGTGGGACCTAATTAAACTTAAATGCTTTTGCACTGAAAAGGAAACTATAAACAAGGTAAAAAGACAACTCTCAGAATGGGAGAAAACAATAGCAAACGAAACAACTGACAAAGGATTAATTTCCAAAACAAGCAGCTCATACAACTCAATACCAGAAAAACAAACAACCCAATCAAAAAGTGGGAAAAAGACCTAAACAGACATTTCTCCAACGAAGACACACAGGTGGCTAATAAATTCATGAAGAGATGTTCAATATCACTCATTATTAGAGAAATGTAAATGAAAACTACGATGAGTATCATCTTAGGCTAGACAGAATCACAATCATCAAAAAGTCTACAAACAATAAATGCTGGAGAGGGTGTGGAGAAAAGAAAAACTTGTACTGCTGGTGGGAATGTAAATTGATACAGCCACTATGGAAGACATGGAGATTCCTTAAAAAACTAAGAATAAAACCACCATATGACCCAGCAATCCCACTTCTAGGCATATACCCTGAAGAAACCAAAACTGAAAAAGACACATGTACCCCAATGTTCACTGCAACATTATTTATAATAGCTAAGACATGGAAGCAACCTAGACGTCCATGGATAGAAGAATGGATAAAGAAGCTGTGGTACATATATACAATGGAATACTATTCAGCTAGGAAACGGAATGCATTTGGTCAGTTCTAATGAGGTAGATGACTATAGAGGCTATTATAGAGAATGAAGCAAGTCAGAAAGAGAAAAACAAATATCATATATTAACACACACCTATATATATGGAATCTAGAAGGACAATATTGATGAACATTTTCACAGAGCAGCAATGGTGATGCAGACAAAGAACAGACTTATGGACAAGAGTGGGGGAGAAGAGGGAGAGGGTGAGATGAGTGGATAGACTACCAGGGAAACATATACACTAATATATGTAAGTTGATAGTTGATAGGAATTTGCTGTAAGATTCCGGGAACTCAAACTGGGGCTCTGTAATAACCTGGAGGGGTGGGAATGGGTAGGAGGTGGGAGGGAGATTGAAGAAGGAGGGGACATATGTACACCTCTGGTTAATTCATGTTGGGGTATGACAGAAATCAAACCAATATTATAAAGTAATCATCAAACAATTAAAAATAAAGAAACCCAATTTAAAAATTGGCAAAGGATCTAGATATTTCTCCAAAGAATATATATGAAAGATTAATAGGTATATAAAAAGATGTTCAACATCACTAGGATGTTGGGAAATGCAAAATAAAACCACAATGAGATATTACCTTGCACCTGTTAGAATGACTGGCATCAAAAAAGAAAAGAAAAAAAAACTCACAGACATAGAGACAGGCTTGTAGTTGCCAAGGGGAGGTGGTGGGGGAGGGTTAGAATGGGAGTTTGGGATTAGCAGATGCAAACTATTATATAGATATTGGATAAACAACAAGGTCCTACTGTATAGCTCAGGCAACTATAATCAATATCCTGTGATAAACCATCAGAGAAAAGAATATGAAAAAGAATGTGTACATATATATGTATAACTGAATCACTTTGCTGTATAGCAGAAATTAATACAACACTGTAAATCAACTATTTCAATAAAATAATTTTTTTTAAAAAGATAACAAATGCTGGTGTGGATGTGAAGGAAAGGGAACCCTTGTGCATTGCTGATGGGATTGTAAATTAGTACAGGCACTATGGAAAATAGTATGGAGGATCCTCAAAAAACTAAAAATAGAATTGCTATATGATCCAGCAATTCCATATATGGGAATATATCTACAGGAAACAAAAATACAAACTTGAAAAGATATCTGAACCCTCATGTTCACAGCAGCATTATCTGCAATAGCCAAGACATGGAAACACCTTGAATGAATGTATAAAGAAGTTGTGGTGTATATATACAATGGAATATTAGCTATAAAAACAAGGAAATCCTATAATTTATGGCAACATGGATGGACCTTGAAGGTATTATGCTAAGTGAAATAAGTCAGACAGAGAAAGACAAATATTGTATGTGAGATCTAAAGCAAAGTCCAAAGGGATGTAATGTGCAGCAGAATGACTATAGGTAACACTGCTGTATGATATATAGGAAAGTTGTTAAGAGAGTAAATCTTATGAGTTGTCCTCACAAGGAGAAATTTTTTCTTGTTTTCCTTTTTCTTTGTTTTCATTTTATCTGTATGAGAAGATGGAAGTTAGCTGAATCTATTGTGATAATCATTTCACAATATATGTAAATCAAAACATCATGCTGTATGCCTTAATCTTAAACAGTGATATATGTCCATTATTTCTCAATAAACTGTGTGAAAACTGATTTAGAACAATAAATGATTGCTAGCCCCATGGGAAGAGATGCCTCCTCAGGAAAAGGGAAACTGCCAAATTTCTCAGCAGAGTCTTAAATTACCAGCTACAGTAATTACTGGATTTTACCCCAAGATCCTGCAATGGTAACTTACTGGGCAAAGTGATGGCTAATATTGACATTCTTTCAGAGTAAAATAAAAATAAACCTAGAAATGTAGATGAAATCCTTTAAAGAAGCAATTAAAACATCAACAGTTGTTAAACTGCCAGATCAAATAACTCTGAATATCAAACAGAATTTTTTTAATGTTATACCTTTAGAGGAAAAGGAACTCTGCCTTTGCCCCAACATGCAATATTGAAAATTGGGAGCAGTTTGTTGTTTCATTACAAACTGCTCTCCATAGTTCAGCATATAGCTTTGTCTCCAGCAGGAATGAATCAGGGAAGGGGACAACAAAAGCAAAGAAGACAAAGAATCAATAGTCAAACCTCTTTGGATCCAGCATGATACTCTGTGTTCCTGAGGGAAACTACAAAATGTATGTCTCCAAAGAGCTTTGTCAATCAGGTAGCCGCCAAAGCTCCAAGTATAGAGTGTGTGGAAATTCCATTTGCCCGGACTGCTCCAAGGTAGGGAGATTAGAGAAATAAAGAAGACTGAATAAAGCTACTATCCATGAAATGGAGACAACAGAATATGTCTATAGCCAAACAGAGATGATTCATGTGTGAATTCTCAATTATCTATTTGGGATATTGCAATTCAGAATTCAGCTCTGGGAAATACTAGTATTATGTACCACATGTTAGTTGAGGGTAGAGTTTTACAGCCTTTTAATGCTCTGGTCAAATAACAACGAAATGGTTTCCGCTTTGAGATCACATCTAATTTCATTTCAACATACAACGTGTTCTACACCTAGTATGTGCTAGCTGTTATTGGAAGTAGAGGGATGAATAAGAAATCATTTTTTCCTCCAAGAGGTAGTCAAGCAGGGGAGAGAGGACATATATGAAGATCTACAGTATAGGAAGAATGTTTGAGTAGAAATTTAAAAGGCGCTGGGGTCTCATGGAAAGAGCCTCACTTTCTCTATTTCCATTGGGATCCTATAGAGGAGCTGAGCTCCCACTTCTCTTCTTTCATCTTCACAGTGGTTAGTTAACACCACCTTAAACAATCATTTATTCTTTCATGGACCAATATCATCCTTTTAAATTGTTCTTCCTCCCCATCTTTCTTGCCCATGTACTTCAAGATAACCTCTCTCTCAGTCAATATGTTTTATTTGTGAACCCCAAATGACCATAATCATGGCTGGATAGATAGAGCACTGTTAGTGAGATACCTGTATCAAGAAAAAGAAAAGCCATCTCTTCTGAAGTGAAAGCTGAAAGTGTTAGTTGCTCAGTCGTGTCTGAGTCTTTGTGACTCCATGATTGTTGCCTGCCAGGCTCCTCTGTCCATTGAATTCTCCAGGCAAGAACACTGGAGTGGGTAGCCATTCCCTTCACCAGGGCATCTTCCTGACCCAGGGATTGAACCCGGGTTTCCTGCATAACAGGAAGATTCTTTACCATCTGAGCCCCCAGCAATTAGACATAACACCTGTGCCATCAACTTCCAGAGTCCATTGAAAGTATCCAGAAGTGCTCTTCAGAAACAACCTCCCAAAGCCTCGATCTACCTCCTCACCCTGTAATTAACTGTGCTATTCTCATGCTTTTGCATTTAAAGTGCTAATTCTTGAGACTCAATTTTGTTTTTGCTTTAATTATAAGTACTTAGCACTCTTACACATGACTTATGATCTGTGTCGACAATATTTCAGCCCTATCACAGGCTAAAACCAATTTTGCGGGCTAATCTGAGACCTTCTGGACCATAACAACATTATTTCTATAAGAAAATATAAAATTTCCCAACAGACCACCTAAAATGATCTTTTGGAATAAAATCATCCCATAAACTAAGGGTTTACTTGTGAAGCTATGCATAGGAACCCCTTGAATGCTTAATGAGTGGGGTCTAGCAAAGTTACTTCTAAAGTAACTGCTAAGTATATCTCATATTCCTATTGACTTGTAGTATAGTACTGGAAAAAAAATTCAAACTAGAAACATTTTTTGTTCCTAAGTATAATGATATCACACTTCCTTCTAGTATAGGCCCGTTCTACTATAAGATGGAAACAAAAGCATCACACCTAAGCATGAGAGAGAAAAGAGGGGGACTGGGAAGTTATTATTTCTTACTCTTGCTAAAATAATTTCTCTAGACTCTGGAATTTCACTTGGAAGGCCACTCAGCAATAGAACCAGATCTCCAGTGAATGCTCATTTCACCACACCACACTGACTGACCAAAAATAACTTTTATATGACAAATACATTCCTATTGAAAAACTTCCATAACAATCAAACCACTGGCTTGTGTGATTAGACTATAGAGAACTGATGAATTACATATGGCATATACAGTACACAACTGCCATACAAACACTTTGTGGGGTTGAGTTTGCAGCCAGGATGTTAAGAATAAGGCAAGTGAGGGTTCTATGCATTGAGCATTGGTCTAAGCATGTTACATGCATTAACATAGTCATAATGTGATGAGTATTTTATATAATGTGTGATGAGCATTTTATATAATGAAGAAGCTGAGGCACAGAGAATTGAAATAACCTGTCCAAAGTTACAGAGTCAGTGGTGGAGTCCACATTTGAATCCAGTCAGTCTGCATAAAACAAATGAGATCTTAACCACAATGCTATCCAATAATGTTGTTGCTGCTAATAACAAGGATGATAATAATAAAAGTAATAATGGCAACAAACATCAATATAACACTGCCTATTCAAATCACTCTTCCAAGTATTTCCATATGTCAGCTCATTTAATCCTCACAAAAACCCTATGAGGTACTATTATCACCCATTTATCACTGGAGAAAGTTTGACCCAGAGAGGTTTAATGACTTATCCAAGGTCACACCAGTAGAAAGTAAATGATCTTCAATTAAGTGCAGGCAGTCTGGCTCTATTATAACACACTGCCTCTGTAACAAAGATAGCTGGGGTAATAGGCAAGGAATTTAGAATTCAGGACCTATTCCTTAGCTCTGAAATCTTGCAACAACATATATTACCTCTCTTAACCTCATTGCCGAAGAATTGATGCTTTTGAACTGTGGTGTTGGAGAAGACTCTGGAGAGTCCCTTGGACTGCAAGGAGATCCAACCAATCCATCCTAAAGGAGATCAGTCCTGACTATTCATTGGAAGGACTGATGTTGAAGCTGAAACTCCAATACTTTAGCCACCTCATGCAAAGAGCTGACTCATTTGAAAAGACCCTGATGCTGGGAAAGATTGAAGGCAGGAGGAGAAGGGGACGACAGAGGATGAGATGGTTGGATGGCATCACCGACTCGATGGACATGGGTTTCGGTGGACGCCAGGAGTTGGTGATGGACAGGGAGGCCTGGTGTGCTGCAGTCCATGGGGTCGCAAAGAGTCAGACACGACTGAGTGACTGAACTGAACCTCATTTCTTTTATCTATAAAATAAAGAGTAATTTTAAATTCACAGGGATAGTGTAAGAATTAAACAAGAATGTATGTGAAACTACTTTGGAGAATGTAAAGTACTATGTAATTTTATGGAATTAATGAATAGAGTGGGTAGGAACAGGTAAGAAATTTTATGTATATATATGTAAACCGTAGTAATGGGAAAATCAAATACTCAGACAGAAATTATGTCTTCCCTCCTATTTGCAACATAGTCTCTCAGAATTTTAGATTTCAGTACTCGAAATGGTGTACTTCTGATAATGTCTCAGGTCTGCTAAACAGACCTGAGATCTGCAATTAGGCTAAGGACAGTTCATTGCCAAACAAAGACTGCTGCAAATGGCAAACTAGACCCATAGTAAAGCCAATGGTAAAGCCATGGCTAGTGGCTAGGATTAATATGAACCAGTTGATAAGGCCATCGCAGCAAATCTAGCCCAACAGATGTCCCCACATTGTGTGTCTCACATAGAACTGTCCATGTGAATGAGCAGTAGTGCTGGAGAACAATAGAACTGGTTCTCAAATATCCCCCTTCAGTACATTCCTATGATGGTATGATCTCACAAAAGAACCATCCACTGGAACTCAACACTTCTGTTCCTACTACACAGTATCTCTTCTCCAGGACCATACTTCATAATAGAGCTTAACACTTAAAAATTACAGTAAGGGTGGTAGCCACCAAATTACAGAGGTAAACATGTCTGATGAAAGCCTTAGTAATTGCCAAAGAGAAGAAAGCAAGAAAACTCAGTTTCTATGAGAGCGTGGCTTTGGATACATCAGACAACATACTAACACTTGTGATTCTGACTGCTGAAAACAAGAATAGGGAAAGGCTGATGATTCATGTGAATTGTCACTCTAGGAGGGAAACTTGTTCAATAGGTACAGCAAAACCATGGCAGTTTCAATTTTATTCTTTTCAGTAAAAAATATTTAAGGATATAACAATACTTATTTTTGTTTTATATGCTTAAGATTTTTAATATAAATATATTCACAAATCAGGAATAAATTCTCTTATAGTATTTTAGAACACTTTTTAGAGGATAAACTATTAATCAGAAACTAAATTTTTAAAATATAAATGTGAACATTGTATTAAATGCTTTTTGAATGACACCCACTTTATATAAAGACTTACACATATAATGTATATATGCATCTATACATTTAAATATATATATAAAAGAGAAATGTCTAGTTGAAATGACTTCAGTAGGGAAAGGATTGGAAGTAGCCAAACCCCATCTCCTAAGTGGGACTTTCTATAATGCAGTTTGAAAAAGAAATTGCTGCTTTATTGTCTCATGTTGTCCAAACTATTTATTAAATAATCCTATGCTTATTTTCACCTCGACATTCATGTCCAGTCTAAGCAGATGCTAGTCCAATTTAATCTATGTCTCTACCTCCTGAAGAGTCAAAATCATTAAGGTTGTGATACCATACATTACCAGCTTGAAAGACGAAATTGTTTTCTTATCTCAATGGCACAGGCATCTATATGCTATTTTAGTGCCCCCCAGTGCTTCTGTCTGTATTGAGCAGGTGGGCAATACACATCACAGTAGGGGCAATAAGATGAATCCTACCCGTCTAATCTCTTCACAGGGGATGACTTAACCATATGAGTTCCTTAGTAATCTGCAGGATAAGAGAGGGGCAGCATGGGCCAATGTTATCCAAAGAGACTCAACTGAAGAAAGGCTTTTTGTCATTAAACACCTGTCTCTCAAGAAGCAAAGAACTGGGGATTTAGAGACAGTAAAGTTTTCTCTGGTCCAATGAGGTAATTAACCGACTGTTGAGAGCAAATAGCTACTGCCACTAGTTTAAGTAAAAATAAACCCCTCAAGAATTAAATGAAACAGTACACCTAATTTCAATAAATCTTTGAATGTTCAGATCTTTCACTTTATAACCCAAATTTTCTGTTATTTCTCTCTTGATATATCATTCTCATGAAGAAGGAAATGGCAACCAACACGACTGAGCGACTTCACTTTCTTTCTTTCTATAGTTCCTTTTGGAGAAGGAAATAGCAACCCACTCCAGTGTTCTTGCCTGGAGAATCCCATGGATGGAGGGGCCTGGTGGGCTATAGTCTATGGGGTTGCAAAGAGTTGGACACGACTAAGCAACTCACACACACACACCGTACATATTGCGGTGCTCCTATGTTGGGTGCATATATATTTATAATTGTTATATCTTCTTCTTGGATTGATCCTTTGATCATTATGTAGTGTCCTTCTTTGTCTCTTTTCACAGCTTTTATTTGAAAGTCTATTTTATCTGATATGAGTATTGCGACTCCTGCTTTCTTTTGGTCTCCATTTGCATGAAATATTTTTTCCAGCCCTTCACTTTTAGTCTGTATGTGTCTCTTGTTTTGAGGTGGGTCTCTTGTAGACAGCATATATGGGGGTCTTGTTTTTGTATCCATTCAGCCAATCTTTGTCTTTTGGTTGGGGCATTCAACCCATTTACATTTAAGGTAATTATTGATAGGTGTGGTCCCGTTGCCATTTACTTTGTTGTTTTGGGTTCACGTTTATACAACCTTTCTGCATTTCCTGTCTAGAGAAGATCCTTTAGCATTTGTTGAAGAGCTGGTTTGGTGGTGCTGAATTCTCTCAGCTTTTGCTTATCTGTAAAGCTTTTGAATTCTCCTTCATATCTGAATGAGATCCTTGCTGGATACAGTAATCTAGGTTGTAGGTTATTCTCTTTCATTACTTTCAGGACGTCCTGCCATTCCCTTCTGGCCTGGAGGGTTTCTATTGATAGGTCAGCTGTTATCCTTATGGGAATCCCTTTGTGTGTTACTTGTTGTTTTTCCCTTGCTGCTTTTAATATTTGTTCTTTGTGTTTGATCTTTGTTAGTTTGATTAATATGTATCTTGGGGTGTTTCGCCTTGGGTTTATCCTGTTTGGGACTCTCTGGGTTTCTTGGACTTGGGTGGCTATTTCCTTCCCCATTTTAGGGAAGTTTTCAGCTATTATCTCCTCGAGTATTTTCTCATGGCCTTTCTTTTTGTCTTCTTCTTCTGGAACTCCTATGATTCGAATGTTGGGGCGTTTCACAGTGTCCCAGAGGTCCCTGAGGTTGTCCTCATTTCTTTTGATCCTTTTTTCTTTTTTCCTCTCTGCTTCATTTATTTCCACCATTTTATCTTCTACCTCACTTATCCTATCTTCTGCCTCCGTTATTCTACTCTTGGTTCCCTCCAAAGTGTTTTTGATCTCATTCATTGCATTGTTCATTTTTAATTGACTCTTTTTTATTTCTTCTAGGTCTTTATTAAACAATTCTTGTATCTTTTCAATCTTTGTCTCCAGGCTATTTATCTGTAACTCCATTTTGTTTTCAAGATTTTGGATCATTTTTATTATCATTATTCTAAATTCTTTTTCAGGTAGATTCCCTATCTCCTCCTCTTTTGTTTGACTTGGTGGGCATTTTTCATGTTCCTTTACCTGTTGGGTATTTCTTTGCCTTTTCATCTTGTTTAGATTGCTGTGTCTGGAGTGGACTTTCTGTATTCTGGAGGTCTGTGGTTCCTTTTTATTGTGGAGGATTTACCCAGTGGGTGGGGTTAGACGATTGGCTTGTCAAGGTTTCCCGGTTAGGGAAGCTTGCGTCAGTGTACTGGTGCGTGGAACTTGATTTCTTCTTTTTGGCGAGCAATGGAGTGCCCAGTAATGAGTTTTGAGATGGGTCTATGTGTTAGGTGTCACCTTGGGCAGCCTGTATGTTGACATTCGGGGCTATGTTCCTGTGTTGCTGGAGAATTTGCGTGGTATGTCTTGCTCTAAAACTTACTGGCTCTTGGGTGGTGGTTGGTTTCAGTGTAGGTATGGAGGCTTTTAGACGGTCACTTATTGCTTAAAGTTCCATGTAGTCAGGAGTTTTCTGGTGTTCTCAGGTTTTGGGCTTAAGTTTCCTGTCTCTGGATTTCAGTTTTATTCTTCCTGTAGTCTCAGGACTTCTCCAACTATACAGCACTGATAATAAAACTTCTAGGTTAATGGCGAAAAGATTCTCCCCTGTTAGGGACACCCAGAGAGGTTCACAGAGTTACATGAACAGGAGAAAAGGGAGGAGGGAGATAGAGATGAGCAGGAGGAGAAAAGGGGGGACTCAAGAGGAGAGAGACAGATCTACACAGCTGTCTGTTCCCAAAGTGTTCTCCGTATCTCAGACACCTACAAGGATTCACAGAATTGGATTGGGAAGAGAAGGGGAAAGGAGGAAATAGAGGTGTTCTGAGGTAGAAAACAGAGAGTCAAGATTGGGAGAGAATAATCTTCGGTTTAAAGATAGGGCTTCTTTTTTTTTTGGTAAGGTTATAGTGTAGTGAAAATGAAAATGAAGAGTAGTAGAGGAGTACTAGAGGACTTTAAAAGAAATAAGAGAAAAAGAAAAATAGAAAATAAAAGAGAAAACGGAAAGGAAAAAAAGAAGAAAAAAGAAAAAAAGAAAAAGAAAAAAAAAAAAGAAAGAAAAAAAAAAATTTTTTTTTTCCCCTAATTAAAAAAATCGTAAAAATCTATGTAAATGAAAGTTAAGGAGTAATGGGGGAGTAATAGGGAATTTTAAAGGAAAATAAAAGAGAAAAAATAAAAACGAAAAAATATAAAAAGAAAAAAAAAATTTTTTTTTTTTTTCCTTACTTAGAAAAAAAAGTAAAAATATATCTAGGAGTTTCTCTGGAGCTGCTGCGGTCAGTGTGGGTTCGGCTCAGTTTCAGATAGCTCCTCGTTCCAGCTTACACTTCTCGGTATCTACAGGGCCCTTCCGGTGAAGTCGGTGTTTTCTACAGGGATTTTAATCTGTTGCACCAGTCCCTTCTGAAGCGGTTCCCTTTGTTTATTTGGCTTCTGTTTGCCGGTCTCTTCAGAGCCTCATTTCCGCCCTGACACAGGCGGGAGGAGGTGGGCTCTTATTCAGTTAGCTAGTTCCGTTGCGCTGCTGGGAGGGGCTGACGCTGCGGGGATGGGCTGGCGCTGCGGGGCGGGGCTGACGCTGCGGGGAGGAGCTGGCCCTGCGGGGGCGGGCTGGCGCTGCCGGGAGGGGCTGACGCTGCTTTCTCCGTCTGCCGCTGCTCAGGCTCCCGGCTGTTCTATATGGAGCGCGCCCCGCGCTGCGCTAGGTTCCAGCCCTCGGGTGTTACACAAAAGCGCGGAAGGAAAAGCTGCGCCTGCTCTCTGTGCCTTCCCCGTCAGAGCGGTCCATGCAGCGAGGGGCTTGATGGGCGCACTATCCCCAGGTGTGGCACACTCACTCCCTTCCGCGGACCCAGTCTCAGTTTCCGCTGGCGCCAGTCGGGTGCGCGCGCCTTCCGCCCTCCGCGTCCCCAGCCCCAGTCCCCGCCCGCGCCGGTCGGGTGCTGCGCCCTGTGTCTCGCCGCGACCTTCCCCTCCCCCCTGCCTCCTGCCTCCGGCGGGGCTGGGCGGGTCCGCAGCCTGCGACCTCTTCTTGGGACTTCTCCGTCCCTTTTTCTGCGAACGGCGGCAGTGTGTTCCGGCCGGTTTAATTTTCTCTCTTTTGGTCTCCCACAGTTCAAGTTGGCACCTCACAGAAGCTCCCGTCCCGATTGTCCTCGAGGGCACTCAGGCCGGACCCTAGCCCAAGCAAGGCCGCCTAAGACTCCCTTCCCGGGACGGGTCTCCGTCCTTAGCTCTTTTGTCTCACTTTTTATCTTTTATATTTTGTCCTACCTCCTTTCGAAGACAATGGTCTGCTTTTCTGGGCGCCTGATGACCTCAGCTAGCGATCAGAAGTTGTTTTGTGAGGTTTGCTCTGCATTCAGTTATTCTTTTGATGAATTTGTAGGAGAGAAAGTGGTCTCCCCGTCCTACTCCTCCGCCATCTTGGTCCTCTCCTCCAAAACACACACACACACACACCACACACACACACACACACACACACACACACACACACACACACACACACACACACACACACACACACACACACACACACACACACACACACACACACACACACACACACACACACACACACACACCATTTTCAGATGGCAGAGCGGACAAGACATACAAGTGAAGAAAAGGTACATTTGCATTTAGAATTTTCTTTCCCATTAGGTTCCTAGGTTTGAACTAAATTACCTCAGCATAAAGGAAGAATAATCAGATAGTTTTTACAACACCAGCTCACTGTTGAAATTTACCGTCTTATAAGGGGTTGGGGGTGTGAACATGAGTAGAGAAGAGGGATGTATATCAAGGTTTCTAGAAGCCTTGACTTCCTGCTGTAAGGAAACAGGGCAGGTAAAAATAAGGGAGAAGCAGAGATTTATGCTAATCTTCTTTCTCTACCTCAGATCTCAAGAAGGTGGAAAAAAATGAGGTTGCTTTGATTTTGGTCCTTTCTCTAACCAGGCTAGGACAAGTTCATTTACCTTGAAAATAATCCAGTTATTTCAAAGCAAGGATGAAAAATGTATATATAAAACAGAAAAGTGATAAGAAATTAAGCAGAAAATCCGTTAATTTTCTTTTCTCTTCTAAATGTGAGTTATAGGGGGTAGTAAGTATAGGAAAATAAAGTAAACATGGTTTTAAACTTTTCCACAGTTTGTTGTGATCCACACAGTCAAAGGATTTAGCATAGTCAATGAAGCGGAAGTAGATGCTTTTTCTGGAATTCTCCTGCTTTAACTATGATCTTACAGACTTTGGAAGCTTCCTGATGGGAGAGACTGACTGAGGGGGAAACTGGGTTCTGTTCTAATGGGCTGGGCCATGCTCAGTAAATCATTAATCCAACTTTCTGTTGATGAGTGCAGCTGTGTTCCCTCCCTGCTGTTTGACCTAAGAGCAAACTATCATGGAAGTAATGAAGATAATCTTTAGGAGAAATGGAGTAGCCCTAATAGTCAACAAAAGAGTCCAAAATGCAGTATTGGTGCATTCTCAAAACCAACAGAATTATCTCTGTTCATTTCCAAGGCAAACCATTCAATGTCACAGTAACCCAAGTCTACCCTGACCAGTAATGTTGAAGAAGCTGAAGTTGAATAGTTCTATGAAGACCTACAAGATCTTCTTGAACCAACACCCAAAAAAGATGTCCTTTTCATTATAGGGGACTGGAATGCAAAAGTAGGAAGTCAAGAAACACCTGGAGTAAAAGGCAAATTGGGCCTTGAAGTACAGAATGAAGCAGGAAAAAGGCTAATAGAGTTTTGAAAGAGAATGTATTGGTCATAGCATACACCCTTTTCCAACAACACAACAGACACTCTACATATGGACATCACCAGATGGTCAATACCAAATTCACATTGATTATACTCTTTACTGACAAAGATGGAGAAGCTCTATACAGTCAGCAAAAACAAGACTGGGAGCTGACTGTGCCTCAGATCATGAACTCCTTATTGACAAATTCAGACTTAAATTGAAGAAAGTAGGGAAAACCACTAGGCCATTCAGGTATAACCTAAATCAAATCCCTAACAATTATACAGTGGAAGTGAGAAATAGATTCAAGGGATTAGATCTGATAGAGTGCCTCAAGAACTATGTACGAGGTTCCTGACATTGTATGAGGCAGGGATCAAGACCAAACCGAAGGAAAAGAATTGCAAAAAGGCAAAAAGTTGTCTGAGAAGGCCTTAGAAATAGCTGAGAAAAGAAGGAAAGGCAAATGAGAGAAGGAAAGATATACCCATTTGAATGCAGATTTCCAAAGAATAGCAAAGAGAGATAAGAAAGCTTTCCTCAGTGATCAATGCAAAGAAAGAGAGGGAAACAATAGAATGGGAAAGACTAGAGATTGCCTCAAGAAAATTAGAGATACCAAGGGAACATTTCATGCAAAGATGGGCTCAATAAAGCACAAAATGGTATGGACCTAACAGAAGCAGAAGATATTAAGAAGAGGTGGCAAGAATACACAGAAGAACTGTAGAAAAAAGATCTTCATGACCCAGATAATCACGATGATGTGATCACTCACCTAGAGCCAGACATTCTGGAATGTGAAGTCAAGTGGGCCTTAAGAAGCATCACTATGAACAAAGCTAGTGGAGGTGATGGAATTCCAGTTGATTTCAAATCCTAAAAGATGATGCTGTGAAAGTGCTGCACTCAATGTGCCAGCAAACATGTAAAACTCAGCAGTGGCCACAGGACTGCAAAAGGTCAGTTTTCATTCCAATCCCTAACAAAGGCAATTCCAAAGAACGCTTGAACTACCGCACAATTGCACTCATCTCACAAGCTAGCAAAGTAATGCTCAAAATTCTCCAAGCCAGGCTTCAACAGTACATGAACCATGAACTTCCAGATGTTCAAGCTGGATTTAGAAAAGGCAGAGTAACAAGAGATCAAATTGCCAACATCAGCTGGATCACCAAAAAAGCAAGAGAGTTCCAGAAAAAAGGTCTACTTCTGCTTTAATGACTATGCCAAAGCCTTTGACTGTGTGGATCACAACAAGCTGTGGAAAATTCTTCAAGAGATGGGAATACCAGACCAACTGACCTGCCTCTTGAGAAACCTTTATGCAGGTCAGAAAGCAACAGTCAGAACTGGACATGGAACAATAGACTGGTTCCAAGTTGGGAAAGGAGTACGTCAAGGCTGTATATTGTCACCCTGCTTATTTAACTTATATGCAGAATATATCATGAGAAACACTGGCCTGGAAGAAGCACAAGCTGGAATCAAGATTGCTGGGAGAAATATCAAAAACCTCAGATATGCAGATGACACTACCCTTAGGTCAGAAAGTGAAGAGGAACTAAAAAGCCTCTTGATGAAAGTGAAAGAGGAGAGTGAAAAGTTGGTTTAAAGCTCAACATTCAGAAAACTAAGATCATGGCATCTGGTCCCATCACTTCATGGCAAATAGATGGGGAAACAGTGGAAACAGTGGCTGACTTTATTTTTGGGGGCTCCAAAATCACTGCAGATGGTGATTGCAGCCATGAAATTAAAAGATGCTTACTCCTTGGAAGGAAAGTTATAACCAACCTAGAGAGCATATTAAAAAGCAGAGACATTACTTTGCCAATCAAGATCCGTCTAGTCAAGGCTATGGTTTTTCCAGTGGTCATGTATGGATGTGAGAGTTGGACGATAAAGAAAGCTGAGCACCGAACAATTGATGCTTTTGAACTGTGGTGTTGTAGAAGACTCTTGAGAGTCCCTTGGACTGCAACGAGATCCAGCCAGTCCATCCTAAAGGAGATCAGTCCTGAATATTCATTGCAAGGACTGATGCTGAAGCTGAAACTCCAATACTTTGCACACCTGATGTGAAGAACTGACTCATTGGGAAAACCCTGATGCTGGGAAAGATTGAAGGTGGGAGGAGAAGGGGAAACAGAAGATGAGATGGCTGGATGGCATCAACGATTCCATGGACATGAGTTTGTATAAACTCCGAGAATTTTGATGGACAGGGAGGCCTGGCATGCTGAAGTCCATGGGGTCGCAAAGAGTCAGACATGACTAAGTGACTAAACTGAACTGAAAGGGTATCAGGGTAGGCCAAAATCCAGTATGACTGGTGCCCTTACGAAAAGAGATTAGGACACACAGAGAGATATGCGGGATGAGTGCACACAGAAAAGACCATGTGAAATAGCATCAAGCCGGTGACCATCTCCAAGCCAAGGAGAGAGACCTAAAACAAAACAAAACAAAACAAAACAAACAAACAAAAAAAAAAAAAAACTCAAAAACCAATGTAGCTGACACTTTGATCTCAGACTTACAGCCCCTAAAACTGTAAGAAAATTAATCTCTGTTTTTAAGTGACCGAGTTTGTAATAATTTGTATAGCAGTCCTAGAAAACTAACACACTGTATCATTTGAGTAAAAACTCAAATAATTTACACCAAAAGGAATAAACTTAATGAATTGTACAGGGTGATTGCTGGATGTTCAAATTTCCTAGCTCCTCATTTCAGAACTTGTAGGTTTCCCAAAGTAGACAGTGGACAAATTATAATTGCCATTGTGTAAGTTTGTAGCTTATATATTCAGATGTCAAGGGGACCAAAACCTTGGAGCACAATGAAGAGAAACCAGGGTGAGATCAATTTATGATAATGAAATTTTATTTTTACTCTTTTATTGAACTTATATTCAAAATGGTATTTATTTTTGTTTTCAAGATAGTGTTAATGTGTCAAAAATCAGGATTTGATATCTTGGTCTGTCAGTTCGCTTATTCTTTGATAGCTGTAGACTGGGACAGGAAGACTATAATACAGCATGTTCATCTATGTGTGTGTGTGTGTGTGTGTGTAGGTCAGAGAGGCTACAAAGAAAGGGTGGGGGAGGATATAAAGGGCTCAGTACAAATCCACTCTTACCACTGAGAATTAAACTTAAAGTACCCTCAACAAAATAGGGGTAATGGTAGAACAGATTTTATCTACTAGAAACTACTCTGACCAATAGCTTAGTTAGACAGTAAACAGCAAAATGGCTCACTAACCACATTCAGATTAATTCTACAAAAAATAGAATCCCACAGTAATATAGTCAGTGACTCTGTAATATCTTTGTATGATGACATATCATAGCTAGAATTACTGTGATGATCATTTTGAAATGAATATATGACTTCTAAAGGTCTCCAACAGGCAAAATAACAAAATGACAAACAAATAAAGCTACAGGCAACATATTATGTGTATTTATTCTCTATTTATTTGGAAAATAAAGTGAGCAGAAGTGATGGTAGCATATGATGGCAGAAAGGACTTTTTAGACTCCATAGATTAGGGTTCTTGAATCAACTCTGTCTCATAAACTAGTTGTATGATTCTGAATGAGTTACTTAACCTGTCTAGGGTTCAGTTTTCTTATCTGTACAGTGGGGATGTAGTGGTAGCCCCCAAAAGAGTCCTAAACCCTTGAACAAGAGAATATTGCCTTAGATGGAGAAAGAATCTTACAGATGTAATTAAGTATCTTGAGATTAGATCAATCTTGGATTTGTGTGGGCCCTCAAATCCAACGACAGGTATTTTTATAGAAAAAAGGCAGAGGGGGATTTGAGACAGTCAAACACAGATAAGGAAGTGATGTGAAGAAAGAGGCAGAGATTAGAATGATGAATCTACAAGACAAGGAATGCCAAGAATTGCCTGTAGCCACCAGAGGTTAAGACAGAGGCATGAAACATATACCCTCTAGAGCCTCCAGAAAGAGGCAAACAGGTTAATATCTTGATTTCAGACTTCCAGCCACTTGAAGAATGAGAAAAGAAGTTTTTGTTATTTTAAGCCACAGGTTTATGGTAATTTGTTAAGACAGTCTTAGGAAAATACACTTGGGTGAGTATGGATCAGGTCCAGCAAGAACATAAATGAATGAAAGTCCAGCAAGTAACACGAATGAAATGGGCTGCTACATGAAACACAACTGTTAAGTGTAATGTGTGTGTGTGTGTGTGTGTGTGTGTGTGTGTGTGTGTGTGTGTGTGAGAGAGTCGCTCAGTCGTGTCCGACTCTTTGCGACCCCATGGACTGTAGCCTACCAGGCTCCTCCGCCCATGGGATTCTCCAGGCAAGAATACTGGAGTGGATTGCCATTCCCTTCTCCAGTTAAGTGTAATACCTAATAGTAATAATTGTTCATCGGAACAATATCTCAGTCTCATAGAGAAAAGAGAATGATGGTCTCAAGAATACATTTCAGTTTCAGCCTATAATTAGCACTTGGGAATGAAGATCCCATATTGCCAGAGGATTAGGATTTCAAGGAAAATTTAAAGTTCAATCTTTTATTTTAAATCCTATTTAATAAAATGAAGGAAACCAAGTTTAACTTTAAAAACACTATGTGTCAAAAAAAATAAATAAATAAAAACACTGTGTCAAACAAACAATTTGAGGGCTAAATATTAGATAATCTTTAATGATTTTTGGTCTTCAATGTTTCAACTGGTTCATCCTAGCTTAGTAATTAGAGGTGGAAAATTTCTTTTGTGACTATCATTGGTGGGACAATAGGTGCTGTGATCAGAACATAACTGAAATTTTTCTTCAGTTCATGTCTAAAAGCAAAGTCAGGGTAAACACTTTTTTTCTTGGATTATTTAAAATTGACAGGTCAGAAACTTTTCGCATTAAAACACACCTCAGGAAGTGGGATCTCTAGCTGCTTCATTTCCATTTACTAAAAGTTTTATTGGGTATGAAAGAGAAATTGAAAGATAACGTAATATTAATTTCTATTTGGCAAAAGACATTTACATTTTAATCTATTCTCTTCAGCAGAAAATGCATTTAAAAACTCAGTTAACTTTCTATATAATCACATTTACAAGTATTTATTCAAGAAGCATGTGTGTGTGCATATACTAAGTCACTTCAGTCGTGTCTGACTCTTTGTCAACCTATGGACTATAGCCTGCCAGGCTCCTCTGTCCATGGGATTCTCCAGGCAAGAGTACTGGAGTGGGTTGCCATGCCCTCCTCCAGAGAATCTTTCCCCACCCAACGACTCTTATATCTCCTGCATTGGGAGGCGGGTTCTTTACCACTAGTGCCACCTGGGAAGCCCCTCCAAAAAGCATGCAAGTGGCTTATACTTGCAAATGATAAAGTTAAACAGATTCTGAAAATGTGAAATATACCCTTCAAGACTTTGTTGTGAAACAGAATCTTAAATTCATTATCAGATTGTACTCAAAAGAAACATGAATATGTAACTAAAAGTTTAGCTTCTGAAAACCATGACCTTACAAATTTTTCTTTCCTATACTTTTCTAGTGACCCATATAAATTGTACCTCACTTCAAATTAAATAAAAGGGAAAAGATGCCTATAGAGATCAATGAGGAATGAACAGTCTTTTGAAAAAAATGGTACTGGGGACTTCCCTGGCAGTCCAGTTCTTAAGACTCTGAGCTTTCGCTGCAGGGGGCTCAGGTTTCATCCCTGTTTAGGGAACTAAGATCCCCCAAGTCCCATGGCATGGCCAAAAAATAGGGGAAAAAAGGGAATGATATTTTGATATAGGCTGCATTGAAGTACTTTGAAGACAGTGTGCTAAGTGAAATAAACCAGTCGCAAAAGGACAAATATTATAAGGTATCATTAATATGAGGTACATAGAATAGTCAAATATAGAGAGACAAAAAGTAAAATGTAAATTGTCAAGGACTGAGGTGAAGAAGGAAAGAGAATTAGTGTTTAATGTGTATAGAGTTTCAGTTTGGGAAGGTGAAAAAGTTCTGGAGATGAAGAGTGGTGGTGGGTAGAAAACAGTGTGACTTACTGACTTTAAAGTCTCAGAACTGTATACTTTAAAAAGGCTAAAATGATTACTTTTATGTTGCATATATTTTGCCACAATAAAAAAGACAAGTAAACCAATTAAAAATTGGGCAAAGCATTTGAACAGATGTTTCTTCAAAGATATACAAGGAGCAAATGTGCACATGAAAAGATGCTTAACATCATTAGTCATTAGGAAAATGCAAGTCAAAACCACAAGGCGATATCACTTCACACCCACTAGAATAGCTATAATAGAAAAGAGAGAGGAAAAAAATAAAGCTTGGTGATGATGTGGAGAAATTGGAATCTTCAAACATTGTTGGTAGGGAAGGAAGATGTTGCAACCACTTTGGAAAACAGCCTGACAGTTTCTCAAAAATTAAACATAGAGTAATCATATAAAACATAAATTCCACTCCTAGATATATACAAAGAGAATTGAAAACAGATATTCAAACAAAAACTTGTACACAAATGTTCACAGTATCACTGTTCACAATAGCTAAAAGGTGAAAACAACCCAAATGTCTATCACCTGATGAATGGATAAACAAAATATGGAATGCCTATACACTGGATTATTATTGGGCAATAAAATCGAATAAGTACTGACACATGCTATGACCTGGATAAACCTTAAAGATATTATGCTAAGTGAAAGAAATAAATCACAGAAGACAATATTTTATATGATTCAATTTATAGGAAATATCCAGAACAGGCAAATCTATAAAAGACATTAATGGTTGCCTAGGTTTGGTGGGAGAGGGGTGTGGGGATGTGGAATGACAACTAATAGGCATGGAGTTTCCTGTTGGTGAAATAAAAACATTTTAAAATTAGGCTGTTGTGATGATTTAATCTGTTCAATTCAGTGAACATATTAAAAACCAATGAACTATATACTTTAAACAGGTAAATAATATGTAAAATGAATTATTTCTCAATTCTGAAACACCAAAGAGAAAGTGTAAATGTTTCATGATTGGATCAACCGAATCAGGTTTTTGTTTTTTTTTTTTTGTATTTACCCTGTTTCAAATATTAAGTATAACAACTAAGGCCACTTTGCAATTAGTTATTTCTCACCACAGCTGGTTTCCCTTGGTGGCTCAATGGTAAAGAATCTGCCTGCTAATGCAGGGAGACGCAGGTTCAATCCCTGGGTTGGAAAGATCCCCTAGGGAAGGAAATGGCAACCTTCTCCAGTATTCTTGCCAGGGAAATCCCATGGACAGTGGAGCTTGCAGGGGTTACCCTTCATGAGGTCGCAAAGAATTGGACATGACTTAATGACTGAACAATAACAACAACAATACAGTACCATTATATTTATCATTATCTCTAAAAATTTACTTTGAGAGTGCAATTTCTGTGGTGAAGTTATACTAAAGTAAAAGAAATGTAAACTTCTTTAAGATTAACCAAGCAAAGTACAGAAACATAAGCCTTCAACAGAAGTAGTTTCATATAATTTCACACTACCCGTGGCAACAATTTAAAACTTTAATTGCTAAGTGAAATAGTGAACATAAAGATGACTATCATCTTTAAAGATGATGATTGTTTATATCACTCTCTATTGCCCTACAGACAAGTCTGCCATCAGTCAGACTATGAGATGCAAACACACACACACACATATAGAAGAAAACAACCCATTATTAAGAGACAAAACAATTAATAGAATCAGGCTCTGACAGAGAATTTAAAACAAGTGCAATTAATATGTTTATCTAAATATGTCCATCTAAAAAAGATGGACAGCAAGCAAGGACACATGGGTAATTTCAACAGAGCAATGGTAACTATAAAAACGAATGATATTGATATGTAAGTTAAAACATGGTAACATGTGTCCTGCAATATATTAAAATAAATTCCTTCAATAAATAGTTTGACAGTTTTATGGAAGGGTGTTAAATTTTGTCAAATACCCCATTTCCAACTATTGAGATGATCATGTGATTTTTATCCTTCATTCTGTCAGTGTGGGGGATCATATTAATTGATTTGGTTATGTTAAATCATCTTTTCATTCCAGGGATAAATCTTACTTGGTCATGGTATATGATCCTGTTGATGTGCTACTGAATTGCTTTATTAGCATTTTCTTGAGGATTTTTGCATCTATGATTAAGTCCTAAAGATCTGTGAAACCTGGTGCCTATAGTCAATAATATTGTATTGTGCACTTAATATTTTGTTAAAAGGGTAGATCTCTTGGTGAGTGTCTTACAACAATCAAAAAAGAAATAAAATTTTCACCTTTGTAAATTAACCTGTCTTGCCAAAAATTAAAATTTTATGTAAAATTCAAAACTTTCTCAGGCATTAAAGGAAAAGCCCATAGTGACAGTGATTAAGAATGCCTTTAACTGACTCATCAGTGAACTGAAAAATAAATCAATAGTAACTGCCCAAAGAGAGAAAAATGACAAACCAGAACAGGGCTTCAAAGAGCTGAGATGAGGAACAATATAAAATGGTTTTTTATGTATGTAATTGGTATCATATAAGACTAAAAACAGAGAATAGGGTTGAAGAAATAATTTCTTTATAGAAATAATTAAAAAAATAATGGCTGACATTTTTGGAAAAATAATAAAAGACAAATTATCACACATCCAAGAATTTTCAAAAGTGCCAAGCAGGATAAATACCATGTGAAAACATATAAACACATCATATTAAAAGTGTTTAAAATTACAAAATAAAGGGACAATCTTGAAAGTAGCCAGAGGAAAAAGAAACAATCCTAGAGAAATCAAAGATAATAATTATAGCTTAATTCTCATTCGAAACTATGTAAGCCAGAAGTGACATCTTTAAAGTACTGAAAAAAACAAAAACAAAAAGCTGTCATCAAGAATTTTATGCTCAACAAAGCATATCTTTCAAAATTAACAAGAAATAATAAACTCAGACGAAAAAAGCGTACAGAAGTAATTACAAGAAGACTTGTACTCTGCTGCTGCTGCTGCTAAGTCGCTCCAGTCGTGTCCAACTCTGTGCATAGATGGCAGCCCATCAGGCTCCCTGTCCCTGGGATTCTGCAGGCAAGAACACTGGAGTGGGGTGCCATTGCCTTCTCCCGCACTATACTCAATGTAAAAAAAATTTCTTCAGGCAGAAGTATATGCTCAGACAGAAACCTAAATATGTGAAGATCTTTGAAAATGAAGATCTTTGAAAATGGTTAAAATGAAGGTCAACATAAGAGATATAATTTTGCCTATTTTAAAATACTATAAAAGATCAACTGTCTAAAGCAAAAATAGACGGGTTCTGGTTTCAGATAAAATGGAAAACTATACTCCTCAAGGAATCATTTCAAATAACTTTAAATTGACATTCATGTTTAAGAATACTTTTCTAAAAAAAAGAATACTTTCAAAAAAGTTACGTTTTCACAGCTGAGCTTTGCAAACAGTGTCAGGTTTTATGAAACAACATTATGTATCTAAAAGAAAATGGCTTTTTAAAAGGTATTTAACAGTAATCAGAGACATCCAAACATCAATTAAAACTGATTTCCATAGCTGACGTATATATTATCTAGCTTTTAAAAAGTTGCAATCAGTTTTCTAACACCTTCTTAAGAGAACAATGGGCAAAGATAAAAAAAAAAAAACAGACAAAATAATAACATAATAAATTAGAGCATATCCCATGGAAATTGCCAAATCAACATTATTCTCCACTGGGGGGTTATAATATTTTGGGTTTCATCTATCCTTTCTGTTGTTATTCTCTTTGTTGCCTGATAAATGGGACTCACTCCCAGAGCCAGCTTGCTGGAACCCTCATTGGAAAGGCTCACTTCTTACATTTTGCTTTCAGAATACTCGGGAACACATGGTCCCCAGCAGCCTGGGCTATGGGTCTTTATGGAATTGAAATGCACAAAGATGAGTACACACAGACATACAAACAGATACACATATACAGTCACACACTCTGAAAACATATCCCTTCCCCCCAAAAGAAATGGCTCATATTTCCTGAGACATTCCTTACAAATTGAGAAGCCTCCTTTAAAAAAGCTTATGCACAAGAGCTGGCCTGGGATATGCCCTGGAGCTAATTTAGAGGCACACTGAAAATGTCTCACCTACCCTGAAAAATGGAGTTGGAGGGTCAGTCAGGACAGCTACCCTCTTGTGCCTGTCACTGGGATGATTGCATGACACCATGGATAATCGTCTGGTCTGAGAAGTGAAGGTGGTGATGGCACCAGAAAGGTGATCGTGAGGAGTAAAAGAAAAATAAAATACATTCTGTGCATTGAACTGAGATTTCCTTATAATATCAAGTCAGTAACTAAACTAGAAATATGTGGAGCACACAGTCACGTTTCTCGATGTAAGCTGACCAACAAATATTAGAATGGGTTTCCTGATTGCTCTTTGAAGAAATATGTCAAGCATTATTATCTACATTCAGGGAACTTACTCTTTGGATTAAAAGAGAGAAACCTATTCATTTGCACTTACTAACCTAGGAAAGGAGTTCGGAAAAACACATTTTGAAGACTGCTTAGTTGATCAAAGAATTCCTAAATGACTAATCTTTGGATAAACACTACTAGGTACTCTACAAAGCCTTAGAAGGGCCGTGATTTCCTCCTCTTTATCTTAAGAGAAGCAACATCATCTCCCCTCATCCCCTATAAAAATATTAAGTCAAATGAATTCCAGTTTGATTCATACTAACTCATGAAGAAGACAGGCTGTCACTGGCCACCAACATCTAGATGGGACTTTCATGGAGCCTTGAAGCTTCTGCAAAATAGAGAACCTGAGACAAGTGCTGCTTACCCAGTAGAGTATGTGGCCAGTAGAGATGTGGCTCCCAATTATACAGTCTCCCTAAGGGTTTCATTATATGTACTACTGTGGGCAAGAATCCCTTAGAAGAAATGGAGTAGCCATCATGGTCAACAAAACAGTCCAGAATGCATTACTTGGATGCAATCTCAAAAATGACAGAATCATCTCTGTTCATTTCCAAGGCAAACCATTCAATATCATGATAATCCAAGTCTATGCCCCAACCAGTAATGCTGACGAAGCTGAAGTTGAACAGTTCCATGAAGACTTATAAGACCTTCTGGAACTAACACCCAAAAAAGATGTCCTTTCCATTATAGGGGACTGGAATGCAAAAGTAGAAAGTCAAGAAACACCTGAAGTAAAAGGCAAATTTGACCTTGAAGTACAGAACAAATCAGGAAAAACGGTAATAGAGTTTTGCCAAGAGAATGCAGTGGTCAGAGCAAATACCCTCTTCCAACAACACGAGAAGACTCTACACAGGAACATCACCAGATGGTCAACACCAAAATCAAATTGATTATATTCTTTGCAGCCAAAGATGGAGAAGCTCTATACAGTCAGCAAAAACAAGACCGGGAGCTGACTGTGGCTCAGATCATGAACTCATTATTGCCAAATTCAAACTTAAATTACCACTAGACCATCCAGGTAAGACCTAAATCAAATCCCTAACTATTATACAGTGGAAGTGAGAAATAGATTAAAGAGACTAGATCTGATAGACAGAGTGCCTAATGAGCTATGGACGGAGGTTCATGACATTGTAAAGGAGACCGGGATCAAGACCATCCCCAAGAAAAAAATGCGAAAGCGCAAAATGGCTGTCTGAGGAGGCCCTATAAATAGCTGTGAAAAGAAGAGAAGTGAAAAGCAAAGGAGAAAAGGAAAGATACACCCATTTGAATGCAGAGTTCCAAAGAACAGAAAGGAAGGATAAAAAAGCCTTCCTCAGTGATCAGTGCAAAGAAATAGAGGAAAACAATAGAACAGGAAAGACTAGAGATCTCTTCAAGAAAATTAGATACCAAGGGAACAATTCATGAAAAGATGGGCTCAATAAAGTACAGAAATGGTATGGACCTAAAAGAAGATACTAAGAAGAGGTGGGGGAGGGGAGTTCAGGATGGGGACCACATGTAAATCCATGGCTAGTTCATGTCAATGTATGGCAAAAACCACTACAATATTGTAAAGTAATTAGCCTCCATCTAATAAAAATAATTGGAAAAAAAAAAAAAAGAAGAAGAGGTGGCAAGAATACACAGAAGAACTGTATAAAAAGATCTTCACGACCCAGATAATCATGATGGTGTGATCACTCACCTAGAGCCAGACATCCTGGAATGCAAAGTCAAGTGGGTACTAAGAAGCATCACTATGAACAAAGCTAGAGAAGGTGATGGAATTCCAGTTGAACTATTTTAAATCCTAAACGATGATGCTGTGAAAGTGCTGTACTCAATATGCCAGGAAATTTGGAAAACTTAGCAGTGGCGTCAGGACTGGAAAAGGTCAGTTTTCCTTCCAATCCCTAAGAAAGGCAATGCCAAAGAATGTTCAAACTACCACACAATTGCACTCATCTCATACACTAGGAAAGTAATGCTCAAAATTCTCCAAGCCAGACTTCAACAATATGTGAACCGCGAACTTCCAGATGTTCAAGCTGGTTTTAGAAAAGGCAGAGGAACCAGAGATCAAATTGCCAACATCTGTTGGATCATCAAAGAAGCAAGAGAGTTCCAGAAAAACATCTTTTTCTGCTTTATTGACTATGCCAAAGCCTTTGACTGTGTGGATAACAACAAGCTGTGGAAAATTCTTAAAGATATTGGAATACCAGACCACCTGACCTGCCTCTTGAGAAATCTGTATGCAGATGGGGAAGCAACAGTAAGAACTTGACATGGAACAACAGACTGGTTCCAAATAGGAAAAGGAGTACGTCAAGGCTGTATATTGTCACCATGATTATTTAACTTATATGCAGGGTACATCATGAGAAACGCTGGGCTGGATGAAGCACAAGCTGGAATCAGGATTGCCTGAAGAAACATCTATAATTTTAACTTCACAGATGACACCACCCTTATGGCAGAAGGTAAAGAACAACTAAAGAGCCTCTTGATGAAAGTGAAAGAGGAGAGTGAAAAAGAAAACTAAGATCATGGCATCCAGTCCCATCACTTCATGACAAATAGGTGGAGAAACAGTGGAAACAGTGGTAGACTTTATTTTTTGGACTCCAAAATCAGTGCAGATGGTGACTGCAGCCATGAAATTAAAAGACGCTTACTCCTTGGAAGAAAAGTTACAAGCAACCTAGACAGCATATTAAAAGGCAGAGACATTACTTTGCCAACAAAGGTCCGACTAGTTAAGGCTATGGTTTTTCCAGTAGTCATGTATGGATGTGAGAGTTGGACTCTAAAGAAAGCTGAGCGCCCAAGAATTGATGCTTTTGAATAGAGGTGTTCGAAAAGACTCTGGAGAGTCCCTTGGACAGCAAAGAGATCCAACCAGTTTATTCTAAAGGAAATAAGTCCTGAATATTCATTGGAAGGACTGATGCTGAAGCTGAAACTCCAATACTTTGGCCACCTGATATGAAGAAATCACTCACTTGAAAAGACCCTGATGCTGGCAAAGATTTAAGGCGGGAGAAGGGGACGACAGAGGATGAGATGGTTGGATGGCATCACCGACTCAATGGACATGGGTTTGAGTAAACTCTGGGAGTTGGTGATGGATCGGGAGTCCTGGTGTGCTGCAGTCCATGGGGTCACAAAGAGTTGGACACGACTGAGTGCCTGAGCTGAACTGATCTGAGACTGTGCACTCTCAATGTAGGGGCCTAGGTTTGATCCCCATTCAGGGAACTAGATCCTGCATGCTGAAGCTAAGACCAAACCCAGCCAAAGAAATAAATATTAAAAAAACAAACAAAAAAAGATATATAGACCAATGGAAAAGAATAGAGAGCCCCGAAATAAACTCACATATATGGTCAACTCATCTTCCAAAAAATGCCAAGATTACACAATGGGGAAATGGTGCTGGCACAACTGAATATCTACATGCAGAAGAATGATATTGGACCCTTATACCACACACAAAAATCAACAAAAAAAGGACTAAAGACCTAAATGCAAGTTGAGAAACTGCAAAAGTTTTCTAGAAGAAAATATACGCGGAAATCTTTAAGATACTGCTCTAAAGCAATGCTTTTGCACACACATGACCAAAAACATAAGGAATGAAAGCAAAATAGGTAAGTGGGACTATATCAAGATAAATGGCACAATAAGGGAAAGAATAGCATGATAAGCAACATATGGAATGGAAGAAGGTATCTGTAATCATATATTTCATAGGGAATTAATCTTCATAATATATAAGGAACTCCTACAATGCAACAGCAAACCCACAAAGAAACCAAATTTTAAATGGCAAAGGACTTGAATAGATATTTCTTTAAAAAGACATACAATTGCTCAACAGTTATATGAAAAGATAATTGAGATCACTAGTCATCAGGGAAATGTAAGTCAAAACCATAGTAAATGTCACCTCACACTTTTTATTATGGCTATTATCAAAAACAACAAGAAATAATAAGTGTTCAAGTTGTGGAGAAACTGGAACCCTATACATTGTTGATGGGCATGTGACGTGGTGCAACTGATATGCAAAACAGTATGGAAGTGCCCTTCCTGCCAAATTAAAAATGAAACTACCATATGATCCAGTAATCCTACTTCTGGGTGGATATCCAAAAGACTTACAATCAGGATCTTGAAGAGATATTTGCAGCATTATTATAGCCAAATGTGGAAACAATCTAAATGTTCATCAACAAAATAATAAAGAAAATACAGTATACACATGTAATGGAATATTATCCAGCTATAAAAAATACATTCTGCCATATGTGTTAACATGGATAAACCTTGAGGACATCATGCTAAGTGAAATAAACATATTAGAGAAACACAAATACTGCACAGTTCCACTTATATGAGATATCTAACCGCAGTAAACATAAACAGGTAATAAAATGGTGGTGGTTGAGTTCTGGGGGAAGGAAAAAGGAGAGTTGCTTTTAAACAGAAAGTTTCCATTGGGCAAGATGACTAAGTTAGAGAAATCTGGTGTACAACATTGTACCTACAGTTAACAATACTGTTTTAAAATTTTGCTAAGAGGGTAGATCTCATATGAAGTGGTCTTACCACAATTCAAAGAAACAGTAAGTCAAAAATACATAGTGAAGAGTTATAGAAATGTGTTGACCTGTTAATGATATAATATACATACATAATCTTCTGTGTGTATGTGTATATACGTGTATGTGTGTGTATGTATAGCAGTTCCAGCTTTTGTGATGTTTTGGCATCTGCATCTAAAAATTCATAAATTTTCGAAATTTCTTCTCTTTCTAAATATTCACTTTTATACCCCCAAAAGTTTATAATCTAATTGGGTAAGTCAGACATGTAAACAATTAACTCAATAAAGATTTTACAGAGGCAAAGATGGAAGTGTGGAGATTTCTCTGGTAGTCCAATGAGTAAGACTCCAAACTTGCACTGCAAGAAGTATGGATTCAATCCCTGATCGAGGTACTAAGATCCCACATGCTGTGCAGTGTGGCCAAAAAAAAAAGAAGATGAAAGTGTGCATGGGATGAAGTAGGTGCACCGACGACAGAGGAGTGGTCAGGAAAAGCTTTAGTGTGGAAATGGTACTTGCACAGAAACTTTATGAGGTAAGATGGCAGGGTAGAGTAGGGCACTGCAATTATAAAGTGCAGTGACTGCAAAAGCATGGACGCATGAAACCACATTATTCATCCAGGAACCTATAATTTAGTGTGGCTAGAGAATAAAAACAGAATCTTCCATAAATAAGGCTGGAAGTTTAGACAGGGACCAGATAACCAAAGGCTTTGTGTGCCATTCTAGAGACTAGATTTTTTTAAAGTTTAATTCTTAATTTTAGGTGTACTACATAGTGACTTGCCATTTGCATACATTATGAAAGAAAAACTATGATGTCTAGTAACCATATGTCCCCATACTAAGTTACTAGAATATTCCTGATATATTCATTATGCTGTACATCACATACTATTTATTATGCAACTGAGGATTTTACCTCTTAATCACTTTCACCTATTTTTCCCAACCACCTACCTCTCTGGCAACCACTTGTTTGTTCATGCTTGAACATATTTTCATGTTGTATTATTTGTAGAGTCCACATATAAGTGACATCAAGCAGTATTTGTCTTCGTTATACTTAGCATAATATCCTCTAGATCCATCCATGTTGTTGCAAATTGCAAGATTTCTTTTTATAAGGCTGAGTAATATTTCACTGTATATACATACCACTTTTTTTTTTGCTTCTGTATATCTCTTTTTCTCCTTTATTTTTATTAGTTGGAGGCTAATTACTTTCCAATATTGTGGTGGTTTTTGCCATATGTTGACATGAATCAGCCATGGATTTACACGTGTCCCCCATCCTGAACCCCCCTCCCACCTCCTTCCCCATCCCATAACCCTGGGTCATCCCAGTGCACCAGCACTTATCTCATGCATCCAACCTGGACTGGCGATCTGTTTCACACTTGATAATATACATGTTTCGATGCTGACATCCCTCTTCTTTATCCATTCATCTATCAATGGACACATAGGTTGCTAACATATCTGGACTATTGTAAATAACGCTGCAATGAACCTTGGAGTGCATATATCTTTTCAAATTAGTGTTTTTTTATTTCATTGTATATATATTCAGAAGTGGACTCACTGGGTCATGTAGCAGTTCTATTTATAACTTTCTGAGGAACCTCCATACTGTATTCCATTCTGATCACATCAATTTACATTCCCACCAAGAGTGAATGAGCATTCTCTTTTCTGTTATTTGTTGTCTTTTTCATGATAGCCATTCTGACAGGTGTGAGATGGTACCTCCTTGTAGGTTTGATTTGCATTTCTTTAATAGTTAGAGATGTTGAACATCTTTTCATGTGCCTGTTAGCCATCTGTATGTCTTTTCAGGAAAAACGTATATTCAGGTCTTCTGCCCATTTTTTAATTGGGTTGTTTGTGTTTGCTTTTTGATGTTGAGTTGTATGATTTCCCTATATGTTTTGCATATTAACACTTATCAGATATACCATTTAAAAAATAACTTCTATTTAATAGGCTGCCTTTTTGTTTCATGCTTGATACAGTCCTATTTATGTTTGCTTTTGTTTCCCATGACTGAGGAGAAATAGCCCCCCAAAATATTTCTAAGACTAATGTTAAAAAGCATGCTGTCTTTCTTCTAGCAGTTCTATAGTTTCAAGTATCACATTTAAGTCTTTCACCCATTTTGAATTTATTTTTGTATGTGCTGTGAGAAAGTAGTCCAGTTTGATTCTTTTGCTTGTATCTGTCCAGTTTACCACCCCATTTATTGAAGAGGCTGTCTTTGCATCACTCAGTTATGATATTCTTCAACTCTGTATAGTTCTCCTTTACAACTTCTAACTCATTTTTAAAATTCTCACTGTGTCCATTCTATCAGCTCCTGAGTTTGGTGTGCATGTTTATGATAATTACCTTAAACTTTAAAAACAAAAATGTTTATTTTATGTTGGAGTACAACTGATTAACAATGTTGTATTCATTTCACAGCAAAGTGACTCAGTTATACATATACATGTATCTATTCTTTTTCAAATTCTCTTCCCATTTGTTATCTAATATTAAGTAGAGTTCTGTGTCCTAAATATTAGGTCCATGTTGGTTACCTTAAACTCTTTATCAGATAGATAGGTTATACCCACTATGTTTATTACTTTTTCAGAGGTTTCGTCTTGTTCCTTTGATTAAAATATATTTTTATGTCTGCTCATTTTGCCAAATTCTATATATATATATGTATATATATACACATACACATACACATATGTATGTAGATTACATTTTATGATCTTGGAGAATTGGCCTTATGCAGGAGACATAAGAGATATGGGTTTGATCCCTGGCTCTGGAAGATTCCCTGGAGGAGGGCACAGCAACCCACTCCAGTATTCTGGCCTGGAGAATCCCATGGACAGAAGAACTGGGGGAAAGGGGGGCTACAGTCCATAGTGTCGCAAAGAGTTGGACATGACTGAATCGACATAGCACAGCACACAGGAAATGTCCTATGGGGTCCAGCAACACACTCCTCTCTGGTCATCAGAACTATATACTCTACACGTGCTCACCATGTGGGCTGTGAGGCCCCATCTGTTATGATGGGTTCAACTACTGTGGGTATGCTTTTAGGCAGACTGGTCTCAGGTCCAGTTTGCTGCCAGTTTCTTCCTGGATGCAATGGCTGCTGGCATGCTGATAGATGGGGATGGATCCCAGCATGGCTGGCATTGTGACCTAGGGTGTTCCCCAGGCTGATGCAGGACTGTGGTGGGTAGAACTGGGTCTCATTGTGGCTTGCTGAGGGGCTAATATGGGACAGCTAAAGACTTCATTTTATCATTTAAGCGAGGAGAGTCATGAAAGCATTTTACGAAGAACAAACATGATAGCCCCACAATGACAATGTGACAGATGTATTAGAAGCACAGATGAGACTGTAGGCAGAGAAAAAGTTAATATGATTAAATTGGAAACTGAAATCAGCCAGTAAAAGTAAGGTTGGGCATAAGGCATTGCTTTCAGAGATGTCATAGGTCTAGACTACATAGGAACAGTCATCTGATTGGATTAAGTTAGAGAAAGGAAGAGGTATGAGTGACTCTTGGGTTTCTGCGCTGGATAAGTAGCCTCTGAAGCAACAAGAATATCAGAAGATAACAGATTCAAAACTTTCCTATTACTTTCGACCTTGTAAAAGTACAAAAAGTCCAGTTTGCCAAGGTATCCTTTGAAGCAGATCAATTCTACTAAAGCCATATCAGTGCTGTGTAATGTCATCTGGTCCTTCAGAACAGAAGGCCACATCTAACGTGTGTGGAACCAACAGACCAATGCACCAGGCATCTGTTTTCTAGAATTGTCTTAACAATGGATGGGACTCATTACATGGTGGATTCAGCCACAGCAATTAGTACTGATTAACAAGATAGCAAAAATGAGGAGATTTGTCATGCCTCTTAAGGATCACTATGCAGGTCAAATATAGATATGGCCTCAATCACATGCTAAGAACATTAATCATTATCAACTGCAAATTATGAACATATTTACCAGCAAGGAATGAAAAATACACACTAAAGTTGTCATGTACCAATAGATTTGCTGATATAAATTTGTTTTAAAACAGGTTGTCTCTTTAAGAAACTGGAATTGCAGCATACACTACCAGTTCTTACCAACAGCTGTCTTTACAAAGATCAATGTATTCTTACAACTATCTAACAACTATTTGTACAATCAAAACTACCTAATTCGTTCATTCATTTCTTTAGGCCTAGAAAATTATTTCTTAAAAAAAGATCCCTAACATCAAGGAACTTTGGTTAGCTTGCCAAATAAGACATTCATATGTGGAAAACTAAACAACGAAAGACTTAACAGTTCAGTTCAGTTGCTCAGTCGTGTCTGACTCTTTGCGGCCTCATGGAATGCACCATGCCAGGCCTTCATGTCCATCACCAACTCCCGGAGTTTGCCCAAACCCATGTCCATTGACTTGGTGATGCCACCCAACCATCTCATCCTCTGTCATCCCCTTCTCCTCCCACCTTCAATCTTTCCCAGCATCAGGGTCTTTTCAAATGAGTGATTTCTTCGCATCAGGTGGCGAAAGTATTGGAGTTCCAGCTTCAGCATCAGTCCTTCCAATGAATATTCAGGACTTATTTCCTTTAGGATGGACTGGATGGATCTCCTTGCAGTCCAAGGGACTCTCCAGAGTCTTCTCCAACACCACAGTTCAAAGCATCAATTCTTTGGCGCACAGCTTTCTTTATAGTCCAACTTTCACATCCATACATGACTACTGGAAAAACCATAGCTTTGACAAGATGGACCTTTGTTGGCAAAGTAATGTCTCTGCTTTTTAATGTGCTGTCTAGGTTCGTCAAAGCTTTACTTCCAAGGAGCAACAGCCTTTTAATTTCACGGGTGCAGTCACCATCTGCAGTGATTTTGGAGCCCCCCAAAATAGTCTCTCACTGTTTCCATTGTTTCCTCATTTATTTGCCATGAAGCGATGAGACCAGATGCCATGATCTTAGTTTTCTGAATGTTGAGCTTTAAGCAAACTTTTTCACTCTCCTCTTTCACGTTCATCAAGAGGCTCTTTAGTTCTTCTTTGCTTTCTATGATTCAACAGATGGTGGCAATTTAACCTCTGGTTCCTCTGCCTTTTCCAAACCCAGCTTAAATGTCTGGAAGTTCACGGGTCATGTACTGTTGAAGCCTGGCTTGGAAAATTTTGAGCATTACTTTGCTAGTGTGTGAGATGAGTGCAACTGTGTGGTAGTTTGAATATTCTTTGGAATTGCTTTTCTTTGGGAATGGAATGAAAAATGACCTTTTCCATTCCTGTGGCCACTGGGGAGTCTCCCCAATTTGCTGGCATATTGAGTGCAGCACGGTAATAGCATTATATTTTAGGATTTGAAATAGCCCAACTGGAATTCCAGTTGTACCTAAGGACCATATATGGAACATTTGTTTAAAATGCAAATTTCCTATCTCCAAGAAGTCTAATTCAGTAAATCCAGAGCAGGACCGAGAGATCTGCATATTTAACAATTACGGATGATTCTAATGCAGGGGTTCCTCAGAAAACACATTGTGAAATATTGAGCAACACCTTGAAGAATAAATACAATTTGAATAGAGACTCTGTACGCTTTTTAGATGAGGGATGAAATGGGGATTCCGTGGGGGTCAGTAAAATATATGAGGTTGCTGAAAGCACAGTAATGGGCAGAATAGTAGAATATAAAGCTAAAAAGGGTAGTGTTGTATCTCATGACAGAAAATTATGATGTATCTCAATTGTTGTGCCAGAAAGTTTACGTGTGACCTTGTATATGGTGTAGAGTCAATGAAAATTTATCTAGTAGGAACTTTTAGTAAGGGGAATTGACTATACTAATCCATGCATTCTTACAATAAAGTCAATGCCAAAAGAACAATTCTGGATTGCAGGGCTCCCAAAGGCTTCTCAGTAGACCAGTCTGTGATCACAATCAACTTTCAACTGTCCTGAGGTAAAATGAAAATAATCAAAACAGTGTGGTAACCCCTGTGTCAAGCTAGAATTATTTACTTTTTTGGTGTTAAAATATCCTCTTATACTTAATTTATTAAATGCCATTTGCAAAACAAAAAGTAGGGGGTTGAGCATATGAGAAGATGTTGACTGTTAGGAATGCAAAATTAAAATTACTGTGAATATTCAACCACACACCAATTAAAATGGCTAAAATTTTTCGAAGTGATAACATACCAAGTGATGGTAAGGATATGGACAAACTGATACTCTCATACATTGCTGATGGAAAACAGTTTGGCCGTTTCTTACAAACCAAAACATACACCTACCATATAACCCACCAATCATACTCTTAGGTATTTATCCCAAAGAAATGAAAACCTATGTTTACACAAAAGCTTGTACATGAATGTTTATAGTAGCTCTATTTTTGATTACCAAAACCCAGAAACAGACCAAATATCCTTTGGTCTGTGAGTGGATAAACAAACTGTGGTATATCCATACCAAAGAATACTATTCAGCAAAAAATGTCATGAGCTATTGATATAATCAAAAAGTTAGATCAATCCCAAAGTCATTATACTGAATGAAAGAAGTCAGTCTTGAAAGGTTACATGCTGTATTTATGCATTTACATATATATAATATTCTGGAGATGACAAAACTACAGTGATAGAACAGATGAGTGATTGCTAGAGGTAAGTGGAGGGAGATGGATTATGAGTACAAAAGTTTTTTTCACGGATGGAACTGTTCCATATTTTGATTAAAGCAATGGACTAAGGAATCTATTAATATATATGCATTAAACTCATTGAAAGGTCCAACTACTCCCTACAAGAAAATTTTACTGTATGTCAATTTAAAAAATGTAAATAGTATGCATTCATTCATCAGTTCCCCTAATAAATTTAGCAATAATGCTTGTCCAACTGTCTGGTGTGTTGGGCATAAGCCACTCAGGGGCAGATGTCCTTAAGAGCCTTGCTCATTGGTGATAGAAATGTACTTGCACTACTTCTGTATTGGATGTCACAATAAGCACCAAAGACTCTTATCACAACCCTGAGTTCCACTTCATTCTTTCAAATTCCATACACATGACTTATTCTATAGGTTGATTCTCATATCAATCAAAACTCTAAAGCACCCAGTCCTCTACTCTTATCAACACCTGAACAAGCTACTTTAGTCTCTGCCACTATCACATACTCTCCAATCTTCCTTCAATTTTACAGTGAAGATAATTAGGTTAGACTGAGGGAGCAATAACGTTTGGGGCTGAGTACCTCAGCACTCTTTTTGCCTGGAATCTGAAGAGATCAAGATTTCCTTTCAGTACATTCAGCGAATTAATTAGACAAATATTTCTGAGGATCTTCCAGGTGCCCAGATCTCCCAAATACTCTTGGGAGTCATATATTTGGTAAAATGGAGACAAACCTGTATTTTTTGTCCTCAACACTCAAGTGGGGGTGGGGGTCACATTTTTGTTGTTTTCTAACATGGCATTCCCTTTTCAATTTTTCTTTTTGTTGACTGATAGAATTAACAAACAATAACATTAAAAAAAAGTGGAACTTTCATGAATTATATTTCCCTTTGTTGTTATCATTAGCCGCTAACTCATGTCTGACTCTTTTGTGATCCCATGGACTGTAGCCTGCCAGTCTCGTCAGCCCATGGAATTTCCTAGGGAAGAATACTGTGATGGGTTGCCATTTCCTTCTCCACAGTATCTTTCCAACCCAGGGAAGATCAGCATCAGCAGGCAGGTGGTTCTTTGCCACTGAGCCACCAAGGAAATTCATGTTTCCCTTATTAGCCCTGTTTTCAAGAATAACTGCTCCTTTAAAACCTCTTTATTTGAAAATCTCTTCATTGAGCCTGGCTACTACTAAATCAAACCATGTTTGAATTTCACAGACCTTGACTTCTCTCTCAGATATCCATTGCTGTTCAACCAATGATTCCAAAACTTGTGTCCTAAACACAGCAGGGTAAGGAGAAGGTAGGACAAACTGAGAAAGTAGCGCTGACATATACACACTATCATGTATAAAATAGATGACTAGTGGAAAGCTGCTATATAACACAGGGAGCCCAGCCTGACACTCTGTGATGACCTAGAGGGTTAGGATTGGGGGTATGGGGATGGGGAGGAGGTTCAAGAGAGAGGGGAAATATATATAGTAACTTCAGTTGTGTCCAACTCTCTGTGACCCCATGGACTGTAGCCCTCCAGGGTCCTCTGTCTGTGGTATTCTCCAGGCAAGAATACTGGAGTAGGTTGCCATGCCCTCCTGCAGGGGAACTTCCAGACCCAGGGATCAAACCTGTGTCTCCTGTGGCTCCTGAATTACAGGCAGATTCTATACCAATGAATCTGGGAAGCCTATATATATATATATATAATTATGACTGATTTGCACTGATGTATAGCAGAGACCACCACAACACTGCAAAACAATTATCCTCCAATTAAAAAAAATGTTAAGAGGGGAGATCTCATGTTAACTGCTCGTGCTAAATGTGTGTGTGCAAATATTGTGTGTGTGTGTATATATATATATATATATAAAACAAACTTTTATCCTAAAACAACAAGTATTTATTATCACATACAGTTTCTTGGTTCCAAAACTTAGGAACAAGTTCTGGTCTTAGGGTCTCTTTAAGGTTGCAACTAAGATGTCAGCTGGGAGGAATTCCCTGGTAGTCCAGTGGCTGGATAGGAAGGAGATCAAACCAGTCAATCCTGAGGGAAATCAACCCTGAATAGTCATTGGAAGGACTGATGCTTAAACTCCAATATTTTGGCTACCTTATGGAAAGAGCTGACTCATTAGAAAAGACCCCGATGCTGGGAAAAGATTGAAGGCAGGGGAAGAAGGGGGCAACAGAGGATGAGATGGTTGGATGGCATCACTAACTTAATGGATGTGAGTTTGAGCAAACTCAGGGAGACAGCGAAGGAGGGAAGCCTGGTGTGCTGCAGTCCATGGGGTCGCAAAAAGTCAGACATGACTTAGTAACTCAACAACAACCAGTGGTTGAGACTCCATATTCTCACTGCTGAAGGCCTGGTTCAAACCCTGGTCAGGGAACTAGGATCCCACAAATGGTGTGGTGCAGACAAAAAAAAAAAAAAAAAAAGATGTAAGCTGGGGCTACAGTCATCTGAATTCTTAACTGGGCCCAGAGGATTCTTCTAAGATGGTATACTCACATAGCTATTGGCAGAAGACCTCAGCTATTTGCTGGCTATTCAAAGGAAGCCTAAATTTTAGGCTCTTCATAGAATGCTTGAATACCCTCATGCCTTGTTATTGGTTTCCTTCAGTCTAAAAGGGATCAAGGTGGAAGTCTTGTTTTTTCATGACCTCCTGTTGAAAGTCACACTCCATCATTTCTACAGTGCCCTTACAGATCAACCTTATTCACTGTGGGAAGGAACAACACAAATGCATTAAAATATCAGGAAAGAAGGATAAATAGGGGCCATTTTGAAAGCTACCTAATCCCACTTCAGACCAAGGAAGGAATTTTTTTAACTTCTCAAGCTAATAGACTTGATCAAGGCCAAAGGCTATCCAATTAACCCTAGCAAAAGAAGCCTAACACAGAAATGAAACCTAAGGTTGCTAATTGCTTTTTCTCATTAGTATGTCAAGTATTTGACAGAAAAAGCCTTGTACAGGTAAGGTTGACTCTATAATTAGGCATTGGGAGACAAAAGCCTGTCAAAAAGAAAAGTGAAGAATATATATTCTGAAAATCCACAAATGAGCAGAGACCAATTTCACTGATTTTGCAATTAGCCAAGTATATGAAAAATGTATCAAAAAAAAACGGATACATCTCTGTGTTAAAAAAAAATGAACCAACTGTAACAAAACAAGATGTGAAAGATTATCTGCAATTAAAGTCTCCATTTCAAATTAAAAGTATACACTGAAAATGTATTTTCCTGTTCAATTTTGTTTGAACTAGAGCTACTCTAATATATGGAAATGCATGAGTAAGTCTGGATTTTCTAGAAGAGTAACTATAGTTGAATACGCTCTGTATTCTACTTTATGAGTCCCATGAAAAGCCAAGTTTATGAGGTTACCAACCGGTGATAATTACTTATTTTCCTTTCCCTCATTTCCTTCTTCTCAACTCATCAACACTTAAATTACCCATTCCACGAGGATCAAATTTAGGCTTGAAGAGGAGAAATGTACTTATGCTTAGGTCACTTCTGGGAAACAATGAGTTGAACAAGGCTATAGTTGATGCCAATTAGGTCAGGTGGTGTTGGGAAAGAACTCATTGGTTATCATTATAGCAGGTTTCATCATCCTCATTTCATGTGATTTTCACATAGGATTGAATGAATTGTGCTTGTGAGACAAAAGCTAATGTGGCATATTCTAAATGAATGTCTGCAAAAGAAAAACATACGCAAGTGGTGGCCAAAGTTTGCAGATCCAGCCTAAAACCTTTGAGAGATGGGGCCCCACTTTACAGAATTTGTTCTGCTAGATCTAGGAGGTCTTGTCTTATGATAATTATTTAGGCTGATACATTTTTCCCAATGTACTTCAAAGCTGAGGTACAAGGAATAGGCACACAACACTTAAGAGTACAGTACTGGGTGATTCTGCCAAGGAAGAGAAAACTCACCAAGACTGGGAGCATAATTCTGTAACAGAAACTCAAATGCCTTGATTTCTATTAGAAGATCAACACAACAGCAGCCTTTAGCAAAGCCCCTTTATTTCCCACCACTTATATAAAAGGGGTTAATCAAAAGTCCACTTGGATTTTTCACAAGTTAGAAAGAGTGATACTAATCAATACATTTTTTCAGAGTCTGTCTTTCAAAGACATGAGACTATTTGAGGAGCAGAAAATGGCAACCCACTCCAGTACTCTTGCCTGGAAAATCCCATGGATGGTGGAGCGTGGTAGGCTACACTCCATGGGGTTGTGAAGAGTCAGACACGACTGAAGCAACTTAGCAGCAGCAGCAGCATCGTCTCTTTAAATTTTCCTTCTCAACTGGGCCAAGATTAAACCAAAGATCTGTTCTTGGTGCCTAAGAACCATGAAAGGCGAGGTTAAAAATTCACTATAAATTACGCCTCAATATGTCAGCAAATTTGGAAAACTCAGCAGTGGCCACAAGACTGGAAAAAGTCATTTCAATCCCAAAGAAGGTCATACCAGACAACTTTACCTGTCTCCTGAGAAACCTGCATGAAGGTCAAGAAGTAACAGACACTCACAAGGAACAACTGACTGGTTCAAAATTGGGAAAGGAGTACGAGAAGGCTGCATATTGCCACCTTCTTTATTTAACTTATATATGCCAGGCTGGATGAATCACAAGCTGGAATCAAGATTTCCAGGAAAACTATCAACAACCTCAGATATGTAGATGATACCATTCTAATCACAGAAAGTGAAGAGGAACTAAAGAGCCTGAAAGGAGATCAAATGAGTCAATCCTAAAGGAAATCAACCTTGAATATTCATTGGAAGGACTGATACTGAAGCTGAAGCTCCAATACTTTGGCCACTTGATGGGAAGAGTCTACTCATTGGAAAAGACTCAGATGCTGCAAAGACTGATGGCAAGAGGAGATGAGGGAGGCAGAGGATGAGATGGTTAGATATTATCACCGACTCAATGGACATCAATCTGAGCAAACTCTGGGAGATAGTGAAGGACAGGGAAGCCTGGTATGCTATAGTCCATGGTATTGTGAAGAGTCTGACATGACTTAGTGACTGAACAACAACCAAATAAATGAAGTATAACCTTTAAAAATTGTGACTCACTATATTGCATACTTGAAACTTTTATAATATTATACATCAACTAAAAATAAAGTGTTGATTAGTTGGATTAATAAATTTACATTTTCTAAAGTCAGACATGACTGAGCAACTTAACAACGACAATATTTGTCATAATATGTATAGGAGGGGTTGCTAAATATTTATAATATAGGACTTACTTTTTTCATTGTGGATACTCTGAAGCAATTAGATGAAGAAAATGCCATTTTGAAAACGAACAAATCTGGATTGACAAATACTAAAAGCAAATCAGATTTTTGAGACTCTGAAAGTTAGTCTGAAAAGAATAATCACTTAATGGCCAAACATGAATGACAGGCAGTTTTCAGGGAAAATAAAGGAGATATATGATGTGAAGATCATTTGGTATTTGATTGGAAAGGTAGCATGCTATTCAGAGGGTAACTGACACCTAATGTAAGGAATGTTTGATCATGCAAAGTGCAAGAGAGCATCCTTTACTAGACTAGATAAAACAGAGTTCCACTAAGAGGTTTACTGAAAAGAAAACCTTATCTTTTACCATAAAGTAGACTCTGAAATTCAACATGAGGAGATATGTGGCTATCAAAGGTGAGAGATATCCTCCTAACAGTGTTGAGATACTACAGCAGGGAAAGCAAGCAATGATTTCAAACAGGGGCCCCAAAGGAATGCAACATTTGGTTAATCTGAATGTATCACAATTGTTAACTTCTAAAATAGAAAGGTCAGCTTAAACATGAAAGAGTAAAATAATACTGGGATGTGTTCCTGAGTTTTTATGTCCCCTAGAAAGCTTAATTTGAAGAACAACATATGGAATTCACACAGAACGGGGCTCTACCAAAGCACATTTCAACAGGTTATGGTAAAAGGGTCAATTAATTCCATAGACACTACCAATTCCCTTCAATGATCCCATTGTTTTCAAAGATCTACATTTCCTGGTATCTCCATGACTATCTATAAATCACAAAGGCAGGCACATTGAATTGTAGGCATTGACTTTCAATCGAGCTACTGGTCGCATAGACAACACTCTATAGCATGTCATAGAGTGAGTAAAAACAGGGAATTATTCATATGTACCTTGCGGAATAGAAAGAGAAACATGGTCTTTAAAAAAAAAACAGCTGCTACAGTTATAAAAAAATTATTACAGCTCCATGTTAAAAATTGTCTCTATGAGCCCTCATTTAATTCTGGTTTGCGAGTCTCTTAAGGAGTGCCAGGTGGTTCATCTAGTCTTTAATACAATGAAAAGTCATCATCCCAGGGAACAATGAAAGCAAAAGAATCTGAGACAAAAGCAAGAAGATAGGTTTTTGTGGCAGTGACACAAGGTTGCAGCACCATGGACGGACTAGAACAAAGGAATGAATTACTGGAGTGGGCCATAAATCCGACTGTAGGTTTTGATCCAACTGTGTACTTACTTTTAGACAGTTATCCATACTTTATTTTTCAAATTTGCTGATGAAGTATATCAGACACATCATCAAACTTGCTAGAGAAAAGATGGACTATGGCAGATTTCCAATTAGAGCATTTAAGAGAATGGCGTATCTAGCCAGTAAATTTTGAACGGTATCCTAAAATAGAATTTTCCTAACAGGTCTGAGAAAAATTGGTGTCTCTTAAGATACTAATAGTTGACCTATAATAGAGAATTCCTCATCAAAGAGGTTTGGAAACAATGGGTAAACTAAGGTAAACAACTAATATTTTTTTTAAATTTTTTAAGTAATATGTTAATGTGGTATTCCTCAAAATTCTTTGGCTCCAGGATTATCTATTCCTCTCAAGCAAATTATTCATATCTCATATTATACTGCAGTTCAGGATCCCAGTTTGAGTAAAGCTGCTCTACAAACATAAACATTCAAAGCCTCAGAATGTTTCATCAGAGGCTGGCATTTGGTAAACACTCTATTTCACCAAATACCCAGTTAGTCATCTGATCATTTCTGCAACCATATTTCTATCAAACACTTTACTACTAACAATTATAAGCAAAATTTCCATGGGATACCCAAAATATATACTATCAATTGTCATACTTTTAATATTTTTAGTGGTTAAAAGTCACTTATGACGTTACATAAGTATTACTATTCCCTAAATTATTTTCTTCCTTTCTTTTTGATCTTCAAGGGCAATCTTACATGGCATCTCTGCAAATAATTTTTATGAAAAATAAATATTTGGAGGCTTATGCATAATTTTTTTTTCAGCTTCTAGGATTTCTCATACTTGGAGCTAAGAGCCACAATTATAACATATAGAACATGTGGCTAACTTGCATAATAAATCATTACCTCATCAGGAGCCAGTATTCTGGAATTTAGAAGAAAACCACGGATTTTACTGAATACTACTTTGTGTCTTTCAAATGATCAAGAATTCAAGGCTCAGATTAGCAGGTGTGCACATGAACAGATTTTTTTCCTTTGGGAGGAAACAAGGAGCCATTCTGGCTTTGAATAATTCAGTTAAAATTGCATTAAATTCAAGAAGCTTCAAGTAAATTCTATCTTACTGGTAGAAACCATTTTGTCAATGGCAATTCATGCCACATCACTCAAGAAAAATGTTTTTAGGATAAGTAGAAAAAAAAATATTAATGGTGTTGGTTTAGTCACTCAGTCGTGTTGGACTCTTTTGCGACCCCATGGACTGAAGCCCACCAGGCTCCTCTGTCTGTGGGATTTCCCAGGCAAGAATACTGCAGTGGGTTTCCATTTCATTCTCCAGAAAAAGTATATTGGGAAGAAGCAAAATGAAAAGATAGAAATAAAGAATACAGAGGTAACAGGAGCAGAAAGTCTAGGACTAATGGAAATACTTGCAAGGTACTGTCAGTAAAAAAACGGATCAAAAAGGTCATACTGTCAAAAATAGAAAATAAAGCAATGGCAAATTATAACACAGGGTCATTGCAAACTAAAATATTTTGACAAAAGATGTACTTTTAAAGAATCTGTGAAAAGAGAAATGGGGCTTGATGTTAGGAGCATTCACATACAACATATTTGAACATATTTAAAGATACAATGAAATTATCTTCAAAAATTAAAATTAAGAGGATAAGAAAACAAAGGAAACAGGACCAGTAAGCACTGAAGTAAGGGACAGTAACAGTGAGTGGGTAGCTTCAGTAGACCCTGGGGAAGAAAATGCCATAAAAACAATTTCCATAGGGGTTTGAGAAGCACGTGCTATTATTAGGTCTCAGGTGTTTCTATTTCTGACTTCATCAGTTAAGTAATTAAATCAAAGCAAATTGGATGAAGCCCAAGTAAGCAAGCTCTCATGTATATCTTTGCAAACAACCATCTGTTATGGTCATCATTTATTCTTAAATACAGCACACAATATTTTAATTGCAAAACATTCATTCCCATGAAAGTTCCAGTTCTTGCATTTATACTTTAGAATATCTAATATCATTGAAAACAGTGTAAGAAAATGGATCACTTTTTGACACACAATAAAAATGGAAAAATGATCAACTTTAGACATCCAAGTACCTGATTTTGGGTGGTGAAGAAGGGCAAAATATTTCTGAGCAAGGACCTTCGAGCCCCAGAATGGCATTAACATAATACAAAATCCAACCTGTGTGAGAGTTTTCATCCACATGACAAAAATTGACCAAGTTCCTACTTTTTGCAAGGCATGGTGCTGGGAACTAGGGATTTTCCTATGAATAAGACAGACAAGATTCATGCTTTCATGGGGCTTATATTGGAGCAGAGAAAGACAGAAAAAAAGCAAACAAGGAAATTTCAGAGTATAATCACCTCTCCAAAGGAAATAAACAAGGTGATATGATAGTAATGGGGGATGGTGATGGAAGGGGTAGAGATGGACTATTCTAAAGTGATACTTTTTGAGCTGAGATATTAGTGATAAAAGTGACACTGTTACTTGAACTTCTATCTAGGGAAAGAATATTCTTGGCAGAGCAAACAGAAAGAGCTAAAGAATACACTGGCTGTCATTGAATAAACGGTGTAATGATACAAAAAGTAAATATCTCATTGAGGGGCGTATGAAAATATAACAGGTAAGAACATAACTATTCATATCTTTTCCATCTTTAACTGAAACACAGAAGGAGGTTAGAATTTATTTAGTCTAAGGTTCTGCACGATATACTGCACACAGATAGTCATTGCTATATTGCTTAAACACCTTTACTGTTTAAGAGATTTCACTCAATTGTGAGGCATCTCAGGTAGTAGCAAGTTTTTTTTTTTTTAAACTGAGCAGAAATTGGCTTTGTGTCAGTCTCACTCATTGACTCCAATTCTGCCGATTCAAATATTCAAAGGCAAGTAGCATATTTCCCCTCAGTAGTCAGCTCTAGGACAGAAATCTTTCAATCACTATTTAAGGATTCAAGATGATTTAGATATTATGATTACTCTGGATACACTTGAGTTTTCTTTAAATAGGTATAGTTGATTTTATAAAATTCTGGATGTGCAACATAATGATGCAATATTTTTATAGATCATATTCCATTTCCCCTGGAGGAGGGCATGGCAACCCACCCACTCCAGTATTCTTGCCTGGAAAATCCCATAGACAGAGGAGCCTGGCAGGCTACAGACCATAGGTCGCAAAGAGTCAGACACGACTGAAGCGACTGACCACAGCACAGAACAAAATTTGCTCTTCACTGGCTCAGTAATGTCTGACCCTTTGTGACCCCATGGACTGCAGCACACCTGGATTCTCTGTCCTTCACCATCTTCTAGAGTTTGCGCAAACTCATGTCCATTGAGTCAGTGATGCCATCCAGCCATCTCATCCTCTGTCATTCCCTTCTTCTCCTGCCTTCAATCTTTCCCAACATCAGGGTCTATGTTCTACGCATCAGGTGGCCAAAGTACTGGAGCTTCAGCTTCAGCATCACTCCTTCAAATGAATACTCAAGGTTGATTCTGTTTAGGATTGACTGATCCAATCTCCTTTCAGTCCAAGGGACTCTCAAGAGTCTTTTCCAAGACCACAGTTTAAAAGCATCAATTCTTTGGCACTCAGCCTTCTGTATGTTCCAACTCTCACATCCATACATGACTACTCGAAAAATAATGGTTTTACTTCCCTTTGTTGTTTTGTTTTGTTGCTTACCTATTTTATACTTAGCAGTTTGTGTCTCTTTTTAAAATTTAATTTATTTATTTTAATTGGAGGATAATTACTTTAAAATATTGAGGTGGTTTTTGCCATACAACAACATGAATTGGCCATGGGTATACATGTGTCCCCGGAGAAGGTAATGGCACCCCACTCCAGTACTCTTGCCTGGAAAATCCCATGGACGGAGGAGCCTGGTAGGCTGTGGTCCATTGGGTTGCTAAGAGTCGGACACGACTGAGCGACTTCACTTTCACTTTTCACTTTCATGCCTTGGAGAAGGAAATGGCAACCCACTCCAGTGTTCTTGCCTGGAGAATCCCAGGGATGGGGGAGCCTGGTGGGCTGCCGTCTATGGGGTCGCACAGAGTTGGACACGACTGAAGTGACTTAGCAGCAGTGGCAGCAGCATACATGTGTCCCAATCATCCTGAATGGCCTTCCCACCTCCCTCCCCACTTTATCCCTCTGGGTTATCCCAGAGCACCAGCTTTGGGTACCCTGCTTCATGATTTATTTCACTAAGCATAATTTCCAGGACCGTCCACATTGTTGCAAGTGGCAGAATCTCATTCTTATTACTGAGAAATATACAATGTCTTTGTTATCTATACATGTGTTGATGAACACTATTATAAATAATGCTGCTATTAACTTCTCAGGTGGTGCAACAGATAAAGAATCTGCCTGCTAACATAGGAGATGTAAAAGACTTGGGTTCGATCCCTTACTAGGGAAGATCCCCAGGAGGAGGGCATGGCAATCATATGGTAGTTATACTGTTAGTTTTATTGAGGAAACTTCATACAGTTATCCACAGTGGCTAGACCAATTTACAATCCCACCAATAGTGTACTAGGGTTCCCTTTTCTGCACATCCTTGCCAACTTTTGTTATCTGTGTTCCTTTTGATGATAGCCATTTTGACAGGTGTAAAGCAGTATCTCATTGTGGTTTTCATTGCATTTCTCTAATCATTAGTGATGTTGAGTATTTTTTCATGTGCCTGTTGGCCGTCTGTATATCTTCCTTAGAAAAATATCTAATCAGGTCTTTGGCTCATTTTTAATTCAGGCTGTTTGATTTTTCGAAACTGAGCTGTATGGACTGTTTATATATCTTATATATTAACTCCTTATCAGTTAGATCACTTGCAAATACTTTTCCACATCCAGGAGGTTGCCTTTTTAATTTGTCTACGGTTTCTTCACTGTGCAGAGTTTAATTAGGCCCAATTTGTTTACTTTTGCTATTTCTTTTGCTTTAGGAGACCGATCAAAAAATATGGCTATGATTGATGTCAAACGGAGTTCTGCCTATGACTCTTCTAGGAGTTTTATGGTTTCAGGTCTTACATTTAGGTCTCTCATCCATTTTTTAGTTTATTGTTGTACATGGTGTGAGGAAATGATCTAATGTCATTTGTTTACATATTGTTGTCCAGTTTTCCTAGCACCTCTTATTGAAGAGACTGTCTCTTCTCCATTGTATATTCTTGCCTCCTTTGCACATTGCACATTTACTGACTCTAATTGTGTGGGTTTATTTCCGGGCTCAGGATTCTGTTTAGCTGGCCTATGCATCTGCTTTTGAGCCAGTACCATGCTGTTTTGATACCAAAATCAGTCAAAGACATTACAAAAAAAGAAAATCACAGACCAATAACTCTGACAAATATAGATGGAAAAATCGTCAGCAAAATGTTAGCAAATCAAATTCAACAATATATACAGAGAATCAAACACCATGAACAAGTGAGACTTATTCCAGGAATACAAAGATCACCACACCACATTCCAGGAATACAAGAATTACTCAGTATTTACAAATCAATGCTATCACCACAATAACAAAAGAAAGAATACAGTATTTCAATAGACACAGAAAAAAACATCTGACAAAATTCAACATCCATTCATGACAAAAACTCTCATCAACAATGGTATAGAAGGAATATATCGCAAAGTAATAAAGGAAATTTATTACAAACCCACACCTAACATCATTGTTGTTGTTTAGTTGCTAACTTGTATCCAAATCTTTTATGATCCCACGGACTGTAGCCTGCCAGACAACTGTGTTAATGGGATTTCCGAGGCAAGAATCCTGAAGTGGGTTACCATTTCCTTCTCCAGGGGATCTTCTCAACTGTAGGATCTCACCTGTGTCTTCCACATTGGCAGGCAGATTCTTTACCACAGAGTCATCAGGGAAACCCCACGTAACATCATACTCAACAGTGAAAAGCCTTTCCACTAAAATCAGGAGTAAGACAAGGTCACCCACTTTTGCCACTTCTACTTAACATAGTATTGGAAGTTTTAGTCAAAGCAATCAGACAGGAAAAATAAATAAAAGGTATCTAAGTTGGAAAGAAAGAAGTAAAATTGTCACTATTTGAAGATGACACGATACTACATATAAAACCCCAATGTGTCCATAAAAAAATTATTAGAACTATTAGAATTCTATCAGAATTTAGTAAAGCTGTAGGAAACAATATTAATATACAGACATCTGGTTGTATTTCTAAACACTAATAATTAACTATTAGAAAGAAAAAGCAAGAAAACAATTTTGTTTAAAATTGCATTAAAAAGAATAATATAATTACCTACAAGTAAACTTAATCAAGGAAGTGTATGACCTATATGCTAAAAACTATAAACACTGAGGAAGGAATTTGAAAACGATACAAAGAAATGAAAAGATATTCCATGCTCCAAAATCGAAATAATTAATATTGTTAAAATGCCCATCCTACCCAAAGCAATCTACAGATTTAATGCTCATGACATTTTTTGTAGACCTAGAACAAATAAATTTACATGGAACCATAAATGATGACAAATTGCCTAAGTGATTTTGACACACAATACCTTCTTGGTTGTTGTTGTTCATTCATTAAGTCGTGTTTAACTCTTTGTGACCTCATGGACTGTATAGCACAACAGGCTCCTCTGTCCGCCTTGAATTTCTCTTTGAGTTTGCTCAAATTCATGACCAGTGAGTTGGAGACGCCATCTAACCATCTCATCCTCTGCTGCCCCCTTCTCCTTTTCCCTTCAGTCTTTCCCAGCATCAGTGTCTTTTCCAATGTGGCATCTGTTCGCATCAGGTGGCCAAAGTATTGGATCTTCAGGGTCAGTCCTTCCAACAACTATTCAGGTTGATTTCCTTTATGATTGACTGGTTTGATCTTTCTGCAGTGTAAGGCATTCTGAAGAGTCTTTTCCAGCACAATTCAAAAGCATCAGTTCTTCAGCGCTCAGTCTTCTTTATGGTCCAACTCTCACATCCATACATGACTACTGAAAATACCATAGTTTTGACTATATGGACCTTTGTTGGCAAAGTGATGTCTTTATTTTTACTATGTTGTCTAGGTTCATTGTGAGCTTCCCTTGTGGCTCAGCTGGTAAAGAATCAATCCGCCTGCAATGAGGGAGACCTAGGTTCGATTCCTGGGTTGGGAAGATCTGCTGGAGAAGGGAAAGACTACACACTCCAGTATTCTGACCTGGAGAATTCCATGGACTGTATAGTCCATGTGGTCACAAAGAGTCGGACGTGACTGAGCAACTTTCACTTTCATTTTCTAGATTTGTCATAGCTTTCCTTTCAAAGAGCAGGGTTTTTTAATTTCATGGCTGCAGTCACTGTCCACAGTAATTTTAGAACCCAAGAAAATAAAAGTCACTGCTTCCACTTTTTCTCCTTCTATTTGCCATGAAGTGATGGGACTGGCCTATCTTCAATTTCAAACCAGGTTTTTCACTTTCCTCTCTCACCAAGAAACTCTTTAGTTCCTTTTCACTTTCTGCCATTAGAGTGTTATCACCTGCATATCTAAGATTGTTGATATTTCTATTGGCAATCTTGATTATAGCTTCTGATTCATCCAGCCTGGCATTTCACGTGATGTACTCTGCATATAAGTTAAATAAACATGGTGACAATATACAGCCTTGTTGTACTCCTTTCCCAATTTTGAATGAGTAACTTGTTCCAGGTGATCTGCATACAGGCTTCTCAGGAGACAGGTAAGGTGGTCTGATATTCCCATTTCTTTAAGACTTTTTCACAGTTTGTTGTGAATTCACACAGTCAAAGGCTTTAGCATAGTAAATGAAACAGAAGTAGATATTTTTCTGGAATTCCCTTGCTTTCTTCATGATCCAACAAATGTTAGCAATTTATCTCTGGTTCTTCTGCCTCTTCAAAACCCAGCTTGTACAACTGAAAATTCTCAGTTCATGTACTGCTGAAGCCTATCTTGAAAGATTTTCAACATAACCTTACTAAAATGTGAAAGAGAGCAACTGTATGGCAGTTTGAACATTCTTTGGAATTGCCCTTCATTGGGAGTGAACTGACTTTTTCCAGTCCTGCGGCCACTGCTGTGTTTTCCAAATTTGCTTATATATTGAGTGCAGCACTTTAACAGCATCATCATTTAGGATTTTAAATAGCTCAGCTTAAATTTGGTCACCTCCACTAGCTGTGATCCATGAAGGAGAATTTCTTGGTAAGTTATCTTAAAGCCAAACTGCCTCTAGATACACCAACACATTTTGTAAGGTAAAGACTTGGGCCCCAACTCTCAAAAGAAATTCTAGCACTTTCACCAAGTATGTTCAAGAATCATCTGTTGATTACTAGATATATGCAGAGCATGATGTTACATGCTAGGGAGATTTACAGGGTGAATTAAAAATATTCCTTCTCTCAAGAAGCTTGAACTCTGAAGTGCTCTAAAATAAGTATAAATACAATAAAATAAGCACCCAGAAGAAACAATGTGTTGCAAATGGTCTCGGCACCACTGTCACGCTACCTAATTTTATTAACCACCTGCTAGAATATCAGACTTCCATCTGTATGTTTACTCCTATCTTTACACACACAGGTCAGAATTGTGTCACCAAAATTTGAACTATTGTCAATTCTGTACTAACTTTAAAGTTATGCTAATGAAGGATAATTACCAAATTAAGAAATTCAGTTTCAAGTTATTAGTGAGACTAACCATTTAAGCAGTATTTTACTCCTTCATTACAGAATGTAACATAAAGTATATTGGATGAATCTGGATCACAGCTTTGAAATCTGAGATACATGGTCAGTTCAGTTCAGCCACTCAGTCATGTTCGACTCTTTGCAACCCCATGGACTGCAGCATGCCAGGCCTCCCTGTCCATCACCAACTCCCAGAGTTTACCCAAACTCATGTCCACTGAGTTGGTGATGCCATCCAACCATCTCACCCTCTGTCACCCCCTTTTCTCCCACCTTCAATCTTTCCCAGCATCAGGGTCTTTTCAAATGAGTCAGCTCTTCGCATGAGGTGGCCAAAGTATTGGAGTTTCAGCCTCAACATCAGTCCTTCCAATGAATATTCAGGACTGATGTCCTTTAGGATGGACTGGTTGAAACTCCTTGCAGTCCGAGGGACTCTCAAGAGCCTTCTCCAACACCACAGTTCAAAAGCATCAATTCTATGGTGCTCAGCTTTAATTATAGTCCAACTCTCACATCCATACACGACTCCTAGAAAAACCATAATTTTGACTAGATGGACGTTTGTTGGCAAAGTAATGACTCTACTTTTTAATATGCTCTCTAGGTTGGTCACAATTTCAACACAATTTTGGAAACTGAAACACTATCATAAAGATAGCTACTCACAGCTTTATTAAAGGCAGACTCTGTCTCTCTCTCTCTTCCTCTGTGTGTGTGTGTCTGTGCATGTGTCTGTGATGCTAATGGTGATTCATAAGGTATATTTCATAACTGGTTTGTACAAGTAAGTTACAGTAGGCTGATGAAGGAGGATAAGTATAGCTAGATAGCACTGCAGGTATTTTGACATAGGGAACCAGATCTTTTATACCATTTATTCCAAGTCTTTCTTCATGAAAATAGTCTCTGAGGTAGTTCCAAATCAGGGAAATAAAAAAAGGAGTGTTTGAAGTTTAATTTGATTATTTTGTTTGAAAAGAAATTTCTACACAGTTTAAGTTGTTGCCTAACAGCATAAATATGTGGGTACACATCTACATATATCTCTGGATCAATCACTTACTGTGTTGTGATGTTGCCATTTACAATAAAAGCAATTTTTATGAGCAAAATGTAGCAACATGCTAATACTTCTTTTTTCTTTTTTTACTTTCATTGACGTGCACAAACAAAAAGAAACTTTATAATTTAGAGGGACAAGTTGTATACATTATCATGTCAAAGCGAGACAATGCAAGGGATATTTGTGGAATACTAATCACCACCAGCCTGCCTGGGAAACTCCTTTAGTAAAGAGCTTCTATTCTCAAGTAACCAGATGTATTTATCCAGGCCTGAAAGCACAGATGGTGTACAGCTGTCAGACAGCTGTCTTTGTTGAAGTTCTTTAAAAGAAGTTTTCAGTATCTATTAAATGGAAAGTAATTTTCCTAGAGGTTGAGAGAAAAGGGAAATAGGAATATACCACTGAAAATTAACTTAAAAGTTGAGAGTAATAAAAAAAAGTACTTTCCCAAAGAAGCTGTATATTTCTAATTGTTTCCTTCCCTTTCCTCCCTCAATAAATATTTATTTAATATGTTAGTGCTAGGCATTATACTAGGAGCTGGAGATTCAAAGACATATGAGGTAGTCCCTGATCTCTAGGACTTTACAGTTTATTAGAGGAAATAGTTAATAAAGGTAAAAAAGTGCAATACCATATAATATATTCCATAGCAGCAAAAAATATTATATCTAGTGGTGGTGCAAAGGAAAGAGTGGACAGTTATGCTTTGGCTGTCAAAGATGGCCTCACAGAATGGAGATCCATGAACTGAGTCTTAAAAACAATAGATGTTAGTTAAGTCTAGTGTTTATTCTAGGCAGCAGACTAGCATGTGCAAAGGTACTTAAAGCAACATGGCTCACTCAATAGATATATACTGGTGTCGTAGAGGATGATAGGAAGTGAGACTGATGAGGCTGGCAAGGGTTATATCAAGGTGAATGCACACAGCAGTGATCATGTGAAAGGTGGTAAAGGTTTGCAATGGCAGCCATTGCCAAAAGGAGAGGGGAATAATTAAGGATATATACAAGGATTGTTCAATGATGTGCAAAGGGTTCAGTTGCAGTCTTTAGAAACCACAATTTTGTAGTATTAACAGTCTCCACAGTTGTGTCATTTGCTCCAGGAACATTCAGCCATTATGGTAAGAGGAACACACAGTTCCATAATCTGGAGAATAAGACCATTAAAAAAAAAATTGAATCTTAATTAGAAATATATCAAACACTCTCCCAAGTAATTCAAATTCCAAAAATAATTTTAAGAGTACTGAAAGCTCTCAGTACTTAAGCACAAAATGAATAAATTAGACTAAAGGAGGCAGGGTGTCTATTTGTGCTTTTGTTTTGCTTTATATAGCCAAAAGTACTTGAATATGGTTGTTCTCAATTTATTCTCTTCCTAGTGAGGAAGACAGTAAAGATACATTCCATATAATTATTATTCCCAGCATCATATGCATCCTTTTAACATGGCAATTAGCATACCAGATTGCAACTGCCTCACCAGATTATGAGCTCTTTGCAGGGACCAAGTCTCACTCAGCTTTGTACTCTCAGCACCTTGATCAACATCTATCTCACAGAAGACACCTAAAAAACTTTTGTTGGATGGATCAATTTACAGATGAATAACATGAGGCACAGAACAAACAGTTTCCCCAAGACAGCACAGCTAGTTTGAGTTGTAATATGCAGTCCACGGATGAAGACCAGAGGTCTCAGTTTCCGTGAGGCAATATTTGGCTTTATTTTAAGACAGATAAAGACATGGAAGTAAGTTAAATGTCCATTGACAGAGGAATGGGTAAACAAGATTTGATACACACACACACACACACACACACACACACACACACAGGAATATTACTAGGGTCAAAAAAAGAAATAATGCTATTTGCGGCAATATAGATGGACCCAGAGGTTATCATTCTAAGTGAAGTACGTCAGGCAGAGAAAGACAAATATATGGTACAAATTACATGTGGAATATAAAAAAACATACAAATGAAACTATTTACAAGACAGAAGCAGACTTGCAGATATAGGTTATTATTAATATGTCAATCCCAAACTCCTAATTTATCCCTCTGTTCAACATTTGCCCTTTGGTAACGACAGGTTTGTTTTTGAAGTCTGTGAGTTTTGTTTCTGTCTTGTAAATCTGTAAGTGAATCACGATGCTCTACACCTGAAAATAACACAATATTGTCAATCCAGTAAGAGAAATCTTTAGATATAAAACCATGTATTTTCAAAATAAAGTATAACATTAATGTTACATATGATTCCTAAAAATAGAATTATGGAATGGGAGGGAAATAAATATCACCATTACATTTTAAGTATCAGTATAAGGGGAAAAAGAATGGAGAACAATTTGATAAGAAGAAATCTGAAATCTCAGATTAATTAATAACAATATTTTAAAAATATTAGTAGTTTAAAAATTAAACATGTTTTCCTTTTCATTTTAGTCTTCCTTATCTGGCAAGCTTCTTTTTTGCCTCTATTAGTGGCTCTGGAATGTGTTTCTAGACATGATAAACTGTAATAAAGAGTCTAATTCCAATTTTATGTGTAACCAATGATAGATTAAGCCCCACACTGCTTCTCTTTCTCTTTTTTGCCCCACATAAGGGTGAGATGATAAGAAAGGCCTGGACACTCCTTTCCATGGTGCTGACAGGGAGGTTCAAACCATGCAAGTCACAGCCAGGGTATTAAACCCTACCAACTAACCACCAAAAAAAACCAAAGTCACTTTCCTTTCCCTTCACTCAAGCTATTTCAGACCAGCTTGGGAGCCAGCTCTCCCCTCTCCCAGAAAACCCCATTATGTCAGTAATAAGTCTTTTCAAGCCTCTTAGTAACTGTATGGTATCATCAGACATCAATATTTTTGGTAGGGGAATTGATCCTACCGCTTGCAGGGCAACAACAAAACAATAAGCAATATGAGTAGGATGTTGAAGCAGTAGCTATCACCACCTGGTGTGGGGGGGGTCTGTCTTCTCCTCCTTTGGCTTTGCTGTCTGCTGCCTAGGGGACACTGAGCTGTGCTGCTGCCTGCTGGCCAGCTTGTGCTATGAGTTGTGCTGCACTATACTTTCATCACAGGGGACTGGACTGAAAAAGTCACAAGTCAAGAGATATCTGGAGTAACAGGCAAGTTTGAAGCAGGGCAAAGGCTAACAGAGTTTTGCCGAGAGAATGTGCTGGTCATAGCAAACACCCTCTTCCAACAACACAAGAGACGACTCTGCACATGGACATCACCAGATGGTCAATACCGAAATCAGATTTATTATATTCTTTGTAGCCGAAGATGGAGAAGCTCTATACGGTCAGCAAAAACAAGACTGGGAGCTGACTGTGGCTCAGAGCATGAACTCCTTATTGCCAAATTCAGACTCAAATTGAAGAAAGTATGGAAAACCACTAGGCCATTCAGGTATGACCTAAATCAAATTGCTTACAATTATACAGTGAAAGTGAGAAATAGATTCAAGGGATTAGATTTGATAGAGAGAGTGCCTGAAGAAGTATGCATGGAAGTTTGTAACATTGCACAGGAGGTGGTGATCAAAACCATCCCCAAGAAAAATACATGGAAAAGGGCAAAATGATTGTCTGAGGAGGCCTTACAAATAGCTGAGAAAAGAAGAGAAGCAAAAGGCACAGAGAAAATGAAGGATACACCAATCTGAATGCAGAGTTCCAGAGAATACAAAGGAGAGATGAGAAAACCTTTTTAAGTGAATAATGCAAAGAAATAGAGGAAGACAAAAGAATGGGAAAGACTACAGATCTCTTCAAGAAAATTAGAGATGCCAAAGGAAAATTTCATGCAAAGATGGGCACAATATAGGACAAAAATGGTATGGACCTAACAGAAGCAGATCTTAAGAAGAGGTGGCAAGAATACACAGAAGAACTATACAAAAAAGATCTTAATGACCCGGATAACCACAATGGTGTGATCACTCACCTAGAGCCAGACATCCTGGAATGTGAAGTCAAGTGTAACAAAGCTAGTGGAGGTGATGGAATTCCAGCTGAGCTGTTTCAAATCCTAAAAGATGCTGCTGCTAAAGTACTGCACTCAATATGCCAGCAAATTTGGAAAACTCAGCAGTGACCATAGGACTGGAAACGGTCAGTTTTCATTCTAATCCCAAAGAAGGGCAATGCCAAAGAATGTTCAAACTACCTCACAATGGCACTCATTTCACATGCTATCAAAGTAATGCTCAAAGTCCTTCAAGCAAGGCTTCAACAGTACATGAACCGAGAAAATATTAAAATTATGGACTCTATCCTATCAACAATTGTCATATATTTTCCTTTCATAGGTTTGGTTAATATATTCAATATCCTCTCAAGCTGCATTTTGTCTTCACCTTCAAATTGATACAACACATATTATGTGGCTACTCATCGGGCATAACTCAATAGACCTGTTATGAACATAGTATTTGCCAGCAAGAACTTATCTGCATCCAACTTTTTCCAGAAGTACAGGTATGATACTACATATCTGAGAACCCTAGAGTAGGGGCTGGCCATGCCACGAAGACCAGCCGTATCACTTAGGATGTGTCCTTTGTGTCATGCAGTATCAGTTGACCTAAAGACTGAGTTCAGCCACATGGGCAATCAATAAACCAATCATGTCTATATAATCAAGCCTCAATGAAGAGTCTGGACACCAAGACTCAGGTGAGCTTCCTGGATTGGCAATACTTTGTGTGTGACTAGAAGGGTTAATGAGGATAATGGAAGCTTCATGTTCAGAACCTGCTCTGACTCTGCTCTATGGGTCTCTTCCTTTGGTTCGTGATAATTTACATACTTTTCCTATGATAAAAGATATATAATGAATATAAATAAATAAATAATAAAACTAACAAAATAGGAATAAGAAAAAAGAAGCTAAAATACAAGTCTAAGATCAGTACAGTTGCTGTTGCTGGTTACATAATTTGGCTTGGTGTATTGTGTCACAACAGTGATACACATTTGTATAAAACTTCATAATTTATGAAGTGTTTTTATTATAAAAAATTTTATTTGTAATCTCATTTACCCTTTATACCTACTTGTGGGAAAAAGTAGTTTTTATAGCGCCATTCTACATTTGAGTAAATTTAAGTTCGGAAATACTGAGTGATTTATTTAAGGTCTCTGGTAGTACCAGGATTGGAAGCTGAGTCTTCTGATTAAAGTTCACATTAATTATACTGACACACTTAGGTCTTCTCCTGCCCTTACTTTTCTCTTTAAATGATATCTCTCTGAGTATTTCTTTTTAATAATCAGATGGATGGAAACTGATAGCTCTGATCCAGTGTATGACAGGAACATGTTTCTCACTCTATCCAATAAAGGAAGTAGATCAGATGGTCTCTAAGGTACTATTATACTTTGAAAGTGTGTATTGTTAGAAGTAGTTGCTAGGTGGACACACACATAATCTGGTCTAGGAAATAACTCCCCAACTTGTCTTTAGAAGATTTACTATAAACGGGAGAATTGTGGGAGCAGAAGCAAAGACTAATAAATCAATTTTTGCTCATCTATGCTCCAAAATCTGAAATAATTATTTCTATTTTTGAGACACAGTAAGAAGTATCGAGTGTGCCCCATTCTACATATCCTGCCCAGTATCCAGGGATGAATTCAATTCTAATTATCTTCATAATGCTTCCCTAGACCATTCTAGGCCACAGTCATTTCTTCCTTCTCTCACTTCCACTAGTACTTATCTATTCCACTCATTTTAACTCTTACTCATACACAGCATTATTTTTCTTATTTAGCAGTATCTCATAGAATAGCTCATCAAAAAATACATGGTCCATTTTGCCTACTTAGTGGATTGAATCCTCTTGATACTGTGTCAGAGTTTTAATTCTCCTTATCTATAGAATTTTCTTCCTGGTTCCCATTCACAACTGCATGTCATTGATTACTCAGTTATATTTCCAACTATTGCTTACTCTTTTTAATTGGTTGAGGTGTGGAGGGCATATAACCATATAACCTCTCTGTAAAAACCATTTAACTTCTCTGTAAAAATGCTGGGTAAACATAAATAATACAATATAAATTGTATCATTCTCTTCAAAAAATCCAAAACAAGCTGCATTTAACCAGAACTTAACCAAGCTCTTAACATGGTCTATGAGCCCTGGTATGGTTTACCCTCTACCTACCCTTTAAGCTTCCTCTTGCTTCATTCTTTCACTCTTCCTCTCTTTGCTCCAGCTATACTTCAATCCCTTCATCTGTTCAGATTTGCCATGCTCTGTCCACCACAGGCATCTAATTCCTTTTGCTTGGAATTCTCTTACCAGTTTCCTCCTATATCTATTTAACTCCTACTCTTTCATCAGATCTCTGCCTAATCATCACTTATTTAAGAAACCCTCATTCATTGCATGACTGAGTTAAGGTATGCTATCATATGCTTTCATGCCATCATATTTCTCTCTTTTTTTATTAATTTGTTCATTTTAATTGGAAGCTAATTACTTTACAATATTTTAGTGGGTTTTGCCATACACTTTTTTTCTTTCTTTTTAAAATTTATTTATTTTAGTTGGAGGCTAATTACTTTACAATATTGTAGGGGTTTTTGCCATACATTGACATGAATCAGCCATGGGTGTACATGCGTTCCCCATCCTGAACCCCCCTCCCACCTCTCTCCCCTTCCCATCCCTCAGGGTCATCTCAGTACACCGGCCTAACTGCCCGGTCTCATGTATTGAACCTGGACTGGCGATCTGTTTCACATATGGTAATATACATGTTTCAATCCTAGTTTCTCAAATCATCCCACCCTTGCTTTCTCCCACAGAGACCAAAAGTCTGTTCTTTACATCTGTGTCTCTTTTGCTGTCTCGAATATAGGGTCATTGTTACCATCTTTCTAAATTCCATATATATGTGTTAATACACTGTATTGGTATTTTTTTCTTTCTTACTTACTTCACTCTGTATAATAGGCTCCAGTTTCATCCAACTCATTAGAACTGATTCAAATGCATTCTTTTTAATGGCTGAGTAATATTCCATTCTGTATATGTACCACAGCTTTCTTATTCATTCGTCTGCTGATGGACATCTAGGTTGCTTCCATGTTCTAGCTATTGTATATTTCTCTTTTGCACCATGTAACACAGTTGTGAAACTTACATTTATTGGTGATTTCTGATGTTTGTGTGTGTGTGTTAGTTGTCCAGTCACGTCTGACTCTGCAACTCCATCGACTATAGTCTGCTAGACTCCTCTGTCCATGGAATTCTCCAGGTAAGAATACTGGAGTAGATTTCCATTCCCTTCTCCGTGGGATCTTCCTGACCCAGGGATCAAACCTGGTTGTCCCACATTGCAGGCAGAGTCTTTACCATATGAGCCACCAGGGAAGCCCTCTGATGTCTATCTTCCCCACTAAATCATCAAAAACTCCACAACAGTGGGATTCATTGTCTTTTTGTCTCCCCTATACCACCTTATCTCCAGTGAATTAGCACATTGCATATTCCAAGTACTCAACATATAATTTTTGGATTAATAAATACGTACGTCCGATAAAATACAAATGCCTTTGTTGATAATCCCAATATTAAATACTCTCTCCTGTTTCATAAAACCAGTCAAGACTATTCATTTAGAAAATATTCTCTCCACAGACATGCCCTAACATTAATAATAAATGATCCTTCTCCATTATACAGAGGAAAATTGGAGTCTAAAGTGACTAGGTGAGTTCCTCAAGGGGGAGAACAAGGTTTCAAATTCGGATATCCTGATTACTAATCCAGTGTTCCTTCTACTATAACACAAAATGTATGATGGTACCATAGAAAAATCATGGATTATCAACTCAGGTATCCTGGGCTTAAATTGTTTTATTTAATATGGGACAATGTGTAAAATACTTAACTTCTCCAAGCCTGTTTCTGTCTACATATTGAAGATAATATCTGTCATATGGTTCTTTTTTTGGTGAGAATGAAAAAAATACAGAGAGCCCCAGCATCATGCCTGGCACATGGTAGGTAGTCAATAAATGGTAGATATGTTGTAACCTAAACTTTAGTTTGTCCATCTTAAAATTCAAGCTTCTGTGTATTGTGTTTCCCTATATCAGAGCATATTATATAACACGGCAAACACATGCATGTAAATAATTTAGAACACCTACTTGTCATTTACATAGTTTTTAGTCATTTTACATATACAGCATGTCCTGATCAGTCCTGTCTGAACTAGAGTACAAGCAGGGACCACAGCTGCTTAATTTCAGCCAGTATCTTGGGCATGTGGTTGCTTAATTAAAGCATTTTGTGTTGTGCCGAGTTTAATAGTACAAGTTCTTAATTGCTACAGTCAGTTTGACTTTAACCAAAGAGACAAACTAACATGGAAGCTCCTACCTGGGAAATAGTGAAAAGTTCTTTTAGTTTAGTAGCTTTGTCTCACTTTTCTAAGCAAGAGAAGGTAAAAAATTACATTTATCTTGGAAAGGCATTTTGAAACATATAAGATTCACCCAGCTTTAAAAATAGCCAGTGGCTCAGTGCAACAGCATATGTCTGGTTGATAATAAAGAAAGTTAATTTCATTCATACCTATTCACACAATTAACAGATATTTGAGTACCTTCTCTGTGCCAAGCACTGGAGATTCAGTAGAGAGCAAAAGCAGACATGGATGGTTCCCTTGAGTGCAGTGGAGTAGACTGACTACACGTAACTACCCAGGCCTCGTCAGAGGCAGAAAAGGCCAAAGTGTTTTTTAATTTCAAGGTTGCTGAAGTTTCTACACTTCTTGAAGCTCTGATACAGAATTTTACATTAAAGTAAGTTGGTTCAGGGCATATCTCAGGAGAATTAGGGTATTTCAGAAAGCCTTGTTAAAGAACTCACCTCCAAGCAGTCCCAGAATAGGACAGCCTAAAGTCAGTAGGTTGTTGAAATAAAAATCTCTGAACCAAGAAAAGAAATAAGGAAATAGGTTCTGGGTTCTAGTCATGTGACACTTTAGGCAACTTACTTACCTCTGATCCTCAGTTTCCTAATATATTAGATAACATTTCAGCTCAAACAATAATAACAAGATGAATAACAAGATTCCATGACAACATTTTAATGAGCAGCAGGGTAATCTAGATTTCTATGCCAATTTGGTAGATATTCATTGTAAACTTTTAAACCATTTGACATAGTATTAAAAACTACACATTTATTTTGGTAACAGATTTAAGTTAAATAGTTTTTATATAATCCAAAGTTTGGAAGGCATACTAAGGGACCATTTAGTTACATGAAAATGATTCCCATTATCCAATCATGTTAGATGATCGCCTATCCTAATTCATGAGGCTTTTCTCAGGAGTGAGATTCAGCCATTTCCCTTGGCTGACTGATAAAGTAACTAATAAATTTCATTATTAAGCATTTCTTCCTTATGTGTAACCTAAAATTCCCAATATAGTTTAAGCGTTTTTCTTTTGGCTTTGTCTTTGTGAGAGAAAGAACTGGTGGTTGACATTCTCTTGTAATAATAACTCATAGATGTGGGGACAATTTTTATTTTTTTTATTTTATTTTATTTTTTTAAATTAATTTATTTATTTTTTCAGTGGGTTTTGTCATACATTGACATGAATCAGCAATAGATTTACACGTATTCCCCATCCCGATCCCCCCTCCCACCTCCCTCTCCACCCGATTCCTCTGGGTCTTTCCAGTGCACCAGGTTCGAGCACTTGTCTCATGCATCCCACCTGGGCTGGTGACCTGTTTCACCATAGATAATATACATGCTGTTCTTTCGCAACATCCCACCCTCACCTTCTCCCACAGAGTTCAAAAGTCTGTTCTGTACTTCTGTGTCTCTTTTTCTGTTTTGCATATAGGGTTGTCGTTGCCATCTTAATAAAAGCTATATATGACAAACCCACAGCAAGCATCACCCTCAATGGTGAAAAATTGAAAGCATTTCCCCTGAAATCAGGAACAAGACAAGGGTGCCCACTCTCACCACTACTATTCAACATAGTGTTGGAAGTTTTGGCCACAGCAATCAGAGAAGAAAAAGCAATAAAAGGAATCCAGATAGGAAAAGAAGAAGTAAAACTCTCACTGTTTGCAGACGACATGATCCTCTACATAGAAAACCCTAAAGACTCTACCAGAAAATTACTAGAGCTAATCAATGAATATAGTAAAGTTGCAGGATATAAAATTAACACACAAAAATCCCTCGCATTCCTATATACTAACAATGAAAAAACAGAAAGAGAAATTAAGGAAACAATACCATTCACCATTGCAACAAAAAGAATAAAATACTTAGGAATATATCTACCTAAAGAAACAAAAGACCTATACATAGAAAACTATAAAACACTGATGAAAGAAATCAAAGAGGACACAAACAGATGGAGAAACATACCGTGTTCATGGATTGGAAGAATCAATATTGTCAAAATGGCTATTCTACCCAAAGCAATCTATAGATTCAATGCAATCCCTATTAAGCTACCAATGGTATTTTTCACAGAACTAGAACAAAGAATTTCACAATTTGTATGGAAATACAAAAAACCTCGAATAGCCAAAGTAATCTTGAGAAAGAAGAATGGAACTGGAGGAATCAACCTGCCTGACTTCAGACTCTACTACAAAGCCACAGTCATCAAGACAGTATGGTACTGGCACAAAGACAGAATTATAGATCAATGGAACAGAATAGAAAGCCCAGAGATAAATTCACGTACCCATGGACACCTTATCTTTGACAAAGGAGGCAAGGATACACAATGGAAAAAAGACAACCTCTTTAACAAGTGGTGCTGGGAAAGCTGGTCAACCACTTGTAAAAGAATGAAACTAGAACACTTCCTAACACCATACACAAAAATAAACTCAAAATGGATTAAAGATCTAAATGTAAGACCAGAAACTATAAAACTCCTAGAGGAGAACATAGGCAAAACACTCTCCGACAATTTTTAAATAACAACCTCAGCCTTCTCAGCAAACTAAGTAACTCTTTGCTTCCAACTCTGATTTCTAGGATCCTTTGAGCTGTACATCAAAAAAAAAAAAAAAAAATCAGAAATCTGCTCTATTTTATATAAATGAAATATTAGAAAGTAAAGCACATGCTCTCTCAAATATAAATTAAAATAGTCATGATTGTGTGTTCAGTCTCTGTCATGTCCACCTCTTTGTGACCCCATGGATTGTATCTCACCAGGCTTCTCTGTCCACGGAATCTTCCAGGCAAGAATACTGGAGTGGGTTGCCATTTACTACTCCAGGGGATGTTCCCAACCCTGGGTCTGAACCCATGTCTCTTGTATCTCCTGCATTGGCAGGCGAATTCTTTACCACTGAGCACAGTCGTGTTTAAAAGCAACATAATTCAGTGACATCAGGTATCATGCATGATAGGTGAACCATTTTTCTAAAGTAAGTTTTGAAAAAAAGTCATCCTTTGAATAACGTTTTTAAAATGTTAAAAAGCCAAAGTACATTTTAATACAGAGAATGTTCACAGAAAGATTGGTATGGGTGCATCTCAGAAATCTTAGTATCTGTATCATCTATACATAATTATTTCAGTCACCCCCAAAAATGTTAACATACCAAAGGAAAAAAAACTACCATTGAATCTCATCTTTGATCACTGAGGTTTGCTTTCTTCGGGTCTTTAAATATAGATGGTTGGTTCTCAATCATGTAGAACCTTATATTTGTAGGCCTAGCACCTTTCTACAAGATATCACAGTAACCAGGCATATAATAAAGAATTTAAAACAATTAAAACACAGTGTGGCCAGGTAGGTGTTAGAAAAACCAAGGGTTTTGACATTGCACGGGTTTTCTTTTAGTATTCTATGCCCTTTCTGCATGATTTTCCTTTTTTATTTATGAGTTTAGGTGCAACAGAGAAAACCAGCCAGACAGTCATTGGCAAGTGTTTGTTACATACAGTCTGACAATGAGTTGAAATAGACCCAACATTTGCAGTCATAAAAGCTGCTCACAATGTTTCTGGAAATGACTTGTTTAAGGTCTTACACTTGTTGAGAGGCAAGCTACAGTGTTTTCCTGACTCTAATCTAATCCAATCTAATACTCTTTTTTTTTTCAATCTAATACTCTTAACAAAACACTTTTAATGTTTAAAGTTTATAAAACACCACAAAGGATAATACAGTTAACACGCATATCCCTACTACTCAACTTAAGAAACACAACATTGCCAACACAGCTGAATTTTTATGGTGTGCTTCATCCCAGACCACTTCACCCTTCATTGTGGCAAAATTAAATGCCATCTAAAAATTTTTTGCTTATCATTTTCATGCCCTTCTATGTACACTTCTAAGTGTTTGTGTGTTAAGTCTCTACAGTTGTGTCTGACACTTTGTGACTCTATGGACTGCAGCCCACTAGGATCCTCTGTCCATGGGATTCTCCAGACAAGAGTACTGCAGTGGATTGCCATGCCCTCCACCAGGGGATCTTCCTGACCCAGGTATTGAACAAACGTCTCTTAAGTCTCCTGCACTGGCAGGTGGATCCTGTACCATTAGCACTATCTGGGAACTGTGGTGTTGGAGAAGGTTCTTCAGAGTCCTATGGACTGCAAGGAGGTCAAACCAGTCAGTCCTAAAGAAAATCAATCCTCAATATTCATTGGAAGCACTGATGCTGAAACTGAAGCTCCAATACTTTGGCCACTTGATGAGAAGGGCTGACTCGTTAGAAAAGACCCTGATGCTGGGAAAGACTGAAGGCAGGAGAAGGGGAGGACAGAGGATGAGATGGTTGGATGACATCACTGACTTGATGAACATGAGTTTGAGCAAGCTCCGGGAGTTGCTGATGGACAGGGAAGCCTGACGTGTTGCAGTCCATGGGGTCGCAAAGATTCGGACACGACTGAGAGACTGAACTGAACCACCTTTGGCAAGACTTCTAATCTTCCCTATCTATCTCTCTCTGTCTCTCTCTCTCTCTATATATATATATAGAGAGAGAGCTATTTCTATATCATCTATATATAATTATTTCAGTCACCCACAAAAATGTTAACATACCAAAGGAAAAAAACTACTATTGAATCTTCTCTTTGATCACTGAGGTTTATATTTGTATTTTGAAGTAATATATAGATTGGGGATTTTTTAAACTTTATATAAACTGTTTCATTGTATACATATATTAGTCTGCAGCTTCCTCTTTTTTGTTCAGCACTGCTTGTGATATTCATCTATATTGATTCATGTAGCTCTAGTTTATTCCTTTTCCTCTAATGTATATTATTCTACTGTATAAATATATTATACTTTATTTATCCATTCTCTTGCTCACTGAGATTTAAGCTGTTTCCAATTTCTTCCTATTATAAACAATGTGCCTTTAAAATACAATTGACCCCTCGGATTTCAACAACCAAAGATTTTGTAGTACTATAGTATGTATTTAATAGGGGAAAAAAAAGTGTGTAAATGGACCATGTAGTTCAAACCCATGTTTTTCAAGGGTCAAGTGTATATTCATGTGCATGTCTCCTGACTTATCATGAAAGAATCTCTCTAGGAATTCACCTAGAAGTGCTGGGTCATAGATTATACATACATTCAACTTTAAAAAATGTTGCCATATTTTTCTCCAAAGGGGTTGACCTATTTGCACTCTCTTCAGCAGTGTAGAAAATGTCTCAGTGTTCAATATTCTGGCCAAAAATTGGAACTGCCAGACAAGGTAACTTTTATAAATTTGATGGCATGAAATGTTAACTTGATTTTTAACTTGTATTTTCCTGATTACTAGTAAGAATGATTATATAGGTCATCTCTTCTGTAAACTGCCTGTTTAAACCATTTTTAAACTTTTGTTTTAAATTTTTAATTATCACATATTAAAATGGACCTTTTTGATGTAGAGCTTCAGAAATTCTAATACACATATAGATTCATCTACCCATCACCATAATCTGATACAGAACAGTTCAATTACTCCCAAAACACTTTCTCAGGCTTCCCATTTGTACTCACATTCTACCCCACTCCAATCCTTGGCAACCGTTAATCTATTCTCCATCATTATGGTCAAACCACTTTTTTAATGAGTGTCTTTTATCTTTAACTGATTTTAGAAATCCTTTATATGTGCTGGGTAACAATCCTTTGTCTCTTGCATGTGCTACAAATATCTTCTCTCAGTTTGTAGGTTACCGTTTCACATTATAATCATGTCTTCTGATGAACAGAAATTCAAAATTTTAATGTGTCAAATTTATCAACTTTTAATGTTATGGTTGATCACTGGTTTATCTCAAGAAATTCCATACTCTAAGGTCATAAATACATTTTCCTATAATTTTACCTAAGCTTTTTAAAGTATTGTGTTAGTACAGCAGTAATTTGTTTCAAGGAATGTACTAAATGCAGGAAACACTCTTCATTCTACTGAAATGTCAGGCTTGTTCTGGTCAGAAAGACACACATCATAAATGCAGCTAACAAGACACTCCATGGATCTAATCTGGAACAGTACATGACCTTTTAAGTGATTAAAAAAAGAGTATCCATAACACTCTCAGGTGCAATATGGCTCTGACATTGACAAATGTGCAGGGGTCATGAGTCTCTTTAAGGGTAACTTCACAAATGTATTTTGCTTCAAGGAACAGCAAAAGTTTGATAACTGAATGAATCTTAAGAACAAAATTTATTTTCCTAAAAAGTAGAGAAATTTTCTCATATTTAAAGTAAAAAATATGTGATGGATTAAGATCGTTATTATCATAATATATCAGAGGTTGATAGAACCTGGGACACTGCTTTTCCTTTGTGTAATTTTCTCAATTCCTTTCCATTATTGACCAGTCTCTAGGCTCTCTGGAACATTCCTGGTGGCTCAAATGGTAAAGCGTCTGCCTGCAGTGCGGGAGACCCGGGTTAGATCCCTGGGTGGGGAAGATCCCTTGGAGAAGGAAATGGCAACCCACTCCAGTATTCTTCCCTGGAAAATCCCCATGGACAGAGGAGCCTGGTCGGGCTACACTCCATGGGGTCACACAGAGTTGGAAACGACTGAGCAAATTCACTTTTACTAGGCTCTCTTAGAACAATGAAATTTTTTTCCATGCCTGGGAACCCACATATACAACAGACAGCATCACATACTTTTTGGATTTGTTATGATGTCTTTTGGTGCTTAACAAAATTATCACAGTCTACCGGAAGTTCTTAAGAACTTCCACATCAAGTACTCTAGTTTAAAAACTGCTAATGAGATATCAAGTTGTTTTTATTGATATAGGGAATAGTAGTAAAAATAAAATATACATGTTCTTTGGCCCAGAACTTGTACTTATGGGAATTTATCCTTGGTTCAGTTCAGTCACTCAGTTGTGTCTGACTCTTTGCAACCCCATGGACTTCAGCACACCAGGCCTCCCTGTCCATTACCAATTTGCAGAGTTTACTCAAACTCATGTCCATTGAGTCAGTGATGCCATCCAACCATCTCATTCTCTGTGGTCCCCTTCTCCTCCTGCCTTCAGTCTTTCCCATCAAGATCCCATATGCCTCGTGGCCAAAAAACCAAAACATAAAACGGAAGCAGTATTAGACAAATTCAATAAAAACTTTAAAAAATGGTCCACATAAAAAAAAATTTTTTTTAAGTATATAGTGCCCACAAAATGAGGTTTTGTGAAAATAAAGCCTTTAACACAAATAAAGCTCATAAAAAGAGCTTGGTACCAATAACCATTTGATTTTGTTACTATTGTACTACTTCTACCTCCAGAAGTTCCAACTTATCTCTAAATTCTATCCAGTTCTTAGATGTAAATATAGAATCCATGATTAATTTTGCAAATTGAAACTTTGTTTTTTTAAAAATGACCATGGTTTGATAGTTGTTAAAGCTAGGTGATGCATACATACAGGGGGAGGCCAATTACTATTTTATCTGTTGATAGAATTGTTGATATTGAATTTTCCATAATATAAAGTAAAAAGGCTTAAAGGAGGTACATCTTCCCTGTCATAAATTAAGTAAAAGCACATATACCCTTCAAAGGGCAATATTTAATTCAAATGAAAATCAAAGTACTATATTTCACTTACTACTCTACTTCAATTGCCTGTTTCGGGGGGCAATATGAGTGAGAAAATAATACAAATTCAGCATATTTTTTTCCTTTATTTTTATTAGTTGGAGGCTAACTACTTTACAATATTGTAGTGGTTTCTGCCATACTTTGACATGAATCAGCCATGGATTTACATGTGTTCCCCATCCGGAATCCCCCTCCCACCTCCCTCCCCATCCCATCCCTCTGGGTCATCCCAGTGCACCAGTCCCAAGCACTTGTCTCATGCATCCAACCTGGACTGGCGATCTGTTTCACACTTGATAATATACATGTTTCAAAGCATATTTTCTAAATAAATTCCTGACTGAAAAATTTATAGTTCATCCAAGAAATTATGTGAGGCATCCTGGACTACAGGTGAACAGTTATTATCAGTGGTATATTTAAATATTACATTGTAGAGCAGACCACCTAGAAACTTTGCTCCACTTACTACAAGAAGATAGTCAGGGACTGATTCATGTTTAACATGTTATTCTATACATATTCTCATACAAAGTTGAGAACAATAACAAACGTTGGTTGCC
>NC_057419.1:39333975-39350209 GCF_019320065.1 Cervus canadensis
CTGGTGATCTGTTTCAATACACTTGATAATATACATGTTTTATGTTTCAAAGCATATTTTCTAAAATAAATTCCTGACTGAAAAATTTATAGTTTTTCATCCCAGAAATTATAGTGAGCAATTCCTGGCTACAGTGGAACAGTTAATTATCAGTGGTATATTAAATATTACATTGTAGAGCAGAACCACCTAGAAACTTTGTGCCTCCACTTAACTACAAGAAAGATAGTCAGGGACTGATGTCATGTTTAACATGTTATTACTATACATATTCTCTACAAAGTTGAGAACCAAATAACAAACGTTGGTTGCCAAGTGATTCATACTTTGTTCTGGCTACAACCACTTTCAGGCCCAAACAGTCTTTGCCTAATTATAATAAGATATGGCTATCACATATTAAGGGACTTCTTGGCAGCAAGCTATTTCCAGTCATTAAGTTGGTCCCACAATGGATTTGCTAGTCTTGATTAAATCTGCTATTAATGAACTATGATTTCAATAAACTATTAATATATACGGGTAAAAAGGCGCTAACTTAATCTAAAAAGCAGAGACATTACTTTGTCAACAAAAGGTCCGTCTAGTCAGGCTTGGTTTTTCCAGTGGTCACATATGGATGTGAGGTTGGACTGTGAAGAAAGCGGAGTGCCAAAAATGAGCTTTTGGAACTGTGGTGTTGGAGAAGAACTTCTTGAGAGTCCCTTGGACTGCCAAAGGATAGATCCAACCAAGTCCATCCTAAAAGGAGTCAGTCCTGTGTTCAATTGGAAAGGGCTGATGCTGAAGCTGAAACTGCAATACTTTGGCCACCTCATGCGAAGAGTTGACTCATTGGAAAAGACCCTGATGCTGGGAGGGATTGGGGGCAGGAGGAGAAGGGGATGACAGAGGATGAGATGATTGGATGGCATCACCGACTCGATGGACATGAGTGTGAGTAAACACCGGGAGTTGGTGATCAACAGGGAGGCCTGTCATGCTGCGATTCATGGGGTCACAAAGAGTCGGACATGACTGAGCGACTGAACTGAACTGAAGCAACTTATTGGACAAAAGAAGGATCTGATCTCTCTGTCTCTCTGTCTTCATGTCTCCCTCTCTCTCTCACAGACACACACACACACCTTAACAAAGAGATCTTAAAAGCCTTGTCATGGAACTTCTGTGAATACTGCCAAATCAGAGCCATTAGGGTTTGTTAAGGATTAGATTTACTAAAGCAATCACGAGACTGATATCAAAAAGAGCTCAAGATGCTCAAGATGGGCTAATCAAATAAACCTAGAGAAACATTCTAAAAGGTTCTAAAATAGGCCTGGGAATCAGCAACCTTATGTTCAAGTTAGCAACATTAATATGCTATTTTTAACACCAAATTACAAACCATCCTTTTGTTTCAATTTCCCCTGTTCATTTAGGAAAGCATTGCCATTAGCCACTTGAGATGTTAAACTATTTTAATAGATCACTTGTCTAGTTTCTGAGTTTATGACAAGAGAATATAAACTGCATACTGAAAAGTAGATAGTCTTATAATAGAACAAATACAGAAAGGAGGGGAAAAAAGAGGGAAAGAAATGGAACATTTTTTTAAAAAGCAGCAGGAAAGCTAGGTTGGAACAGTATCACCAAGATCAAGGAATAGTTTTGAGAAAGTACATAAAATATGACAGGGACCTCCCTTGTGGTCCAGTGGGTAAGAATCCACCTGCCACTGCAGGGGACACGGGTTCAATCCCTGGTAAGGGAAGATCCCACATGCCATAGAGCAATTAAACCAGTGCACTGCAACTACGGAGCCCGTGCTTCACAAGAGAACCCACTGCAATGAGAAACATGGGCACTGCAACTAGAGAAAGCCTTCACACAGCAACAAAGACCCAATGCAGTCAAAAATAAATAAATATGTAAATAAAGAAATTTGTTAAAAATATATGCCAAAAAGATCATGAAGGATTGAGTAAAGGCCAGTGGGTTTGGGAATTTAGCCTGGAATTACATTGACACTGATTTTAATATAATCATGACAGTGGATGAGTGCTATACTGTAAGATCTTAAGGAAGGTGGGTAGAGAGGAAATAGGGGTAGCCAATCCAGAGCATTCATTTGGAATGAATTTGCCTGCTAGAAATCTGAGATGACTTCTTCTCCCAATATCTCTGTTAATTTCATAAATTCTTTTGTTTGGTCATGCTCTTGCTATCTCTGGTTCTGCTCAGGAATAAGATCAGATTGTGTTCCCCCCATGGCTCACAAAACATCTTCCTTATTCAGACTGTTCTGATTGTCAACTCATCCAGGAAACCATCCTTATTTCATCCAATAAAAACTATTTCACTGCAACAGTACTGTACTTTCCCCAAGCTCCACTATATTAAATTTTAGCTGAACTTATTTCGGACATTAATTCCTTATTCTATAATTAGTTATTGACCTAGAGATACATTTATACTTCATACCTATCAAAGTAAGACTCAGATTCTGAGGAATACGACCTCTCCTGTGACCTGGTGAATGATCCTCAGAAAATAGTTAGTTGATATGGCCTCAGTTCATTCTATATAAGAAGTAATTCTGCACTACAAGTCAAGGAAGGAGAAAATATTCCATATTGGTCACAAAACCTCTTCTCATTTCAAGTGTATGTACATGTACATGCTCCAGTAATAGTTTGAGAGCTCAGACAGGTTATATGATAGATGCTATGTCAGGTCTCTCAGAACTGGGTTGGTTTCAAAGATCTTTTCACCTGTTAAATGACAACAGAGAAGCCAGGCATTGTATGATTTATTGGCTTGCTCCCTAGCCTAGGCTTGTGATTTCTTATAATATATTTAAAACTCTATCACTGAGACAACTTGATTAACAAATCCTCCAGGAATAAAGCTCTTCTACAATGAAATTGGCTCTGTATAAAACAAGCACCATTTCATAATCACACAATGCAGCACTAGTATGCCTCACAGACAAACACAGTTGCTAAGATACACATTTGTGTGGCCATAGAAGACCAAAATAACTTCTGGGCAAGGCTCCTTAACTCCTCCCCTTCCCTTCAGTCCAAGGCTCCTTAATGGCTATTTACTGTTTTCTATCACATTTCATGTTATTTGTCTATACACAATTGAAAGTAGAGAAAATTGTTTAGGGGCCAAGAAATCAAATTTTCTGTGTGACTGATTCACCTTTCTACTCTCCCACCATTTCTCCCCCATCTTGGTGTTGCTTCTAATTTACTGTCTTTTTTCCCTTATCAAAAAAAAAAAAAAAAAGGGAAAGATCTTGATACCAGCTTTCCACATCTCTAGCCACCACAGTCTGTATTCAGTTCTCTTAGGGGAAAGAAAACAAACCAGGGAATGACTTGGCTGTAGCTAATTCTGGGAACAAAATAAGAATTGAAGATTTCTCTGATTTAGCACCTGTCTTATCCTCCAAAGTCTGTAAACCATGTCTTTTCCCTGAAAATTCCCTCCCAAAACCATTCCTGTCTTTTGAAAACTCTCCATTCTGTAATACATCAAGATATATATTTTACATGTTCTGAGACATCATGTTTACTGTTACTTATGTTTTGATAGTACACTTTTCTGGTATTTTTACCATTTATCACAAAGCTCTTGATAATAAGCTGTGACAAAAAATTGTCCTCTTTTTAATAATCGAACTTCTGTCTAACATATATAATTGGATATCTTGGAAACTGGTATACAGGTATACTTTGTTTTAAGTAACTATAGATTTCTTAGCCCACTTAAGAAAGCAATACAAAGCAATGTACTAGAAATTCCTCTAATTAGCAAACTTCACTAAGATATTCAAAACATGATCAACTTCATGAGAATACCTCTATAGCAGCGGCTGACAAATTTTTTCTGGAAAGGGCCAGATGGTAAATATTTGGGCCTTTGAGAGTTATATGGTATCTTTCACATATGGTATGTCATTGCACTGTGAAAGCAGTCATAAACAATTTGTAAATGAATGAGCATGGTGGTGTTCCAATAAAACCTTATTTACAGACAGATAATAATAAGTGTTGGCAAGAGTATGGAGAAATGGGAGCACTTGCAAACTACTGATGGTAATATAACATGGTTCAGCCACCTTGGAACACAATCTGGCAGTTTCTTAAAAGGTTAAGCACATAGTTGACATATGATCCAGTAATTCTACGCTTAAGTAGAACACAAGAGATGTGCTCATTCACTCTTTGCAACCCCATGGCTGACTCTTTACGACCCCATGGACTGTAGCCTACCAGGCTCCTCTGTCCATGGAATTTTCCAGGAGAGAATACTGGAGTGGGTTGCCATTTCCTTCTCCATATACAAGAGAAGTAAATACTTACAGAAGTCTATATAAGAATTTATACACATATTTTCTTAGAAGCATTATTAATAATGGACCAAAGATGGAAAAACCAAAATGTTCATGAATTAATGAGTAGATAAATAAAACATGGTGCTTTCATACAATGCACAGTTCTTCAGCCATACAGTGAAGCAGGTATTAACAAAGCATCAATTTACAGAAATAAACAATGCCTTCATGAATTTACCTCTTCCAGATATTGCATACAAATGGAATAGTATAATAATATATGCTTCTTTTACTTGGCATAATGCTTTGGAGGTTCATTCTGTTTTATGGCTGAATAATATTCCTTTGCATGGATACACCACTATTTAATTATCCATTTATTCACTGATGGACATTTGGTTGTTTCCATCTTTTAGCTATTGTGAATAGTAATTCTATTAACATTTATGTAACATTAACATTTGTTCAGATATCTGTTTTTAATTCTTTTTGACATATACCTAGGAGTAAAATTGCTGGGTCATACGGTTATCCTATGTTTAACTTTTTTGAGGAATTCTTAAACTGTTTTCCACAGTGGCTGCACCATTTTACACTCTAATCAGCAATATATGGTTTCAATGTCTCCAAATCCTCAATATTTTCCATTCCACTTATTATTTTCTATTTTTCTTAAATTATAGCCATCCTAGGAGGAGAAGGGGATGATAGAGGATGAGATGGTTGGATGGCATCACCGACTGGATGGACATGAGTTTGAGCAAGCTCTGGGAGTAGGTGATGGACAGGGAAGCCTGGTGTGCTGCAGTCCATGAGGTCGCAAAGAGTTGGACATGAAATGAGCAGAACAGAGTAGGGTAAAAAATGATTTTGACTTGCATTTCCCTAATGACTAATAATTTTGAACATCTCTTAATGTGCCTGTTGGCCATTTGTATATACTCTTGGTCGCCTGTTGTTGTAAATACAGCTTTATAGGAACACAGCTATGTTCATTTATTTATGTACTGTCTGTGCCTACTGATGCACTGAACAGACATGAGTAGTCGTGACAGAGACCTGATGGCTCAGAAAACCAAAAATTTACTATCTGGTTCTTGACAGAAATGTTTACTGGCTCCAAGGTAGAAAGTTGGACTAAAAAATTGTAGTAAGTGTTTTTACTGCACCATTCTAAAAGTTCAAGATTCATTCATTCATGCTTTGCTCAGTTTCATCACTAAGAAAACTTGGAGTGGCAAGATCCAAGCTCACACAAAAGGTTGCCTTAACAGCAATTCAAAAGTAAAGGGAGATAGCCAGATCTCTTATACTTTGGTAAACTAATGATTACTGTCCTTAACTGCCAGCATAAAAATCCAATGAACCCTTCAATTGTCAAAACCATAAGATGTAATCATGGTTCACCACAGATGTTTTAGAAGGTTTACTTAGCAAGTTCTTCAAGAAAGGAAAATGAAGGGGCACTCAAAAGCCAGAACAGTCTAAATACATAATGGAGGAGACATTTAACAAGTACTTCCTGGCATTCCGACTCTTAAACCTTCAGTGGTATGGGTTTCAGATAACACTGTTTAGAAGTCTGGTGCACCTCCTGCCTCCAGTTATTTTTTCCTCAATCAATAATATTAGGGCCCAATAGAAAAAGCATACTTCTTTTATCTGTAGCTATAAAGATTACAGCTTTAGTTTACCAGCTTGAATTCAAATATTTTATCAAAGTCCCAACTATATTTAGTGGAGCCTCTACTTATAAGCATTTCTAAAATTCCAGCATATTAACTTTGACTTTTGTATTACACTGCTATAATCAAATGTAAATAAAACTGGGGGAAACTTACACATTCAAGATTATACAAAAGGTTGGAATTAAAAGATAAACCTCAGAAACTCAACTACATAGATCATTATATAGATTCGACAAGAATAAGAATTTAGACTGTTGTAAAAAAAAAAACCCAGCAGTGTCTCTTATGACTGGAATCGTTAATCACATAAAGAGGAATCAATCTACAACAATCCTTATTGAATGGAGGTCTATGCAAAATTCACTTCCTAAACAAGAAAAGGTATAAGCTTGTTTTTGTATGCTGTGTATTCAATATTCACATGTATTTTTAGCAAATTTTTTTCTGAAATGCTGGTTCATCTTCAATGTCATAAGACTACGTTGTATGGAAATGGCTTTCTTAATTTGGGGTCAATTTTATAAAACATCTCTTTCTCCATAAAACTCATTTAGCGTCCCAAGTGAAATAATGTAGTCTAGCTCAGTTCATGGCTCTGGTCACACCACATGACATACAAGAAAGTGACAGGCGCCACTTGAAGATCACAGTGAAAAGGAAACAGTCAGAGATGAAAAGGGACTATCAGAGAGATTGAAGGGAAAATATTGCCAGTACTAACCTAGAGGATATTAGATAGCCTTTTATTCACAAACTGGTGTATGAAATACACGGGTTAGATGTACTAACTTCATTGATGGTAACTCATGGCCCCAAAATGACAAACTATATAATTATATCAATTAGAGTTTCATTCACCCAATATTTTAAAAGAAACACAGGTGAGAAATCAAAATTACCATTTATAAAAGTATAGCTTTACCATGATGTATGGCTATTATACCAAAGGGCTGAGGAGCTGTCAGCAAAATACCTACCCATCCACCCCCAGCATTCATTAGAGATATCTAAAGAACAACAAACCAGCAAGTTTATAAAACCTGTCTAAAAAATGAAACAGAATGAAAATAAACCATTGCCTTACGATATTAGAGAAAAGGTTTGTAGATTTTGTAAATGAAAATAATCCCTGACTAAAAGCATTTGAATTTTTTGAGGAAAAAATAAGTTAGCCAAAGGATAATAATAAATGTTTAGATTTTGAATGGTTTTCAGAGTATATTCCACAGAATTCTAGAATATAGAGGTGCTTCAGGGGTTCTGCCAAAATTTAACATGAAAATCACTAAAATGTTTTTGGTTATTTTAAAAGCTATAGAAAAAATCTTATATACCAAATCTATGTACCTATGTTGAAGACCACCTATTCTTTAACTTGTTTTAGCAAGTCAACTAGCATCTGTTCAAACTTCAGAATAAATCTTATCTTGTCATTTCTACACATTTATTTAAATTCATCTGAATAGGTTTATGATTAGGAAGGTCACTCTTTTCCTCTTAGGAATATACATGTCTGCTTATCTGCTTTTGTTTTATTTTCATTTATTTTTTAAATATTTCATTACACCACACAGCATGTAGAATTGTGGTTCCCTGAGCATGGATTGATAGCATGCCCCATGTATTGGAAGCACAGAGTCTTAAACATTGGACTGCCAGGAAAGTCCCTGCTCATATAAAATTTTAGAGAAAAATAATATGGCATATATGCCTGGCACATATTGAACTTGCCTGGCAACAAATGAGCTTGTATACCTCTGTTCAATGTACACCTTTGCCATGTTATAAGAATCTGTTGTAAAATAACAAGTGAAGATATTAATATACTGCATTACCATGTATGCACTTATTTGTAAATTTAGGGATATTTCTCTTATACTTTTGCTAAAGGATATGAGCACTTGTCAGACAGTAAATGATTTAATTTCAAAATAAAAGTTTGCTACTACTCTTCTTTTAGGTTTCAACCAGTTAATTAAATAGTAACCTATGATTATAAGATATGTTATTAAATTTTTTGGCATTTAGGGCTATTTATCTGTATGAAGTAGTATTTTATCCATAATATGCATCAAAACCGAAATGAAGAAACACAACAAATGTTGAGATAGATATAGGATGTAACTAACCATCTATAACCTCCTTATTTCAAATTTTGGCATTCATTAAGGCAATGCTATTCTAATTTGTTAACTTCATAATAAATGATAAAAAAATTGAGCTTATAAAATAAATTACACCAATTAGGTGATTTTTATACAGATAATGGGATAAATTCAGTGAGAAATGATATAAATAATTACAATATGATGTGTTCTAAGTTAACTGTATAAGCCAAAACAGAAATGTAAGAATATTTCCAGAAGACATCAAGTCGATGTGCTGTCAACTCTATGTGATGTGTTTAAAACTTTGAAGAGTTTTTTTTAATACTAGGAATTGTGAAGAAAGAGAAAAACAAGAATACTATTTTTCTCTGTCATACTATGATATAAATATTTTAGATACAATGCAGACTAATAGTGTAGCTCTGGGTTTATACATTAAGATAGAATACAGAAATAATTGAAGGGATTAGTTTGGATACAGAAGGGAATGTTATTATATGATAATAGATTAAAAGTATGAGCAAGGTCTCTTTAGTTTTGAAAGATGATGACTAAAATTATCATAGTCAGACCATAACATGAACAGCATAGGGGCAGTGAACCCAAACATGTCTGTCAAAAATACTGGAAAAAATGAATTCCGTTTCAAATTTCAGGGATCTGAATTGAGAAAATACTATAAAAAAAAAAAAACAGAAGAACACTATTCATGGTGGGCAGTAACTTAAGATAACCTCCAAAGATGGGTTAGAATATAAAGGATGTTTTTTAAAAGTAGGATTCTTGGATAATGCAGTCATTTTACTGGAAGAACTAGATGCATGGAGCTTATCTTAAACACAGGAGATTGGGGACAGCAGAAGCAATCATGCCATTCTGCAACACATTCTTTAATGCCTCTTTCAGTTCAACATAGACTAATAATTTGAGGGAGTGCTTTGCATAGGGAAAAAGATTTCCAGTTAGTTGAGTCACCAGGGATGGAACTAAGATGACTGGGTTGATCTCAGTATTATATTTTTATATTTAACTTTTCAGGTATGATATGTCTAAAAAACTTAAGTCTGTACAAGTTCAGAGATGTCTCTGGCGCCAGACATTTCTCTGAGCTATATGTAGAAATTTATAATTTAAAACAATATGACACCTTCACTCCTGATCAAGATAAGATTAACAGCCTGAAACAACCAGAAAAAAAGCAATACAGCTTCTTTTGTTTGTTTGTTTAAAAACATAATATATAAAACAAAGGTTTACAAGACCCTGGACATCAAGAAAGCAAAGGAGAATGATCCCAAGAGATGAGAAACAAATGAAGTAAGTGCAATGATTACCCTAGCTTAGTGCTACAAGACAGGAAGAACCCAGGTAGAGGCTGGCAGACTGAGTTGAGGAGACAGAACTGAATGTCTGAGAAGACGAAGATATCTTATTCTTAATCACAGGATGCCATACTAGAGAGTAGAGAGCAGCATAGAAAGAAAATCCCAGAGGTCTGGGAAGGTTCCCACTTGAGAATTCGGCAGAGTATTGATTAGTGCCAACTCAGGAACGTGGAGAAGTTACCCAAGCCGGGGGAAAAAATCCAAATAGACTAGAAGGAATGGCATCCAGTGATCATGCAGAGTTGAGAAATAACACCTACTGATGGAAAAACTCATATTTCATGAGTCATTGGGTAGAGTAAGGAGTACGGAATAATTAGTACTAGATAGACCGAGCTCTTCTCTGTACTCTACCTAATCTTAAAAGCAATACTAAAAGGATTTAACTGTTTCCTAGAAACTTCACTGCATCCCAGAATAGAGCTAAAGAACATTAATGGAATACAAAAGTATTCGGCACCCACAAAACTAAAAACTTCTGTACATCCAAAGACACTATCAAGGGAATGACAGGACAGTGAACAGAATAGGGGAAAATATTTGCAAACCACAGAACCAACAAAAGAGTACTATGTTGAACATATAAAGAGCTCTCAAGATGTAATGGCTTAAAAAATCCAATTTGAAAAAAAAAAATGACATAAAGAGAGTGACATTTCACCCAAGAGGATATAGAGATGGTAAATAAGCACATCAAAATATGTTCCACCTCATTAGCCATTAGGAAAATGCAACTTCAAATCACAATGAGATATCACTATATACCCATCCAAACGGCAAAAATAAAAATCAGTGATATCACCAAATGCCGGAAAAGAAAGTGAAAAAACTGGATCACTTATATATTGCTGGTGAGAATGGAAAATAATACAATTAACTTGGATAACAATTGGGCTGCTTTTTTAAAAATATAAAACAAAATATATAACTACCAGACAATCCAGCGATTGCACTCTTGATCAATTAACACAGATATGAAAACATATGTTCACATAAAAACTTGTATAAAATGTTCATATCAGGTTAATTTATTATAACCCCAAACTGGAGAAAGACCAGATGTTCCTCAATATGTGAATGGCTGAACTGTAGCAATGAAAAGAAACTATTCATATATACAACTTGGAAATGTGCTAAATGAAAAAAGGACATATACTTCATTCCATTTATATAACATTTTAGAAATGAGAAAATTATAGAGATGGATAATAGACTAGTGGTTTCCATGAGCAGGCAACCGCTCATGGTGTGGTTAATAAAAGAAATACGAGGGATCCTCATGGTAGTGAAACTTTTCTGTATTTTTACCATAGCAGTGTTAATATCTGGTCATTATATTGTATTATAGTTTTATAAGACGTTACCATAGGGGAAACCGAGTAAATGCTATATAGGATCTCTATGCATTATTTCTTACACGTGCATACCAATCTACTACTACCTCAAAATAAAAAGATTACAGTATTTTCATTTTTTAAAAGAAGAGTAAATAAAGACTTTCTCAGAGATACAAAAGCTGAAAGAACTCATCATCAGCATACCTACAATACAAGAAATGTTACACCATATCCTTCAGGAAAAAATAAAATGACAACAGACAGAAATATAGATCTAGTCAAAGAAATAAAGAGCAATAGGAATGGTAACTACATGAGTAAAAAAAAAAGAGTTTTTTTTCTTATTGTTCATAATCCCTAAAGCAACTACTACAGTAAAAAAAAAAAAAAGAATTAAAGCTGTTAACTAACAAATATAATAGAAATATAACAATAATCATTTAATTCAAAAAAAGCATAAAATGAAGAAAAAGGGAACAAAGGACAGATTGGAGAAATAGAAAACAAATGATAAGATTACAGGTTTAAATCTAAACATATCAATGATCATATTATATCTAATTGGTCTAAACAGCTCAATTAAAAGACACAGGCTATCACACTTGATAAAAAAGTAGTGCTGATCTATATGCTGCCTATGACAAATATACTTTAAATACAAAGACACAAATAGGTTCAAGTAAAAGGATGTGAAAAGAAACACCATCCTTTCACCAATCAAAAGAATGTAAAAGTATTTATTTCAACCATACAAAGTAGATTTCAGGGCAATGAATATAGCCAGGGACAAAAAAAGTCATTTCATAGTGACAAAAGGATCAATTCATAAAGAGGACAACAATTCAAAATATTTATCCATCTAAAGTCAGAGCTTAACAATACATAAAATCATGAACTATAAGGAGAAATAGACAAATACACAAGTAAACTCAGAGATTTCATTACTCCCTCTTCAATAATTGACAGAATAAGAAGACAGAAAGTCAGTAATGGAACAGAAGACTTTGCAAACTACTATCAACCAAGATAAATTAATTGATACCTATAGAACACTTCACTAAGCAAATGAAGATCACTCATTTTCTTATCTGCACATGGAACTAAGATAGATTATATAACCTGGGCACCAAATAAGTCTCAATAAATCTAAAAGTATCCAAGTCAAAAAAAAAAGTATCCAAGTCATAAGAAGTATTATCTCATACCTGTGAAACTAAAACAGAAATAAAAACAAATATAAATGGAAAATCATAAAGTGTTTGGAAATTAAATACTGTACTTCCTATTTCACTTGTCAAGGAAGAAATCAAATGGAAAATTAGAAAAAGATTTTGATCTGAATGATGACAAATATGCAATATATCAGAATCAATAATTTTGGGAAAATTTATAGAACTAATGGTTATATATTAAAATAACAAGAAAGTTCTCAAATTAATGACCTCAGCATGCTACAAAGAGTACATACTAAAAGAACATACTGAAATAACAATGAATTAAATCCACAAAGGGAGAAAGGTTTGTAAAAATAACAATTTGATTCAAAAATTTATTAAAAAAGGTAAAGCACTTAGAATAGTTGAAACAATTTTGAAAAAGAACACTGTTGGAAGATTTACACTACTCTGTCTGGGACTTAATATACAGCTAGAGTAATCAAGACAGTATGTATCTCTGTGAAGACAAAAAACCAGGTCAATTAAACATCATACGGTGTAGAAATAGACCTGCCCTTATATTGTCAATTGATTATCACCAAAGATGCAAAACCAATACACTGAGGAAAAAAACTGTTTATTTAATAGTGTGCAGAAACAAATAGATATTAACGTGCAAAAATCAATAATAATAATATACCCACACTATATACAAATTTAAGTCATTATGATTCATAGAACTAAATGTAAGAGCTAAAACTATAAAACTTCTAGACAAAAATATATGAGAAAAACTGTGTCCTTGAGTTTGCCAAACATTTCTATGACGTTGAAACCACAAACTTACTATAAAAGGGAAAAATAATTAAATTGGATTTAACCAACATTAAAAATGTTTGTCCTTTCTCCTAAAAATGTTTGTCCTTCAGAAGACACCACTGTAAAAGTGTACAGGCAAGCCATAGACTGGGGAAAATATATGTAAAACATTTATATGACAGAGGACTTTGAATCTAGAATATATAAGGAACTCTTATAATTCAATAATAAGATGACAAAGAATTTTATTTTTATTTTTTCATTTATTTTTACTAGTTGGAGGCTAATACTTTAATGACAAAGAATTTTAAATTAAAAAATAGGCAAAATCTTAAACAGACACTTCACTAAGCACATGAAAAGGTGTTTAATATCATTAACCACCAAAGAAATGCACACTGAAACCACAATGAGAATACTATACATTCATTAGAAATTGCTACAATTAAAAAACTTCATTATACCAAGAGTTATACTATCATCTTCTTTGTTTAAGTTATGTACAGAGTACATCATGCAACACGCCAGGCTGGATGAAGCACAAGCTGGAATCAAGAATGCTGGGAGAAGTGTCAATAACCTCAGATATGCAGATAACACAACCCTAATGGCAGAAAGTGAAGAACTAAAGAGCCTCTGGATGAAAGTGAAAGAGGAGACAGGAAAAGCTTGGTTAAAATCAACATTCAAAAAACAAAGATCATGGAATCCAGTGCCATCACTTCATGGCAAATTGATGGGGAAATAATGGAAACAGTGACAGACTTAATTTTCTTGGGCTGCAAAAAAATCACTGCAGATGGTAACTGAAGCTGTGAAATTAAGAGACACTTGCTCCTTTAAAAAAAGCTGTGACCAACCCAGACAGCATGTTAAAAAGCAGAGACATTACTTTGCCAACAAAAGTCTATCTAGTCAAAGCTATGGTTTTTCCAATAATCATGTATGGATGTCAGAGTTGGACTATAAAGAAGGTGAAACAGATCACCAGCCCAGGTTGGATGCATGAGACAAGTGCTCCGGCCTGGAGCACTGGGAAGACCCAGAGGGAGCGGGTAGAGAGGGAGGTGGGAGGGGGGATAGGGATGGGGAACACATGTAAATCCATGGCTGATTCATGTCAATGTATGGCAAAAACCACTACAATATTGTAAAGAAATTAGCCTCCAACTAATAAAAACAAATGGGGGAAAAAAAAAAAAGAATCTAAAAAAAAAAAAAAAAAGTTGGACCTTTGGAAGATTTTAAAAAGATAAATATATTCTATGATGTGTCTCAGAAACTCCACTATCCATTTATCCAAAAGAAATAAAGGCATATATACACACTTGTACCCAAATATTAATAGGCAACTTTATTGTAACAGCTATAAAGTGAAAACAAGCCAAATATCTATCAATTGAAAATAAAAATAAACTGTCATATACGATGTAATACTACTCAACAGTAAAAAAAGAATGAGCTATTCATAAACACAATGTGGATGAATACAAAAATAATTATGCTGACTAAAAGAAGGTAGATAGAGTTTATATTGTCTGAATCCATATAGTATGTTTTAGAATCTACAAACTAATCTATAGTGACAGGGAGTAAATCAGTAGTTGCCTGGGAGAGGAGAAGATGAATGCAGGGAACACAAGGAGCATCAGGAAATTAAGGGGGGTAATGGATATGTTCATTATCATGATTGTGGTGATGGTTATTTGCATCAAATTGTAGACTTTAAATGTGCTTTAAGTTTAATGTTAGCTGCTCAGTCATATCTGACTCTTTGCAAGAATACTGGGGTGGAGCCCCATTCCCTTCTCCAGGGGATCTTCCTGACCCAGGGATTCATCCCAGGTCAACTGCATTGCAGATGGCTTCCTCACCATCTGAGCCACCAGGGAAGCCCTAAATGTGCTTTATCATATTTCAATTATACCTCAATAAAAGTGTGGAAAATATATGGCATAGTTAACACAATTATGAATAAAATTATAATTGCTTTTATAATTTATAATTATACTATTATTTTTAAGGGATGCTAACTTTTTAAGATCAAACTGCAAGAAAAGGCAACTCTTTCTAGACAAAGTACAGGACAATGGCAGGCTACCAAGACAGAACACTTTTAGACCATTATCCCCTACCCAAACAATAGATAAAACTGTGGCCATAACCATAGCACCTTCAACAAAGGCCAAGTAGGAAACCTAGACTTCCACTTTAGCCCAACTATAAAAAGCTGCCCCTGCTACCTCCCACCAAGGAGGTGTCTGAAGTGAGAAGTTGGGACATTCATCCTTGCATGGCAGTAATGAGTTTCCCCCCTACCTTTTGATTTCAGTAGAAATCTTTTGGTAAATGTTGACTTCTATCAGTACCTAAAGGTAAGAAAACTTACCAGTGGCTGCGCCACACAGTAGCGGCGGCTTTGCAGCACAAGCAGCTGAGAGGAGGTCCTCACGTCCAAGGTCAGGAGTAGAGAATGTGAGCAGACACCCCACATCCAAGGTAAGAGAAACCCAAGTAGATGGTAGGTGCTAACAGAGGGCATCAGAGGGCAGACAGACTGAAAACACAATCACAGAAAACTAGCCATTCTGATCACATGGACCACAGCCTTGTCTAACTCAATGAAACTAGGCCATGCCATGTGGGGCCACCCAAGACGGCCAGGTCATGGTGGACAGGTCTGGCAGAATGTGGTCCACTGGAGAAGGGAATGGCAAACCACTTCAGTATTATTGCCTTGAAAACTCCATGAACAGTGTGAAAAGGCAAAAAGACAGGACACTGAAAGATGAACTTCTCAGGCCAGTAGGTGCCCAATATGCTCCTGGAGATCAGTGGAGAAATAACTCCAGAAAGAATGAATGGATGGAGTCAAAGCAAAAACAACACCCAGCTGTGGATGTGACTGGTGATAGAAGCAAGGTCCGATGCTGTAAAGAGCAATATTGCATAGGAAAGTGGAATGTTAGGTCCATGAATCCAGGGAAATTGTAAGTGATCAAACAGGAGATAGCAAGACTGAACGTCGGCATTATAGGAATCAGCGAACTAAAATGGACTGGAATGGGTGAATTTAACTCAGATGACCATTATATCTACTACTATGGGCAGGAATCCCTTAGAAGAAATGGAGTAGCCATCATAGTCAATAAAAGACTCTGAAATCCAGAACTTGGATGCAATCTCAAAAACGACAGAATGATCTCTGTTTGTTTCCAAGGCAAACCATTCAATATCATGGTAATCCAAGTCTATGCCCCAACCAGTAATGCTGAAGAAGCTGAAGTTGAATAGTTCTATGAAGACCTCCAAGACCTTTTAGAACTGATACCCAAAAAAGATGTCCTTTTCATTATAGGGGACTGGAATGCAAAAGTAGGAAGTCAAGAAACACCTGGAGTAACAGGCAAATT
>NC_057419.1:39350309-39520557 GCF_019320065.1 Cervus canadensis
TGGAAGGAAAGTTATGACCAAACTAGACAGCATATTAAAAAGCAGGAGGAAAAAAAAAAAAAAAAAGCAGAGACATTACTGTGTCAACAAAAGTCCGTCTGGTCAAGGCTATGGTTTTTCCAGTAGTCATGTATAGATGTGACAGTTGGACTATAAAGAAAGATGAGCGCCAAAGAATTCATGCTTTTGAACTGTGGTGTTGGAGAACACTCTTGAGAGTCCCTTGGACTGCAAGGAGATCCAACCAGTCCATCCTAAAGGAGATCAGTCCTTGGTGTTCATTTGAAGGACTGACGCTGAAGCTGAACCTCCAATACTCTGGCCACCTGATGTGAAGAGCTGACTGATTTGAAAAGACCCTGATGCTGGAAATAAGGCCAGTAGGAGAAGGGGACGACAGAGGATGAGATGGTTAGATGGCATCACTGACTCGATGGAAATGGGTTTGGGTGAACTCCGGGAGTTGGTGATGGACAGGGAGGCCTGGCATGTTGCAGTCCATGGGGTCGCAAAGAGGTGGACACAACTGAGCGACTGAACTGAACTGAACTGAATGGTAAGAAGGCAGACCTCATATTCCTGTCAGGCTTGTGTCACTGTAGGACTAGTGGGGAGCCTGAACCCCCACCTTCACCTAGCATTAATGAAGCATCCTCTCCTGTCAAGGAAGATTACCTGGGGAACATAGATATCCACACCCACATGATGGGAACCAGGCAGTGTCCCACATCTCCCACTGGTGTAATGTCAGAGGAGGCCTGGTAAAACAGATTTGAATAAGATACAGAACTTACAGCATAATATCCTGAATGTTGAGGATTCAATTAAGAATCACTCATCAAACTAAGAATCAGGAAAAACCTCAACTTGAAAGAGAAGACATAATCAACAGACACCAATTCTGAGATGAAAGAGATTAGAATGATGTGACCAGTATTTTATATCAGCTATAACATCTTACAAATGGTGACTGCAGCCATGAAATTAAAAGACGCTTGCTCCTGTCATAGAAGGAAATCTATGACAAACCTAGACAGTTTATTAAAAAGCAGAGACATTACTTTGCCAACAAAGGTCCATATAGTCAAAGTTATGATTTTTCCAATAGTCATGTATGGATGTGAGAGTTGGAACATAAAGAAGGCTCAGTGCCTAAGAATTGATGCTTATAAACTGGTGTTAGAGAAGACTCTTGAGCATCCCTTGGCCTGTAAGGAGACACAACCAGTCAATATTAAAGGAAATCAACCCTGAATATTCATTGGAAGGACTGATGTTGAAGCTGAAGCTCCAAAACTTTGGCCACTTAATGCAAAGAACCAACTCATTGGAAAAGACCCTGATGCTGGGAAAGATTGAAGGCAGGAGAAGAAGGGGATGACAGAGGAGGAGATGGTTGGATGGCATCACTGACTCGATGGACATGAGTTTAAGCAAGCTCTGGGAGATGGTGAAGGACAGGGAAGTCTGGCATGCTGCAGTTCATGGGGTTGCAAAAAGTTGGACACAACTGAGTGAGTGAACAACATAACATTCTTCAAGGATCAATTATGAACACAATTGAAACAAACAAACAAAAAAGTCTCAGCAAAGAAAAAGAAATATAAAGAATTGAATGTAAATTTGAGAACTGAGAAATACAATAACTAAATTAAAACTCAATGGACAGGCTCAACAGCAGAAGTGAGAAAACAGAGGAAAGAATCACTGTCTTGGAAACAGGACAATAAAACAGGCAAATTTTAAGCAAAGTATGGCACATAAATACAGGGAATACTACTCAACAAGAAAAAGAAACAAACTACTGATACAGCCAAAAACTCAGATGTATATCAAGAGAATTCTGCTCAGTGAAAAAAAGTCATTCTCTAAAGGTTACATTTTCTATGTTTTTTTAATATAATATTATGAAAATGACAGAGTTTTAGAGATGGAAAACAGATTAGTGGTTGCCAGGGGTTAAGGACGGTGATGGATGGAAGGGACTGAGTATGACTTCAAAGAGGTAGGTAACAAGAGGCAGATATTTGTGGTAATAGAATAATGCTATATCTTGACTAGTTATACAAGTCTTCACTGTAGTAAAATGACATAGAGCTATATATATGCACATGGTACCTGTGTCACTTTCCTGGTTTTGATACTACACTCTAGTTATGTAAAATGCACCCATTGGGGAAAATTGGATGAAGTGAAAAATCAGGCCTCTCTTTATAATTTTTGCAACTTCACATGAACTTTTTGAGATAAAAGGTTATTTTTTAAAAAATTTTAATAACATATTGAAATTTATAATAAATTTTATATTAATTTAAAATGTTATATTAAAATTACATTAAATTACATCATTAACAATAAATTATTATTTTAACACAAAATGTTTAAAAAAATAATAAAATCTATATTGCAAGCAACTTGAAGCACAATTCAACAAACACAAATGATGTCTATGAATGATGAGCAAGATTCTGCTGGATACAGAGACATTCCAAAGTGTGTAAAAAAAGTACTCCATAGTCATCCAAACTACACAGGACCAAAAGTACACAATAATTCTTGGCTATAGAAGAAAAGTATAGTTGAGGTTTACTCTAATTTAACTATCAGTTTACTATCAGTTTACTCACCACTAGAGAATGGACATTTTCAAATTAGGAAACGTTATCTTTTGAATGACAAGGTAGATAGAACAATCATGGTAAGTGGTAGGCTATATTTGTTGAATGAATGAATGAGAGCTCCAGTTTCCTTCTTATCTATATCACTGTTGTTACAACTCTGACAGCCTTTAAAAACTTTTTTTGAGGAGGGGTCTGAAGGGAGAGCAGAGTTTTGGCTGTTTGGAGATAAATGATTGTTCCTTTCTTTCAGGTAGAGTGTTAGAATTTTATTTCCTTCAGAAATGAAATAGTTAAAAAAAAACAACCACTGCTCCAAAGCACCAAATTCTAATTGTTAGATGGTTCCATGCCTATGACAATTTGATTTGGGGATCTTGTCCAAATCTTTTTTGTTTTAATTTTTTTTAAAAAAAATTTAATTTTTAATTGAATGATAATTGCCATACAGAATTTTGTTGTCTTCTGTCAAATCATTTTAATTTAAAGTGATTTCAAATTAATTTTGGTTTGGGAAATTCATACTATCTATTGATAAGATTATAAATACCTTGAGATGCTATTCTAGATGACAGGATGTCAGAGTGATTGAGATGCCATCCAGAGAATATTATTCCTTGGAAAAACATAATGATCTCAGCTCCAGCCATTTATAACAGTGTCCCTTCACTAAAATATAGGAGAAGTGATTATCTGGTAAATACTTTATTTGGTAGCACCCATAAGGCAAGGTAAGGGGGGAAAGAAGGAAGTATTTTTCAAAAGTACAACAAAAACAAAGAAAAGCAGTTTTTTGGTGTGTTCTTATTATGTAATTAAAATCTTAATATGGAACTTCCTTTAGAACAGAGGTTCTAGGGGTGGTAGTCACAGAAAAAAGCTAAAATAAAGAAGGATAAGAAAACAGCTATGAGCAGGGCTCAGCATTGGATAAAGGTAGTGGCAGAGAGGAATGACAAGGAGGGATATAAACTTTCTTTTGGGGTAATCTCATTATCCCCTTCTCAGTATAAAAAATGTCCCTTATGCCTACTTCTCCCTCTCTGACTACCTCATTGCTTGTCCCTATTATATTTATGAATACCTAATCAAGATTTATCATAATAGGTCAATGTTAGTCTGGTTTTCTAAAGGAAAGTTTGATGTGGTTGAGAGATAAAATGCAATCAAAGTCTAAACTCTCGAATCTCATTGGTTTATATTAAATCTTACATCTGATACCTACCCATCATATCGTTTTTAGTCAGAGGGTATTAAAGCTAGGTAATGCAGGAGACGTCAGAGACACAGGTTCGATCCCTGGGGTCGGGAAGATCCACTGGAGGAGGGCATGGCAACTCACTCTCGTATTCTTTCCTGGAGAGGCCCATTGACAGAGGAGGCTAGGGGCTACAAGTCCATAAAGTTGCAAAGAGACAAACACGACTGAAGCAACATAGCACACACACACACATAATGCATCAGACAGAGAACTCCTAACCATGCTGCTCGGGGGAAATTGGCATAACGTCCCTCAAATACCAGGGGCTGAACTCAGTGCTCACAAGTGCTATACTGAGTGAAACTTCTCTAATGCTAGGTCCAAAGATAACACCAAGCCACACAGCTCAGTTGGTAAAGAATCCGCCTGCAGTGCAGGAGACCCCGGTTCGATTCCTGGATTGGGAATATCTGCTGGAGAAGGGATAGGCCACCCACTCCAGTATTCTGGCCTGGAGAATTCCATGGACTGTATAGTCCATGGGCTCGCAACGAGTAAGACACGACAGCGATTTTCACTCCCACAAGGCTATAAATAATTTACCTTCATTATACTGCCAAAGTTGAGGCCACATAAGGGAGCAGTTGCAGCATTCTATAGGCATTAATTCACAGCATTCATTTAATTTAGATACTTCTGTGGCACTGTCATATTTTCAAACTGATAAACCTGATTATCTTTAGAGGGCATACCACTTGCTCCCTTCAGAAAACACTTTTCATTCACCAGTAAACATTTCATCAAAGACATTTGAATGTCCACCAAATGTATATTCCTATAATAGATACTTAGACAAAAAGCATGGGAAAAAAAGGTTGGGGTGGTGGAACACATGTGTCTCCTTCTGAAAGGTGTCTAAAATGGATATATGGACATGGTCAAATGCAAAGCAGGAAAACTACTAAAGCCCAAAGGCTTCTAAGAAATCTCTTTCACTCTCATTGATGCTTAGATGCCCTATTTCTAGAAACACTTTCATGCCTTAAATGTACTCTTGTAAAAGCATCAGGAATCGTATTCTACGAATCATCTTTGTAAATCTTATCTTTGGTCATGAGTTCCAAAGAGCATCACACCAGACATTTTCAACAAAATCCCAATTCAGAGCCACAGGATGCTAGTATCACAGCTTTATTTTCCATAGACCACAGCTAAACCAAAATCATTCCTATTTTTCTGGGCACAAAGTGATATGTGGGTACCTCTAGTTAACAATAAAAGCAGCCTCTTTGTCCCAAACTACCTATGCAAAGAAATAAACACTTTCCCTTCCCAATACTACAAAAAATTCAATCTACCTACCAACATTTGAAAGGCCAAGTGTTAGCTGAATGATTTCTAATGATATCAACTTTTATTAATTTCATCCTTCAGTAAAGTATAAAGGGAAATCACCTTTCCTCTTCTTTCTGTATCATTTCCCCCAAGTTCAGGGGCTTACTAAATGTGCTGATTAGTGACTCATTATCCATCATCTTAAAAACTAACTTGAAAAGTAGATTTGGAAAAAACATCATTTCATGAAGCCTGAGCTGTCTACAGTCCACACCTCTGAACTATGCACACAGTGTACCAAGTGTCACGAAAATGCCTTATTCAGCCAGCTGGAGACACAGATTTCAAACTAAGGAGTGCAGGAACAATGCCCCTGTGAATAGTCAATAAACCTTTATTATTAATAAAAGCCTTCCTCACATAGGGGAAAAAGGAAAGATGAGTGAACCAGGGCTGGTTGGTAGTTTCAGGGAAGACAAAAGGGACTGTCTGCAACATTTCTAGTAGAGGGAGTGGGGACTGACATAAGGAGTGACAAGTTATTTTGCAATAAAGAGGACTGGGCAGTCAATCCAAACCTTTGACAACTAGACTGCTATTAATCAAAAATTCACAACCTTCTGTTTGTAAAGCATAATTATATTTCCCTGTTGCCACCAATAGCATCTGTTTTCTAAAAATTAAGGGTCACAGGTTACATACTAAATATACATATTGACACTTCATCTTTCTAGGTAAATAACCTAACACCTTCAATGACCCAGAATTATCCAATAACACAGAAGATAGTCAAAACTACACATTCCAAGAATAATCAAGCATTAAGAGTTATGACCTTCATTCATAAAAACACAGCATAGGATAAATTAGGATTAGACTCTCATAAGAGAACTCCCAATGTCCTCATTCAATGTACATTCACTCTTAAAGTTGTATCTAAAAGCAACAAGGATATTTATCTGGTTTCCAAGGGCACAAATGACTAGGAGTAGAGAAGCTGCCAAACACATCAAGTAGTAACAGCTGACAGCAGTGGTAGAGATTAAACAACTATAAAAACCAGATATGAAATTTGAAAAACACAGCAGTCTGGGGACATTTAGTGTATGGGGCAAAAAGTTCTATTCATATCAAATGTACCCAGTGGAATAATTACAGTGAAGCAAAGCCAAAAACTGAGATTCATAATGATGGAAAAACTCTAACCTTGTCCTGATTTTGTCATCTGCTAATATTATACCAATAGCTCAAAGCAGAAGGTCTTCTTGAGACAGTGGGGACACACAAGTCTCTTTCTAGTTACACAGCTTTAGGTGCTATTAAGTCTCAGATATTTTATCTATAAAATGTGGATATGTGGGCTTCACCAATGGCTCAGCAGGTAAAGAATCCACCTGCAATGCAGGAGACACAGGAGATGCCAATTCGATCCCTGAGTCAGGACAATCCCCCTGGAGAAGGACATGGCAACCCACTCCAGTATTCTTGCCTGATAAAATCCCATGGACAGAGGAGCCTGGCGGATTACAATCCAAAGGGTTGCAAAGAATTGGACATAACTGAGTGACTAAGCATGCACAAATGATCAAAAGATTGTCCATAAAGACATACTGTATGTAAAGCACTTCATAAAATATAAAGTGCTACATAAATGGTAGCTTTCCATTTTCTTTGCTCTGCTTGCTCTGAAATATGACTATAAAAATCCATAGTGATTATCTTTCCGTTTTCATAATGTTCTGTGCTTTCTTGTTTAACACATCTCTTTCCCCCTTATATTTGCAAGGGATTATGGTACCATCACTCTAGGTGGTCCTGAACCCTGCATGCTTCTTTGATTCCTCCCTTTCCATTCATAGCTCAGCAATGATCTTCTCCACTTTCCTAATCCCTCTTATAGCTTTCCCTTCCTTTCCATTCCCTCTGATACATCTTTGTCCAGACCCTTAGAGCTCATCTCTAACTGGTTCTCTTATATCTAGTTTCTCCTCACTCATTTGAGCTTTCCTAGACCTACTCTAAATATAGTTTTCTGTATGTCATTCCCTGGATCAAAAGCTTTCACTGGCTTCCCAGTGCCCTCAGGATAAAATCCAAACTCACCAAACTGGCATCTCTAAAAAACCCATGGGAGGAATTTCTCACAGCTCTCAAGAAAATTGTACTTCTCACAAATTGGTTCATTTTTACCTTATGGACACCTGAAAATATTTCACTCCTTGATCTATCTTCTTACACACTCAGAGCCAAACTTAACAGCAAGGTTATAAAGTCTCCCATGCTGGATACTTCATAAAAACCTTACTCTGGCCTAATTTCAGTTTCTTATATTTATTTTCCCTTTGTACTCATTTCTCTGCCAATTTGCTCACCCTGTTATTATATTAATTTGTCAGTAAACCAATCAAATTCTTGTTAGAATGAGGCATAGTTTAAAATGATACTGTGAAACTAAAGAAAATACATGACCATATGAACAGAGGTGGAAAAGAGGCTGGATAGCAAGAAAGGGAACAGGATGAGGATGAGAAAAAAAAAAAGGATAAGGATGAGAATCAGGATCTTCACTGACAAGATCAATATTAGTTCAATTGCAAAGAAAATAGAGAAAGCCCTTTGGGGAACGTTTACTATGAGAATTTGTAATGAGCTAACGTGAAAACAAATGAAGCATTTATAATAACAAATCTGTTCCTGACAACATTTCTGAAAATAGAAAGTTCTATTGCTAATCTTTTGTCTTAAAATATTTTACCAAACAAAAATTTAATGAAGTCAAAGCTAAGCAGAATATTATGATGACATATTTATACTGCTTTGCTGCTTATGAAGCCCTTTCACATACAGTATTTCACTGGAACCACTCTGGACTATTCTTTTCTCTGTTGTAGAAACCATTCACACTAGCAAGAAGCTATTGCAAGCAACATTCTCAATATCCCAGTCTTTAAAGATGTGGTGTTTGCTGTAAAAGGCTTCCCCAGTGGCTCAGCGGTAAAGAATCCACCTTCCAATGCAGGAGACTAGGGTTTGATCCCTGGGTCAGAAAGATCCCCTGGACAAGGAAATGGCAACCAACTTCAGTATTCTTCCCTGGAAAATCCCATGAAGAGAGAGGAGCCTGGTGGGGTACAGTCCATACAGACAGGACTGAGCGATTAAATAACAACAACAACAACAACATTTGCTGTAGTAGAGATTGGTATGGTATGTTGTTTACCCCTCTCTTAATTCTCCTCTGCTGGCATTTTACCTTCTTTGCTAAATCACCAGGCTCTACTATGCCAATGTCAGTCTAATCTCTTTACCCATTCTTATGTTGAGCCTCCTTTCAGAAACCCGATCCAACTCCCCTTCCTTCTCCCTACCCTCAGCCCCAGAAGCACAGTCTCCTACTTCTTTGCACGTCTGGGCCACTCCCTCCCCAACCTCCACCTTTCCAAGAAGGCACTTGTTTTTGAAGCATTTCAGCTATGAAGACCACCCACCATGGGGTTCAGTTATTGTTCTCATTCCATATTGTATGGCACCAACCTGTGTCTTAGACTGTAAGCTCCTCAGAGAAAGGATTTTCTTTTTTGTTTAGTGCAATCAACCTATTGTAAAGAACTGTGTATACTTGCAGACTATCACTAATGCGGTTCTTCCTGGGTTTCACTGGAATTATCCACTGAGTCATGTGACTTCACCTGGGCATCATTTTCCCCAAGAATTATTTGGGGCCCTCTTCCAAATTCTTTAAAGTGAAAAATTAGCACTTTGTGCTTTCAATAGTGCTGTCAGCCACACATTTGAATCTACATGCTTCATTCTGCTCTATTCTATTTCTTACAGATAACAGTATCAAATTAAAAACCTTTCATGAGGCTGTTACAAAGGTAAAACACAAAGCCACGTTCCTCTTTCCTTCTGACTAACCTACAGATAATCTTATTTACTCCTGCTGTATAGAAAAAAATGACACTGGCCCACTTGGAACTGAGTACATTCTGGCTATCATCAGTTGCAATGCTGTATCAGGGGAAAGATATTGGCTTAAAAAAAATAATAAAGTCATTGATTTCCCTGGAACAAGTAGAGGGTAAAGAAACCTTAAGGTATATACAATTACTGAATAATAAAATCCCATTCTTTAATTAATGCAAATATTACTTGAAGTAAACTTTAAAAACCATAACGCATTCAAGGATAAACAGATCAGATAGTCCATAAATTCTTGTGTGAAACCAAGAATCAGATATCCAAAATTCTAAACTCAGAAATAGGATTCATATGCATAAATATGGAAAAGAGGTTTTTTATTTATTTATTGGATTTGTCTCTTAAAATTTGTACTTAAGTATTTTCTCAAAAAATACTTGTTGATTATTAATTCTGTTTCCAGGTGTAAGTAACAGTAAAAAGACACAAATGTAGGTAACAGAAGAGGGGGAAGCAAGCACAATAAAATAATCAATGAACTATTATTGTCAAACCAGTTCTTTCTAAAGATATAGAGGTAACACCTTGACACTGAATCATGTCCATGTTACCGAAGAATTTCATCCAAGATTCCTATTTTATCCTATTCATGGGCAATAGTCTGATCCTCTATCCCACTAGAACTTCTGGTTTATGTTCATTTATCTGGATGAATCAGAACACCTAACCCTTGCTCTTTGTGTATACAAAGATGGACATTTTCTATACAGTGTACCTAACGTTTGCAAGTAGTCTTAAAGGAAAGTTCCAAAAAACATTATATGGTAATAGTAGAACTGCAAGGATACAAACATGAATTATTCTAGCATCCAAAAGTACATTTCTGTATAAACTCTACCTCTGAGTGATAAACAACAAAAATGCAAACAAGTTTCTTAAAAATGAGGACTCTATAGCCGAAAGATAAGTTCTTATCTGTAGCTACATACAGAGTATATTCTAGGACTTCCCTGGTGGTCCAGTGGTTAAGAATCAGCCCATGTTGGGTGCATGAGACAAGTTGCTCGGGCCTGGTGCACTGGGAAGACCCAGAGGGATCGGGTAGAGAGGGAGGTGGGAGGGGGGATCGGGATGGGGAATACATGTAACTCCATGGCTGATTCATGTCAATGTATGACAAAACCCACTGAAATGTTGTGAAGTAATTAGCCTCCAACTAATAAAAAAATAAAAAAATAAATGAAAAAAGAAAGTAAAAAAAAAAAAAAAAAGAATCTGCCTACAAATGCAGGGGGCATGGGTTTAATTCCTAATCTGAGAAGATTCCACATGCCACGGAGCAACTAAGCCCATGCACAACTGCTGAAGCCTGTGTGCTCTAGAGGCTCTGCTATACAACAAGAGAAACCACCACACTAAGAAGTTCATACAACACAGCTAGAGACTAGCCTGTGCTTGCTGCCAAAAGAGAAAACCCATGCACAGCAAGAAGACCTAGTGCAGCCAAATAATAAAATAAAATAAGTAAATTAAATAATATATTCCATAGAGAGACAGGACCCATATTGAGATCTTTGCACAAAGAATGTTAAACTTCTTCCATCATACCGGACAGTGTAGATAAACGTATCAGGACAAGTCAAGATTCTACCACCACTGCCCGTTAGTGAGGCTTTCAGAGGTGTGTGTCTAATAGAAAATAAAATATGATGTGACAGGTGAAGTCAAAATGATTAAAATTGTGATTATTAAAATCATATCTTGATTATGTATAAGGGGTGTAGTATGAAAGTTCAGCTTTCTGTCACAAAGATTTGCAGTATCCTTCCAGGTAGAAATAAATGTGTAGTATTTTCTTCCTTATGAAAATGGTGCTGTTAAGCAGTTAACATAAAATAGTATTTGCTGGGATGAAGTTAGAATACCCTTCCAGTTATAAAGAAAGAGATTTGGACTCTAGTAAATTTTTAATGTATTGTGTTGTGCAGGAGCTCATTTGTGTACATTTCTTTGCAACCACATGGACTGCAGCACACCAGGTTTCCATGTCCTTCACCATCTCCCAGAGCTTCTTCAAATTCATGTCCACTGAGTCGGTGATACCATCCAACCATCTCAACCTCTGTCATCCCCTTCTCCTCCTGGTGTCAGTCTTTCCCAGCATCAGGGTCTTTTCCAAAGAGTCAGTTCTTCAAATCAGGTAGCCAAAGTATTGGAGCTTCAACTCCAGCATCAGTCCTTCCAATGAATTTTAATGAGTGATTTCCTTTACAATTGACTGATTTGATCTCCTTGCAGTCGAAGGGACTCTCAAGAGTCTTCTCCAATACCATAGTTCAAAAGGATCAATTCTTCAGTGCTCAGCTTTCTTTATGTTCCAACTCTCACATCCATACATGACGACTGGGAAAACCATAGCTTTGACTATACGGACCTTTGTTGGCAAAGTAATGTCTCTGCTTTTTAATATACTGTCTAGGCTTGTCATAGCTTCTCTTCTAAGGAGCAAGTGTCTTTTAATTTCATGGCTGCAGTCACCATCTTCAGTGATTTTGGAGCTCAAGAAAATAAAGTCTGTTACTGTTTCCCTTGTTTCCCCATCTATTTGCCATGAAGTGATGGGACCGGATGCCATGATCTTAGTTTTCTGAATGTTGAGTTTGAAGCCAGCTTCTTACTCTCCTCTTTCACCCTCATCAAGAGGCTCTTTAGTTTCTCTTCACTTCCTGCCAAAAGGGTGGTATCATCTGCATATCTAAGATTATTGTTATTTCTCTTGGCAATCTTGATTCCAGCTTGTGATTCATCCAGCCCAGTATTTTGCATGAAATACTCTGCATATAAGTTAAATAAGCAGGGTGCCAATATACAGCCTTGACATACTCCTTTCCCAATTTGGAAGCAGTCCGTTGTTCCATGTCCGGTTCTAACTGTTGCTTCTTGACCTGCATACAGATTTCTCAGCAGGCAGGTAAGGTGGTCTGGTATTCCCATCTGTTTAAGAATTTTCCAGAGTTTGTTGTGGATCCACACAGTCAAAGGCTTTATCATATCCAGTGAAGCAGAAGTAAATGTTTTTCTGGAATTCTGCTTTTTTCTTATGATCTAACAGATGTTGGCAATTTGATCATCTGCATTTTCTAAATACAGCCTGAACATCTGAAAGTTCTCGGTTCATGTACTGCTGAGGCCTACCTTGAAGGATTTTGAGCATTACTTTGCTAGCGTGGGAAATGAGTGCAATTGTGTGGTAGTTTGAACATTCTTTGGCATTGCCTTTCTTTGGGATTGGAATAAAACTGACTTTTTCCAGTCCTGTGGCCGCTGCGGCATTCTCCAAAATTGCTGGTATATTGAGTGTAGCACTTTCAAAGCATAATCTTTTAGGATTTGAAATAGCTCAGTTGGAATTCCATCACCTCCACTAGTTTTGTTCATAGTGATGCTTCCTAAGGCCCACTTGACTTTGCACTCCAGGATGTCTGACTCTAGGTGAGTGATCACACCATCATGGTTATCTCAGTCATGAAAGTCTTTTTTGTATAGTTCTTCTGTGTATTCTTGCCACCTCTTCTTAATATCTTTTGTTTTTGTTAGGTCCATACCATTTCTGTCCTTTATTGTACCCTTCTTTACATGAAATATTCCCTTGGTATCTCTAATTTTCTTGAAGAGATCTGTAGTCTTTCCCACTCTATTGCTTTCCTCTATTTCTTTGCACTGATCACTGAGGAAGGCTTTCTTATCTCTCCTTGCTATTCTTCGGAACTCTGCATTCAGGTGAATATATTTTTCCATTTCTCCATGACTTTCGCTTCTATCTTTTCTCAGCTATTTGTAAGGCCTCGTCAGACAACCATTTTGACTTTTTAAATTTCTTTTTCTTGGGGACAGTTTTGGTCACTGCCTATTGTACAAGGTTATAAACCTCCATCCACAATTCTTTAGGCACTCTGTCTATCAGATTTAATCCCTGAATCTATTTGTCACTTCCACTGTATAGTTTTAAGGGATTTGATTTAGGTAATACCTGAATGACATAGTGGTTTTCCCTTCTTTCTTGAAATTAAGTCTAAATTTTGCAATAAGGAGTTCATGATCTGAGACACAGTCAGCTCCCAGTCTTGATTTTGCTGACTGTATAGAGCTTCTCTATCTTTGGCTGCAAAGAATATAATCAATCTGATTTTGGTATTGACCATCTAGTGATATCCATGTGTAGAGTCTTCTCTTGTGTTGTTGGAAGAGCATGTTTGCTATGACCAGTGCATTCTCTTGGCAAAACTCTGTTAGCCTTTTATCTACAATTTGTACTCCAAGACCCAACCTGCCTTTTACTCAAAGAATCTCTTGACTTCCTGCTTTTACATTTCAGTCCCTTATGATGAAAAGGATATCTTCTTTGGGGGTCTTAGTTCTAGTAGGTCTTCTGGTCTTCATAGAACTGTTCAACATCAGCTTCCTTGACTTTAGTGGTTGGGGCATAGACTTGGATTATTGTGATATTGAATTCAGTTGATCAGAAATCACTCAATCATTTGGAAATGAACAGAGATCACTCTGTAGTTTTTGAGCTTGCACCTAAGTACTACATTTTGGACTCTTTTGTTGACTATGAGGGCTACTCCATTTCTTCTAAGGAATTCTTGCCCACAGTAGTAGATATAATGCTCATCTGAATTAAATTTGCCCATTCTGGTCCACTTTAGTTGATTGATTCTTAAAATGTCGATGTTGAATTTAATGTATACCAGATGATAATCTTTTACTACCTAAAAAAAATATATTGGGTTAAGATGATTTAACACTGAATATTCAGAATCATAAATAAATATTATTTAAAAGAGAGAGAGAGAGATTTCACTAATGCTCAACCTTCATGTTCAGTTGGCTAAACAAATGTTAACTGTGAGCTATCACACATGACCAATCAAGGGTTTCTTCCTAGTACAGCAGGATCTACCAGGACTTTCTCAGGGACTACAATCTGAAAAATGTGAAAGTCAAAAGGACCAGGAGACTAACAAGCACTGGGAAAGAAAAAAGGTACTCATGTTAAATACAGGTAAGAGTTCATCACTAATTTATCTTCCCTCAACCGATCCTCCCATTTCTTTGGTTGAGTAGAAATTTGTTTAGAATTGGCATATTGCTAGAAATTACATCCCTGACCCATAGAACAAAAATGTAAGAGAGCTCACCTTAAGCTATTTATGATAAATTAGCAAGTGATAACAACATAACAGTAACAAAAATGTTATAAAAGCAAACCCCTCACATCTCTTCCCCAGTTTAATTCTCTTCTTCCCTCCACAAAGCAGACACAAAACCAGATATTTGTATTATAAACTAGCTATTACCGAATCAAGGCCAGAAAAAAATTTGCTTGTATAGGTTCATATGGTAGTGTAACAAATCACCATTACTATAGAACCTCCAAGTGGAAATATCTTTGTCTTTGTAATAGGATTTTACTTGAATAAAACGGTAAAATGTTCTATGAAAGTCCTAAACATAGAAATGACTTAGAAGGAGGTTACAAAATTTCATTCTCAAGGGCCCTTTAAAAATAAGATATTCATCTTTCAAGGAAGGTTTAGTAGAATTCAGCCTAGAGGGAAGAAGACGGATGAGACCTCTCCAACTCATGCAGTGCTATAACTCTAAAAGGGGCCTAAAATAAAATAGAGTAAAATAAAATAAACTTCACTAACCTAAAAGATGAAATAAAAAGGGTCTCAATTTTGCTGCATTCCACAAATGGAATAAGATAAATGTGCCACTTATTACTAATGTGATTCATCCTCAGATCCTGACTTTTGCCATTTAATGCCACAAAGCACCACTTGTTAGTTCTAATATATAAAGAATGCAGTTATAAGTCTTTGAGTAGGCAATATTTGGAACAAAATGGGAGGGAGGAGGAAAAGTCATGGTTAATAGGAACAAATTACACAATATGTATATAATAAAGTCTTTATAGTCAATTTTTCAAAGGAATGATAAACTGTAAGAGAAAGGTATTTTTATGTCATCCATTCTTTTCAAAGAAGTGATAACCCACCCCCTTCAAAAAAAAAAAAAGAAAGAGAGAAAGAAGGAAAAGAAGGGAGGGAAGAAAGGAAGGAAAGAAGGAATAAAATAAAAAAGAAAACAAGGAACCTCAATGAGAGGAATAATTTCTAAAAGGACATATAATTTACTTCTGCAAAAACAGTGGTTTTAGAGGGACTAATACCCTATTAGACTTTATGTCAACAGGAAGTTACCTATTTATATTTCTTGTACATAATTCAGTGTTCTTAGAGAATCTACAGATTCTTCATTTGTCTTTGGGCCTCAAGAGGTCTTTATCAGTTCCTGTCCTGCAGCCAGGGAAAAGACTAATCAAATCATAGCAGGCACCTTGGTTCTACTTCAGAGCCACTCTAAACCTGTGTCTTTCTCTGTCCTGCCTACTCCACCTAGGCCAGTACTACAATCTTTTATTAGCATCACATCCAAGTGCTTACTTATTCTAGCTTATATGAGACACTTACAAATAAATAATTGGGGTACTGTTTTAAGCACTTTATGAACATCAATACATTTTATCATCAACACAATCTTATGAGGGAAGTTCTATTATCCTCATTTTATAGATGATAAAAACTTAGACTTGGAGAAGGTTAATTAACTGACCCAAAGATCATGTTATACATAAGCAGTGGAACAGAGATTAGAACCCAGGCAGCTCAAGAGACCATGCTCATAACCACCATACTATGTTATCTTCAGGCTTCCCTAGACGCTCAGCTGGTAAAGTATATGCCTGCAATGCAGGAGATCTCAGTTCAATTCTTGGGTCAGGAAGACCCCCTGGAGAAGGAATAGGCTACCAACTCCGGTATTCTTGGGCTTCCATGGTGGCTAAATTGGTAAAGAATCTCCCTCCAATACAGTAGAGCTGGGTTCAATCCGTGGGTTGGGAAGATCCCCTGGAGGAGGGCATGGCAACTCCAGTCTTCTTGCCTGGAGAATCCCCATGGACAGAGGAGCCTGGCAGGCTGCAGTCCATGAGGTCGCAAAGAGTCAGACACGACTGAGTGACTAAGCACAGCACAGCATAGCACGTGCTATGTTCACAAAGGAGACAGTCCAAAGATGGTTGCTGGTTCACCAATTATCCTCAAGATTCACTGCTTTTCTTTTTTTTTAATGTGCAATAATGTTAAAGCTATCATGATTTTAAGGCAACCATCATTACTATCCCTAACTTTGTTTATATGTTTATATGATGCATTACATAACAGGGCTTTTTAGCACAGTTCTTAGTAAGAAAGCTTTACATACTCTTGGAGATGGGAGGGAACAGAACTTTGCAAATCATCTTATCTATTGTACCTTTACCTAATCAACTCTCCTTTATAAAACAAAAGGGTGTATTTTTCTATTACAGGTTTAACAGGTGTTTCTTTAGATCCTATTAGCCTGAGGGCTAAAATCAAGGTATCTGGATCACACTGAATGTAACAAGAAACATCAAGTCCCTCCCTTCAAATCCTAGAAGTCTAGGTTTTCCAATTTTTCCTGGCCCAGGCAAGATCTCATCTGTATCTGCTAACTGTTCCCTGCAACCACAGGGGTGCGCTAAGCAACTTCCCACCTTCAATCTCCTCCAAGGGGCTATTTCTTATACTCGTTCTTGTTTCCATTGTGGCAGCTGTTGAACTGACTGCTGTTAGTCTGTTGGTTTCAGAGCTCAGCCAGTCTAACTTGGGTTTGTACTTTTCAATGTCTCCCCATGGGTTGGGAAGATTCCCTGGAGGAGGGCCTGGCAACTCCAGTATTCTTGCCTGGAGAATCCCCATGGACAGAGGAGCCTGGCAGGCTGCAGTCCATGATCTCTCCTGATAATCCTAACCAACACCGATCTACCTTTTGAGTTACCCAGTTACTAAAGCTAGAAAGAGAAGATGGTCTTATTCCTTCTCTTTCCTCTACCTTCAAATCCAATGCATCAGTAAGCCCTGTTGAGACTATAGTCAGTCATAACCGAAATCCTTCCATTTCTTTCATTCTCCACTGTTACTATCTTAACAAGTTTCTGTGCTTCTGCTTGACTTCCTACAATCCTTAGTCTACACTGCAGACAGTAACTCTCTTAAAGCACAATCACATCTATTGCCCCCCACCCTTAAAATTCTCCAATGGCCTACTATTGTACTCAGAATAAAACCCAAATTCCTTACCATTGTCTATAAATCACTCTGAATGATCTGACCTCTGCTGACATCTCACTCCACTCATGTTTTTCCTTTGGTACCTAAGAAAGCCCAAACTCTTCCTAATCTCTGGGCTTCTGAACTGAGTCTTTTCCTATACCTGGAACACTGTTTCTCTCCTGGCTCTTTTTCTGACTAAATCTATCTTATCTATAAGTCTTAGTTTAAATACTATCTCCTCAAAGAGGCCTTCTAACCATCCTATCATATGTATCCTTTCCATCATTATTATCTTTATCTTATTAACTCCATTTATTTGTTTCTTCATATTTGATAACATTTCACAATTTTTGAGCTATTTTTAAAATTTATTCCCTCCTCCTCCCCAGTACAGCTGTAAGCTCTAAGAGAGTAGAGGCTATTTCTATTCATTACTGTATCTCCAGTGACTAGTGTGAGGCTGCCAGGGTTAATACCATGACGGGTGGCCTGGACCTAAGTTTTAGCTTCCCCCGAAATGGTAAGATTCCCTACCCCCATCAGGTAACCTGGAGCCAGCCAATCAATATGCGCCCAGTAAGAACAAAGGGAGAGCTGAAAAGCCCGCGAACGCCCAGGTTTGAAAAAAAGCCCGCGAGAGTCTGTACCAATAGAATTGCTTTGCAAACATGTAACCAATCCTCTTAAGCCAGCTACTAACCACTTTTGCATATCTTATAAATTTGTGTAACAAGCTTGAGCTCGGCGCTTTCTGACCCTGCACCACTGTGATGTTTGTGGCAGAAAGCCCTGGCTCGAGACAGTAATAAACTTCCCTTTTTTGTGAGTTGCATTGTCTTGGAAGCCTTCTCTCTCTTCCCGCTCGGACATCGGGCATAACAACTAGATTCTCAGAACAAGTTTTTGAGAGTGAAGAAACAGCTACCCTTTGTAGTGCAGGGAGGAGCCTCTGCTAGTGTGAGACTTTTTACTAAATCTTGGGCCTTCCTGTGGTCACATTCCAGAAAGCAACAATGGACATAAATTTTCTTCCTACTTGCGGCCTCAGCAGTAGCAAGTATTTCACCTCACTCCATTTCTAGAGGCTGGAAAAATATGGTGGCCACATTTCTTCCCACCATCCAGAAGCTTGTACCCCTATTCAACTCTTTTCTGTTGCCAAGAGAGGGAAGAATGGACACTTCTATCCGACAAAACTTTCATCTTTTTCTATCTGAATCTCTTTGCAGGAGTTAAGACATCCCTCCTCTTACTGCAAAACACCTTTACTTCCACTGCAAGCCAGGTTGTATATGGCTAAGAATCCAATTTGTACTCTCTATTCTGACCTGGAAAAGAGTACAATGGAAGTCACAGAGGGAGTTTTATGAGCTTGAAAAAAATCAAATTATAATAGAAGTCTCAAGAAATCCATCATTTCCCATAATAAAATCATACCAGGTCTCTAAGACAAACCAGAAGAAAACTATATGTAGGAGAACTGAAGTTCAGATTGGTAGGGGTGGTTAAATTTCAGAGAGTTGTAATTTCTATGTAGAAAATCTCCTTAAATTACCAACTTTAGCCTATCTGGGTATGATTTCACTAATGGAGCTGGCCAGTTTCCTTAAAAGGACTACTTGCAATATTTCCACGGCAACCTGCAGCAAACATGACTTCTTGCTTAGTGTTTGAATAAAGGAAAGACAACTATAATGCAAACAATGAGAGAGGCAACAAGAGAAAGGGAGACTAGAGAGAGAATGAGAGGGGAGGCAGAGAACTGAAGAGACAGAGAAAATGAGAGAGAACAAAAGCGGGACAATGAAAGCAAAACAATGAGAGAAAACAAGATAGAATGAGGTGGGGGGAGAAAGGGAGAAGGGAGGGAGGAGTAGAGGATCTGGATTTTCAGAATTTAGCTTTTATGGCTGAATGTTTTGAGGACACTCGATATTTTGGAGCACTAATAAGATAAGTCAACTCCATTAGCGAGGCTTTTAGTATCTTATTTGTGGGATCTCTTCCTTCTTAATGAGCAAAGAATAGATTGCTTTGATGCTCCAGAGCACAAGAGAGCCAAAGTAAAAAGATTTTAGAGCTCAAAGCCATGTATTTGTATTTTTCCTTTGTGATAATTCTGATTAAAGGTTAGTTAATGGAAGACAGAAGGCAGAATCATTAGTTGGCAAGATCACCAATCTCAAATAGTATTAGCAATAAGAGCTGCTGCTCTGATCTATTAACGCAGTGGCTTCCAAACCTTTCTACCAAAGGTACTTTCATTCTATTTTCCCCAAAAGGACACAATTTTTGAAAGGTTTAATCGCCTAGACAAAAGGCATTTATTAATTAATCATTCTTTAGAGTTTATCAATTGAAAATATATACTACACCTCAGAATCTGTGATCAGTATGACATGAGTATTATCACAAGTTGACAAAATTCCAAGGCAAAGCATACAAACTGGACTTGTTAATTAGCATGTGAAAACTGCTCAAAAATCCCCATCCCTACCTTTCACAGACTGCAGGTGAATTCAGTGTGATCTAAAGAATCCCATTAGGCTGTTCAGTGAAAAAAAAAAACAAGTGATACAGAAATACATCTTTCTATCTATTGAAAAATAATACAAAATTCCAAATCTGAGAGGAAGAAGAGGAACTAGCTGCAGGGTTGGTGCTATCTAGACAACACTTTAGGCAGACAGAGAGGTAAAACAAGGCTCTAGAGAAGGCAGACCTGGGGTAAGGGGTAGGGGAGGTCTGTCAAATTCCACAACAAGAAGATATCAGCTTATCCTGTGAGAACACCAAAATTGCAACTAGCTATTACACATCCATTGATAGAAGGATGCAGGAACCCAGCAAAAAAAAAAAAAACAAACCCACCATATCCAAGGATGAAGGAGAAGCTGCAACGAGATGGTATGAGGGGTGTAATCACAATAAAATCAAATCCCATACCTGCTGGGTGGGTGACCCATGAACTGCAGAACAATAATACCAAAAACGTTTTCACACTGTTGTGAAGGTTCAGAACCACATGATAGGCTTCCCAGCCTAGGGATCCAGCAAATGGACTAGAAATACCCAGGGTATCTGACTTTGAAGCCCAGAGGGACTGAATTGCAGGACTTCCACAGGACTGAGGGAGACAGAGACTCCACTCAAGGAGGGGCCAAACAAAACCTTGTGTGCACCAGGATCCAGAGGAAAGGAGCAGTGAACCTACAGGAAACTGACCCAGACCTACCTGCTAGTGTTGGAGGGTACACTGTGGAGATGTGAGTTGGTGGTACCTCACCAAGGGGATGGGGAAGGGGGAGTAGTCCTGGGAGGTGTCCCTTGGTGTAAGCCCTCTTGGAGGTCCCTTTAGCTCTACAATACAGCCTGTAATACAAAGAAAGCTGAGCACCAAAGAATTGATGCTTTTGAACTGTGGTGTTGGAGAAGACTCTGGAGAGTCCCTTGGACTGCAAGGAGATCCAACCAGTCCATCCTAAAGGAAATCAGTCCTGAATATTCATTGGAAGGACTGATGTTGAAGCTGAAACTCCAATACTTTGGCCACCTGATGTGAAGAGCTGACTCATTTAAGACCCAGATGCTGGAAAAGATTGAAGGTTGGAGAAGAAGGGGATGACAGAGGATGAGATGGTTGGATGGCATAAAATGGATACATGTATAAGTATGGGTGAGTCCCCTCGCTGTTCACCTGAAACTATCACAACATTGTTGGTCAGCTATATCCCAATACAAAATAAAAAGTTAAAAAGAAAAGAATATACCATCTTATGCCATTAAGCAATTTATTGTTTCAAGTTCTTTATCTAAAAATGGGAATGATATCACCTACTTTAATGTACTATTATTAGGATCCAATGAGAAGTACATAAACTTCCTAGCAACACTACTCCACTCACCCAATCACCCTTATAATTCAAAACCACAATATTATTTTGCTTAGCCTCTAACATCCTATTTTCTCAAAGATAATCTGCAGGATGGTAAAAACAATGGGTAGATACCATTCAGGAGTCCAGTCCACAGTCTTTAGCTTCTTGTATTCTTTCACCAGTCTTATCTAACATGAAATCTTTAATTACCTGTTTCCCTTGTTGATCTTCTAGGTACAAAGATATGCTAGAGTATATTTATAACATTGTCTTTAAGATTTCATTCAGTAGTGCCATGCATTAGATAACAGTGCTACAACCAAAGATTGCAGAAACGATTCTAATGATAACTCTTATGGGAGGCATAGTGTTTCAGAGTCAGACACTCTGGGTCAGAATTCCATTTTTACCCTGTCTTGCTATATAATCTTGACAAAGATGCTTCATTTTTTTTGAGCTTCAGTTTCCTCTTCAGTAAAATTGGAATATAATATCTACTTCCTAACGTTTCTGCAAGGATTAAATGAGATAATACATGTAAAGGGCATAGCACAATGTCTGGCACACAGATGTTCAATCATGGGTTGTCAGTTTTATTATAATATTACCTTGATATGATCAAGAGTATTATATATAGCACCAATGCACTGTTCTCCTGACAGACTATATCATTCACAGAGTGAAGGCTTGAGGGCTCAAAGCAGGGTATCTAAGGTAATAGGAAGTATCCATTTGTTTTCTTCATCACATATTACTGATACCACACCACTTGTGCCCAGATAAGTAGTTAAAATCCTCTAATTACATCAGAGTAAGATTCTGGGAACATGATATAACAGTGTCTAAATCTAGTGTCTCATAAAATGTCTCCATCTCATGTAGCATGAAGTTCAAGTTCATTGATTCAGACCAGATGGAAATGCAATACATTTCCAAAATTAGCCACCTTAACTATTGCCAGATCTTTATAAAATATAAATAGCCATGGATATTATGCAAATGCCTGGGTGTTGAACAGATCCACCTAGCTAGCATGAATTACCCTAAGACTTCATGTGAGCAGTTAATGCTAACTTTGGTTATACCTCAATTTCTTAAAATCACACAATTTTAGAGATTTACTAGCACCATTTTCATTTGGATGGTGGTCAAGAACACATTGGACTTCCCTGATGGCTCAGCTGGTAAAGAATCCGCCTGCAATGTAGGAGACCTGGGTTCGATCCCTGGGTTGGAAAGATCCCCTGGAGAAGGGAACAGCTCTCCACTCTAGTATTCTGGCCTGGAGAATTCCATTAACTATACAGTCCATGGGATCTGTACACATTATATAAAGAGAAGAACACATTATATAAAGAAAAGCCAAGAGTACTCAATGAAAGAAATTGAGTTGTTATGTAATCCTAGCCCATGGTAATAGCCCTACAGAACTAACTGTGCTCATACTCAAATTAACTGACTCAACATACGTGATGTTCTCCTGCTCTAATAGTCTGTCATCTTAACTCTGTTGTTGTTCAGTCGCCAAGTCATGTCCGACTCTTTGCGACCCCACAGACTGAAGCACGCCAGGCCTCCTTATTCCTCACTTAAGTCTGTACATTCATACAAATAAATGAAAGTTACAATACAAAAATTAATATAAAATGCTATATAATGGCCCATATGGGCTTCCCTCAATGCGGGAGACCCGGGTTCAATCACTGGGTCGGGAAGATCTCCTGGGGAAGGAAATGGCAACCTACTCCAGTATTCTTGCCTGGAAAAACCCATGGACAGAGGAGCCTGATAGGCTACAGTCCATGGGGTCACAAAGGGTTGGACACAACTGAGTGACTTCACTTTATGGGCTTCTCTAGGGGTTCAGATAGTAAAGAATTTGCCTGCAGTGTGGTAAATCTCGGTTCAATCTCTGGGTCAGGAAGATCCTCTGGAGAAAGGACTAGCTACCCACTCCAGTATTCTTGCCTGGAGAATTTCATGGACAGAGGAGCCTAGAGGGCTATAGTCCATGGGGTCACAAAGAATTGGACACGACTGAGCAACTAACACTTTCACACTTTTTCACTATATATTATGGTCCAATCTTCTTCTATATCCCTACCACATGCAATGCCTTAGGAAATTTCAATGATATATGGGAAATGAAGATGTGAGTTGTAGTAATAGTAATAGGAATAGTGGTGATGGTAGTGATAGTAATGTTAAACTTATTTCAACCTCCTTTGGGCCATATCTTTTTATGAATATTTAACAAGCATAAACTCATTTAAACTTTACAACACTAAAACTGAGGTGCTCATTACCTCCACTTCGTAGAAAAGGAAGATGAGCCACAGAAAAGTGAAGTGACTTGCCTTAATCGCAGAGAACCAGAATTCAAACCTAGATTTTCAGCTCTGAATCACTATGCAAAAAGAAAGTAGCAGAAGAACACTAGACAGAAATTCCTTTTCCAGCCAAGATGGAATAAAGAGGACCAGATTTACTCCTCTTACTTAAACAAGTGAAAATCAGTGGGGGAGGGGATATAAAACAAGATTTTTTTCAGATATTGATAACAAGTAGAACAGGACTGTGATCCCCCTCAAAAGGGAAATGGACAAGATAAGTGCAATTACTGTCCCAGTTTACTATGTGGAGGCAGTTTCCTGGCCACGGTACAAGGACAGGGAATTTAAACAAAGCCCAATGGACTCACTGAGTTGAAGAGCCAGATATTAGAATACAGACAAACCAATATGGTTTGAAACTGTGTAGGAGAATAAAGGAGGTAAGGGAGCTATACAGAGTGTGACCTCCAGAGATCTATAAAGAGAGCATTCTTGAGTCTTTGGCTAATTACCAAACTATATATGCATGCAGAGAAGGCAATGGCAACCCACTCCAGTACTCTTGCCTGGAAAATCCCATAGACGGAGGAGCCTGGTAGGCTGCGGTCCATGGGGTTGCTAAGAGTCGGACACGATTGAGTGACTTCACTTTCCCTTTTCCTTTCAAGCCTTGGAGAAGGAAATGGCAACCCACTCCAGTGTTCTTGCCTGGAGAATCCGAGGGACGGGGGAGCCTCATGGGCTGCCGTCTATGGGGTCGCACAAAGTCAGACATGACTAAAGCGACTTAGCAGCAGCCACAGCAGCATATATGCATGAGAGGAAGCTACTCAAAGCTGGGGATCAAACCATCAGAAAAGAATAGGGGGAATGACTTTTAGGACAGTGGCATATGGAGCCCGACAGACTGAATACTCAGCCAAAGAACCTTAATTGGTGAAAATTATAAAAAAGCAACAACCACTAAAACTCTCCGGAAATTGTCCTAAATGTGTGCTTAGTCGTTCAGCCAAGTTATACTCTTTCTGACCCTTTGGACTGTAGGCCATCAGGCTCTTCTGTCCATGGAATTCTCCCAGCAAGAATACTGAAGTGGATTGCCATTTCCATCTCCAGGGGATCTTCCCAACCCAGGGAATGAATGAGACATCTCCTATGTCTCCTGCATTGCAGGCAAATTTTTTACCTGCTGAGCTACTGGGGAAGCCCCAGAAATTGTCCTAAGAGCACATAGCAAATAAAGAAACATGTCTTCCAGAAAAATCTACTAACTTTCATAAGAACAATGAGAATCTGTGGCACATTGGACAAGATACCTTGCTCTCCCCACACCCCTGAGTTCCCCAACTCAGTGTGACAGAAACTCTATTCTGGCAGTCAACGAAACAACGAAACAACTCTTTCTCCCCTCAGCTCACAACCCAGTCACAACCTAGCTCACAGTGTCACATGTGGTGGGGGAAAATTTCTCACATTAATCATCTCCTAATCCTCTGCCTCACAAGTTCTAATCTAGGTGTTTATGACTGAAAGGTCTGGAAACCTCTTCCTCCACCCAGGTACCAATCTTGGGACAGAGGCTCTACTCCAGGAAGGGCAGGCCAAGAATATTGAGCCTCGAATGCCCGCATCTCAGGTAACTTATAAAGTGAGGTTCTACATAAGCCAAGAGGTTCAAAAGCTACTACCCTCATCCAGCACACCATGAGTGAATCAAGGATGTAACCAAGACAGAAGTAGGCCACCATCTCAACCTATTTTTCTAGAGGAATGATACAGATGTTTTCCCCAGGGGCACAGGAAGGCCATAGAATAGAGGATTCCAAATTCTCCCTTAGGGAATTGTCTTTATTTGGAATACAGCACCAGTAAATTTAAGCCTTTGGAGCCCTTGGAAAACAAAGGAGATTTTGATTATGAGCATTTAAGAAGGGGCTGGTTGCTCCATTATAATAGAATTTATGCCCCATGACATTGTCAAAAATAGTAAAACAACCAGATGGCAATTAATAGCAATAATAGCTGGTTATGAAACAAATAACAGAAAGATCAGAGAAAGACATTGTCAAATAGCGCCCAGCTATAAAACCACTGCCTCCCATGTTGACTATGCACATACCAAATATCAAACTTCACACTATGAGGGAAATAAATTTCAATGTACTAGTACAGTCAAATCACTAAACAAATAAACACAAACAGCAAGACTCGGAAGGGGAGGAGCTGTAGTCAGCATTCATATTACAATATATCATCTAAAATTCTAGTTTTCAACAAAAAATTACAAGACATGCAAAGAAATAGGAAACTGTGACTCCACACAAGAAAAAAGTAGGCAATGGAAAGTGTCTTTGAAAGAGCTCAGATATTAGACTTAGCAAATACAGTCTTCAAAGCAAATAGTGTAAATGTTTTTAAAAAACTTAAAAGAAACTATGGTTAAAGAAGTAAAGGAAGCTATCATAACAACAACTCTTCATCAAGTATAGAAACTAATTAAAAATATATAAATTATTTTTTTAAAGGAGAACATCCAACGAAAACAGTACAATAATTTGAAGTGAAAAATTCACTAGAATGGCTCAATAATATTGATAGATTTGATTGGCGGAAGAAAGAATCAGTGAACTTGAGGAAAGATCAACAGATTATGCAATCTAAAGAACAGAGAATGAAGAAAAATGACCAGAGCCTCAGATTAATACAGGATTCCCTTACAAACAACAGCACATACATAATGGAGTAACAGATACGAAGGAGGAGAGAGAAGAGAGGGGCAGAAAAATTATTAGAAGAAATAATGACTGAAAACTTTCCAAGTTTGGTGAAAAACATCAACATCAAGGTACGTCAAGGAACTCTAAAATAAAGATAGGAGATTCAAACCCAAGAAGCAAATCATAGCAAAAAATGCTGAAAGGCAATGAAAAAGTTAAAATCTTAAAAGCTGCAAGAGAAAATCAACTCATCATATCCAAGGGAACCCAATAAGCTTAACAGCAGAAATTCCATCAAAGACAATGAAGGACAAAAAGCATTAAGATAGTATTTTCAAAGTAATGAAAGAAAAGAAAAACTGTCAGCAAGAGAAACTATCTTTCAAAACTAAAGGTAAAATAAAGACACTCCCAGAAAACAGATACTGAAAGAGTTCATTGCTAGCAGATCTGCCTTACGAAACATTAAAAGTTATTCAGGTTGAAAGAAACTGACCTCTGATGGTGATTTGATCCCACAACAAAAAAACACGGAGCACTGGTAAATGTAATTATATGATTATAAATGACAGTAAAGTATATATTTTTCTCCTTTCTTTTAATTAATTTCTTTGAAACAATATGTGTATTATTCAATTGTTGGAAATATAACATATAGAAATATAATAAATTTGACAATAACAGCACCATAGTGTTAGGCAAGAAGTAAATCTATTGAAGTAAGGAAATGACACCAAAAGGTAACTTTAATCTATAGGAAAAAAGTGAAAAGAACCAGAATGGTAGAAGGAAGGTTAATATAATAAATTCTATGAACATATACTTGCTCTCCTTTATTTTTTCCACTTCTAAACAGTGGAAACAGTGACAGACTTTATTATTGGGGATCCAAAATCACTGCAGATGATGACTGCAGCCATGAAATTAAGACGCTTACTCCTTGGAAGGAAAGTTATGACCAACCTAGAGAGCATATTAAAAACAGAGACATTACTTTGCCAACAAAGGTCCGTCTTGTCAAAGCTATGGTTTTTCCAGTAGTCATGTATGGATGTGAATGTTGGATGATAAAGAAAGCTGAGTGCCAAAGAATCGCTGCTTTTGAACTGTGGTGTTGGAGAAGACTCTTGAGAGTCCTTTGGACTGCCTGGAGATCCAACCAGTCCACCCTAAAGGAAATCAGTCCTGGATATTCATTGGAAGGACTGATGTTGAAGCTGAAACTCCAATACTTTGGCCACCTGATGTGAAGAACTGACTCATTTGAAAAGATCCTGATGCTGGGAAAGATTGAAGGTGGGAGGAGAAGGGGATGACAGAGGATGAGATGATTGGTTGGTATCACCAACTCAATGGCCATGAGTTTGAATAAACTCTGGGAGTTGGTGATGGACAGGGAGGCCTGACGTCCTGCAGTCCATGGGGTCGCAAACAGGCAGACACGACTGAGCAACTGAACTGAACTAAACGTATGAAATATAAATTATATGAGGTAATAAATACAATAATGTGTTGGGTTTGTAACATATACAGATATAGTATGCAAAATAACAATAGCACAAAAGGGAAGGAGCTGTATATGTGAAGTGTCTAAATCTCACAGAAATTAAATTAGCAAAAACATGAACTGGATTATGATAAATTAAGATGTATATGGTAAGCTCCAGAATAAAAAATAGGAAATGAACTGAAAAATAGTTTTAAAAAAAATCATAAAAGTAATTAAATGTTACACTAAGAAATATTCATTCAATGTAAAAGAAAGCATCAAAAGCAAACAGAGGGGAGAAAGAGACAAGACATATAGAAAACCAAAACTAAAGTGCTAGGTTTAATTCAACTATACCAATTATGTTAAATATGAATGGTTTAAACAACCCAGTCAAAAGTCAGAGATTGTCATATTGTATTAAAAATAAGATTCAAGGAAATGCTGTTTTGAGAACATATATTTTAGATTCAAAATTTTAGATTAATAAAAAATAAAAGAATGGAAAAAGATATGTCATGGAAACAGCAACTAAAGAAAATTTGGAGTGGCTACATATAATATCCAATAAAATAAACTTAAAACAATAAATTTACACTGGTTAAGGTAATGTAGGGATATTTGCTAGGGATATTATTTAACAACAAAAGGGCCAATCCATCAGGAAGACATAATTATAAACTATCTGTGTACATAAAAACAAGGTCCCCAAATACATGGACATTAATCTCACAGTATTAAAGTGAGAATTAGATAATTCAACAATAATAGCCAACTTCAGTATCCCATTGTTAATAGTTATTAAAATAACTAGGCAGAAGATCAACAAGGATATAGAATAATTGACCAAAACTAAGAACCAAATAAATCTTAACAGGCATTGATAAGACACTACCCAACAAAAAAATATATATTCTACTCAAGAATCCCAGGGACGGTGGAGCCTGGTCTGCTGCTGTCTATGGGGTCGCACAGAGTCGGACACAACTGAAGTGACTTAGCAGCAGCAGCAGCAGAGTGTTATATTAGGCCATAAAACAGGCCTCAACAAATTTAAAAGGACATATACAAAGTATGTTCTCTTGAAAAGATTGGAGTGAAATAGAAATCAATAACAAATATGAGAAAGTCACAAATATGCAGACATTACAATCACACTTCTTAATAATCCATGAGGCAGTAAAGAAATCACAATGCAAATTACAAAATTCTGAGATTTATAAAATGAAAACAACATCAAAACTTGCAGGATGCAGCTAAAATAATACTTAGAGGGAAATTTATAGCTTTAAGTGTCTATATAAGAAAAAATGATCTCAAATCAATAACCCTCTACCTTAAAACCCTAGAAAAACAAGAATAAACTAAACCCAAAGCAAGCAGAAGAAAGGAAATGAGGTAGTGAATAGAAAACAATAGAGAAAATCAATAAAACCAAAAGTTGGTTATTTGAAAAGATCTACAAAGTTGAGAAACCTTTCGCTAGACTAACAAAGCAAAACAAAGACAACAATCAAATTAGTAGAATCTGGAAAGAAAATGGGGACACCATTACTGACCTTATAAAAATGAGAAATAGAATTTCTAGAGATTAAAAATAAGATATCTAAAATGAAAATACTGGATGGGATTAACAACATATCAGACATTGCACAAACAGATAAACTCAAAGAATAAGGAAAGAAACAATCCAAATCCAGCACAGAAAGAAAAGCTATTAAAAATTGAAAAAATAAACAGGTCATTGGACTCCAAGAAGGAGATAAAAGCAAAAAAATACTGGCCCAAAATTGATCATGTATCAAAAATGATAAGCCTGAAATTTAACAAAGATCAATAAATATCAAGCAAGGTAAAACACAAAGAGAACAACACTAAGGCATCCATAATCAAAGTTATTTAAACTAGTGATAAAGAGAAAATGCAAAAAGCATACAAATTAAAGGGATACTACATAAAGGAACAAATGTAAGAATGACATCAGAAACTATACTATTCAGAAGACAGTAGAGTGACATTTGTAAACAGATGAAAGAAAAATCTGTCAATTTGGGATTTTTTACCCAGTGAAACCTTCAAAATTGAGTGCTAAATAAAGACTTTTTCAGGAAATTATAAGCTGAGAGAATTCCTCATCAGCAGATCTACTCAATAAAAAACAAAAAAAAGTTAAATGAAGTTCTTCAGGTAGAAGAAAAATGACACCAAAAGCAAACTTTGATTTATATAAAGGAATAGAGTGCCATAAACAGTAAATATAAGAGACTTTTTATCATTCAAAAAGGAAAACTCCTTAAAAGATAAATGACTAGTAAAGCAAAAATAATAATGCATTGTGACGTTTAAAGCACACGTAGAAGTAAAATGTATATGAAACTACAAATTACTGGAAGGGAAAAATATTTGTATGGTTCTTCTACTACATGTAAAGTAACATAATATTGTTTTGAGGAAGCCTGTAACAAGTGCAACCATCAAAAACAAAGACATATAGCCAATGTCAAGATTACAGATGCAGTGAAATCATAAAAATTCAACTCCTCCAAAAGAAGGTCAGAATAGAAGGAAAAAGAATTAGAGAACAAATGGAATAAACACAATACAAATAGCAAAATGGTAGATTCAAACCCAAATATAGCCATAATTACAAATATAGCTGAAAATTATCTAAACATTCAAATTAAAAGCCTTACATTGTCAGACTGGATTAAAAAGCACAAGCAAACTCTTTCCTGTCTATAAGAAACCTAATTTAACTATAAATGGTTTACAAATTAAAGGACAAGTTCTAGTTTTGGGCTTACCTTGCGGCTCAGCTGGTAAAGAATCTGCTTGTAATGCAGGGTATCTGGGTTTGATCCCTGGGTTGAGAAGATTCCCTAGACAAGGGAAAGGCTACCCATTCCAGTATTCTGGCATGGAGGATTTCATGGACTGTATAGTCCATGGGGTTGCAAAGATTCCGATGACTTTCACTCACTCACTCTAGTTCTGAAAGAGATAGAGTAAGTCCACTATAATCTATCTCTCCTGCAAATGCAACTAAAAATGATGGGAAAAAACACACAAAAATCAAGTGCCTAGACACTAAAAAGTAACCAAAAGCAGGTCAATTATGAAAGAAAGTTAAAACTTAGACAAGTACTGCATCAAAGTGATGTCCCATATTTTCTTTTTCTGTTGCAGATTTTCTGAGGGTGATTCCCAGTTGCTCAACTGCACAGCAGAGCATTGGTATAATAGGTGAAAATTCCAGCAGAAATTTTATATTACACGGCAGAATAATCATAAAAAGGGCGACTAGAAGGCAAAGAGTATAGGGGTAATTCTGTTGGGTTTTTGTTTTGTTTTCTTTCTAGCAGTTTTCTCAGTCATGGGGTTGTTTGGCAGTGATAACTGTGTGAGCAGCTAGAAAGCCAAGAGATATACCATGTCTTTCTGGCCAGAGGAGCCAATGAAGGGAGTATTCATTGCCTCAAGAATGGGCTGATGAAGGATATTCTATACAGGAAAGAACTGGAGTAAAAGGACCCTCTAATTCTGCAAATGAACTTACACAAGTCCCATTCTCATCTTTAAACTGTGCAAGTGCAGGTAAGACCCAAAGGATCACAATAAGAGACCCAAAGGATCCAATAAAAGCTTTGAAGAATGAAACCAACTGTGAATGTGACCGGTGATGGACGTAAAGTATGATGCTGTAAAGAGCAATATTCCATAGGGACCCGGAATGTTAGGTCCACAAATCAAGGCAAATTGGAAGTGGTCAAACAGGAAATGGCAAGAATGAACATTGACATTTTAGGAATCAGCGAACTGAAATGGACTGGGATTGGTGAATTTAACTCAGATGACCATTATATCTACTACTGTGGGCAAGAATCCCTTAGAAGAAATGCAGTAACCATCATAGTTATAGGACAGAATGAACCCTGTTCGTTTCCAAGTCAAACCATTCATTATCACATTAATCCAAGTCTACGACGCAACCAGTAATGTTGAAGAAGCTGAAGTTAAATGGTTCTATGAAGACCTACAAGACTTTCTAGAACTAACACCCAAAAAAGATGTCCTCTTCATTATAGGGGACTGGAATGCAAAAGTAGATAATAAAGGGTACCAAGGAGTAACAAGCAACTTTGGCCTTGGAGTACAAAACAAAGCAGGTCAAAGGCTAACAGAGCTTTGCCAAGAGAATACACTGGTCATAGCAAACACCCTCTTCCAACAACACAAGAGGCAACTCTACAGTTGGACATCACCAGATGGTCAATATCAAAATCAGATTGATTATATTCTTTGCAGCCAAAGATGGAGAAGCACTATACAGTCAGCAAAAACAAGACCGGGAGCTGACTGTGGCTCAGATCATGAACTCCTTATTGCAAAATTCAGACTTAAATTGAAGAAAGTAGGGAAAACCACTAGACCACTCAGGTATGACCTAAACCAAATCCCTTTCATTATACAGCGGAAGTGACAAACAGATTCAAGGGATTAGATCTGATAGAGTGCCTGAAGAACTATGGATAGAGGTTCGAGACATTATTCAGGAGACAGGGATAAAGACCATCCACAAGAAAAAGAAATGCAAAAAGGCAAAATGTCTGAAGAGGCCTTACAAAGAGCTGAGAAAAGAAGTAAAAAGCAAAGGAGAAAAGGAAAGATATACCCATTTGAATGCAGAATTCCAAAGAATAACAAGGAGAGATAAGAAAGCATTCCTCAGTGATCAGTGCAAAGAAATAGAAGAAAACAACAGACTGAGAAAGATTAGAGATCTCTTCAAGAAAATCAGAAAAAAAAGAAAGAAAGAAAGAAAGAAAATTCGAGATACCAAGGGAACATTTCAGCAAAGATGAGCACAATAAAGGACAGAAATGGTATGGACCTAACAGAAGCAGAGGTGACAAAAAGAGGTGACAAGAATACACAGAAGTAAGGTAAGGTAAAGTCGCTCAGTTGTGTCCGACTCTTTGCGACCCCATGGACTACCAGGCTCCTCTGTCCATGGGATTTTCCAGGCAAGAGAACTGGAGTGGGTTGCCATTTCCTTCTCCAAGGGATCTTCCCGACCATCTGAGCCACCAGGGAAGCCCAGAATACACAGGACTATACAAAAAAGATCTTCATGACCCAGATAACCACAACGGTGTAACCACAATAAAGCAACCAAGGTAGTAACCACTATAGAGCCAGACAGCCTGGAATGCAAAGTAAAGTGGCCTGTAGGAAGCATCACTATGAAGAAAGCTAGAGGAGGTGATGTAATTTCAGCTAAGCCATTTAAAACCCTAAAGGATGATGCTATGAAAGTGCTGCACTCAATATGCCAGCAAATTTGGAAAACGCACCAGTGGCCACAGGACTGCAAAAGGTCAGCTTTCATTCCAATCCCAAAGAAAGGCAATGCCAAAGAATGCTCAAACTAATGCACAATTGCACTCATCATACACTAGTAAAGTAATGATCAAAATTCTCCAAGCCAGGCTTTAATAGTACATGAACCGTGAATTTCCAGATATTCAAGCTGGATTTAGAAAAGGCAGAGGAACCAGAGATCAAATTTCCAACATCTGCTGGATCATCGATAAAGCAAGAGAGTTTCAGAAAAATATCTACTTTTGCTTTATTGTCTATGCCAAAGCCTTTGACTGTGTGGATCACAACAAACTGTGGAAAATTCTTAAAGAGATAGGAATACCAGACCACCTGACCTGCCTCCTGAGAAATCTGTATGAGGTCAAGAAGCAACAGTTAGAATTGGACATGGAGCAACAGACTGCTTTCAAATCAGGAACTGAGTATTTGAAGGCTATATATTGTCACCCTGTTTATTTAACCTATATGCAGAGTACATCACGCAAAATGAAAGGCTGGATGAAGCACAACCTGGAATCAAGATTGCCGGGAGAAACATCAGTAACCTCAGATATGCAGATGACACCACACTTAGGGCACAAAGTGAAGAGCAACTGAAGAGCCTCTTGAGGAAAGTGAAAGAGGAGAGTGAAAAAGTTGGCATTCAGTCCCATCACTTCATGGCAAATAGATGGGGAGACAGTGCAAACAGTGACAGACTTTATTTTCTGGGGCTCCAAAATCACTGCAGAGGCTGACTGCGGCCATGAAATGAAAAGATGCTTGCTCCTTGGAAGAAAAGCTATAATCAACCTAGACAGCATATTAAAAAGCAGAGACTTGACTTTACGAACAAAGGTCCATCTAGTCAAAGCTATGGTTTTTCCAGTAGTCAGGCATGGATGTGAGAGTTGGACTATAATGAAAGCTGAGTGCCGAAGAATTGATGCTTTTGAACTATGGTGTTGGAGAAGACTCTTGAGAGTTCTTTGGACTGGAAGGAGATCCAACTAGTCCATCCTCAAGGAAATCAGTCCTGAATATCCATTGGAAGGACTGATGCTGAAGCTGAAATGCCAATACTTTGGCCATCTAATGTGAAGAATCGACTCACTGGAAAAGACCCTGTTGCTGGGAAAGATTGAAGGTAGCAGGAGAATGGGATGACAGAAGATGAGATGGCTGGATGGCATCACCAGTGTGATGGACATGAGTTTGAATAAGCTCTTGGAGTTGGTGATAGATACTGAAACCTGGCATGCTGCAGTCCATGGGGTTGCAAAGAGTCGGACATGACTGAGTGACTGAACTGAATATAAACTAAGATACAAACACTTAGACAAATCCCTCAGGGGCATAAGTATGGAAAAGAAATAAAACGGTAAACTACCTTTGAGTCCAGGCAGGATCTGTAACTTGATTCTAAGCAATAGAGTATGAAAAAGATGATGGGATACCAATCCCTCAATTAGATTACTTTCTATGGCAAAAGTAATGAGATGTCACTCCAAAGACTATGTTGTATTAAATAAGATTCTATCTTAGTGGATTGAGATTCTTTGTCGAGAGAGATTATTTGTTAGCCTTGAAGATACAGGCTGTTATGATGTGAACTACTTATGGAGAGGGCCATGTGTGAGAGGGAACTGCAAGGAGCTGAAATCTACCAACAACCATGTAACTTGGAAGAGGAGCCCAAACTCCAAATGAGAATGTAGCTCAGGTGATACTTTGGTTACAACCTTGTGAGATCCTGAACAACTAGGCCATGCTCAGACTGCTGATCAACAGAAACTGGGAGTGCATGTTGTTTTAAGCTGCTAAGTATGCGGCAATTTGTTCTGAAGCAATAGAAAACTAATACACATATATTAAAATTGTGCTCCATGGAGTAAAGGAATAGAAAGATAGTAGTTTCAGCAGAAAAAAATTAAAACTATTAACCTAAGAAAAAATGCAAATTATAGAATTGAATAATGTAAGATCTCAAATTTTTAAAAATTAAATGGACTCAACAGCACAAGACAAGTGACAGAAGAGTCAACAGACTTAAAAAATATTTTTTTATTTGACTACACTGGGTCTTGGTTGCAGCTGCAGCATGTGGGATCTCTTGTAGCACGCAGGATCTTTATTAGCAGAGTGCGAAACCTTAGTTGTAGCATGTGAGATATAATTCCACACACAGGGATTGAACCTGGGCCCCCTGCATTGGGAATGCAACATTCTAGTCACTAGACCAACAGGAAAGTCCCAAGATTCAGTGAACTTTAAGATACATAAACAGAAATTATCCAGTAAGAGAGACAAAGAGGGGAAAATGTTGGGGGAAAACTAACAAATGCTCAAAGTCCTGTGGAACAACATCTAAAGTTCTAACATTCATGTCTTTGGAATCTTAGAAGATGAAGAGAAGGAAATGGGTATAGAAAATACATTTGAAGAAATAATGATAAGAAACTTATCAAATTTGGTGAAGGCATGTTTATAAGATTCAAGAAGCTCAGCTAACACTAAACATGATAAACTCAAAGAAAATTATGCTTAGGCACATCATAACCAAAATGTTGACAACAATAGATTTTTTTTAAAAAATCTTGAAAATCAGTCTTTAATTTACCTATTACACATAGGTGGCCAAAGACTAAAAAAACATGGATTTCACGTAAAAAACCATGGGGGTCAGAAGAAAATTATATTTAATGTACTAAACAAATAGAACTGTTAACCAAGACTTCTATATACAGTGAAACAATCTTCAAAACTAAAGGTGAAATAAAGACATTTTCAGATGAATGAAAACTAAGAGAGTACATCATCACCAGTTGATCTGCTCTAAAGGAGATTCTTCTAGGTGAAGGAAAATGGTATTAGAGAGAATCTTAGATCTTATAATAATAGAAGAGCAACAGAAATAAATACCTGGTAAATAATAAAAATTACACTCAAGTTCTTTAATCTGTAAGACTATTAGAAACAATCTCATAATATGGTGTGTGGGATTTTCCACATGGAGATGTAAAATATGTAACAATGATAAAAGTGGAGCACAATAAACAAATTCATATCTATATTACACAAATCCACATCTATAGACATCTATATTATACCTGAAGTGGTACAGTGTTAACTCAAAGTAGACAATGCAATATTACGTATATGAATTGTCAATCGTATCAGTTCAGTTCAGTCGCTCAGTTGTGTCCGACTCTTTGCAACCCCATGAACCACAGCACACCAGGTCTCCCTGTCCGTCACCAACATCCTGGAGTTTACCCAAACTCATGTCCATTGAGTCGGTGATGCCATCCAACCATTTCATCCTATGTTGTCCCCTTCTCCTGCCTTCAATCTTTCCCAGCATTGGGGTCGCATCCAATGAGTCAGTTCTTCACATCAGGTGGCCAAAGTATTGGAACTTCAGCTTCAGCATCAGTCCTTCCAATGAATATTCAGGACTGATTTCCTTTAGGATGGACTGGTTGGATCTCCTTGCAGTCCAAGGGACTCTCAAGAGTCTTCTCCAACACCACAGTTCAAAAGCAACAATTCTTTGGCACTCAGCTTTCTTTATAGTCCAACTCTCACATCCATATATGACTACTGGAAGAATCATATAGCAAGCCCAAAATACAAATATGAGATAAAACAAATATACCAATAGATAAATTAAAATCGGTTATTAAAAACACTCTAATTGGGTAAAGAATCTACCTGCAATGCAGGACATAGGAGACGTGGGTTTGATCCTTGGGTCGGGAAGACCTCCTGGAGGAGGAAATGGCAACCCACCCACTCCAGTATTCTTCCCTGAAAAAATTCCATGGACAGAGGAGCCTGGTGGGTTACAGTCCATGGGGTCACAAAGTGTCAGACATGACTGAGTGACTAACCACACACACATGATATTCCAAAAGAAAGCAGAAAATGGGAAATAACTTAGAACAGAGCGAACAATCAGAAAACAATAAACATAGAAATCCAGCCATGCCAATAATTTCATTGAATGTAAATTGTCTAGACATACCTAATAAAGACAGAGATTGTCAAACTAAGAAACTCACTTTAAATGTAAAGACATATTTAAGTTAAAAGTAAAAGGAAGTAAAATTATATACTATGTAAACTCTAATTCAAATAAAGCTTACTTAAGCTATATTAAAATAAGACAAAGTGGACTTCAGAAGAAAGAATATTAGTAGGGATAAATAAAGACATTATGCTGTGATAAAATGATCAATTTACCACCAAGTCATAACAATCCTGAATATATATGCAGTTAACAACAGAGCTTCTGAGTACATGAAGCAAAAAGCAATAAAACTGAACAGGATAAATAGGGGAAATTGACAATTATAGTGGGAGATTTTAACATTCTTTTCTCAGCAATCAATAAAACAGGAAGACAGAAAATCAGTAAGGATACAGAACTGAACAAGTCTATTAACCAACTTTACCTAATTGACATTTATAGAACATTCTATCTAGCAAGACCAGAATACATAGTCTTTTTACAAGTGTACAAGAAGTATGTACCATGTTAGACCACATTCTGATCCATAAAATGAACCTCAAAAAGTTCATTTTTAAAAAAATTTTGTTAAAAAAATACCACACAGACACAACCTAAAAGTTACTGTCTTAACTGTTTTAAGCGTACAGTTGAGTAGTGTTAAGTATATTCATGTTGTTGTGCAATAGATCTCCAAAACTTTTTCATCTTGCAAATCTGAAATTCTCCCTTTAACAACTTCCCTTTTATCCTCCCCCTCAGCCCCTGGTAATCACTATTGCACTTTCTGTTTCTAGAAATTTAACTTTTGACACATTTTATAAGTGGAATCGTACAGTATTTGCCCTTTTATGACTGGTTTACTCCACTTAGTACAATATCCTTAAAGTCCATCAATCCTGTAGCATGTAACAGTAGGATTTACTTGATTTTTCTTTTTTAAGATGATGGCTCAACTAAATGGATTTGTAGTTGTATTACATGATCAGATTCCAAATATATTGGGACAATGAATCAAAATCAGTGAGATTATTAATGAATGTAATAATTCATTAATTATTAACAAATGCACATTACCATGTTTATATTTCAACAATAACACCACCAACGTCACTACCAAAAACAACTATAACAAGAGTTGCCTTTACTGTGTACTAGGTTCTATGCTAATATTTTATACGCTCAATTTCTTCAACACTTCTATAAAATAGGTACTTGATTATTAGGAACTCTATTTTATAAACATGAAGACCAAAGTTCAGTGCCATACAGATGATAAATATCTGCACTGAGAGTCAAATCTAGCTGATCTGCTTCCAATGCTAATGCTTCTTAGAAAATTAGTTGAATAAATAAATACAGCATGAGGAAATTTCAGGTAATTACAACTTTAAGACCTTTGGTTTACCACCATTTTAATACAAGCATAGGGGCTATAAAACCAGCACAATGCTATGTGTCATGGGGTTTTCCTTACTTTTTGAGGTTGAATAATATTCCACTGTATGTATATACCTTATTTTGTTTATCCATTCATCCATCAGTGGAAATCTGGGTCACTTCCACCTGTTGGCTATTGTGAATAGTGCTGCTATGAACATTTGGGTGTGCAAATATCTCTTCAAGAGCCCTCTTTTGGCTATATATCCAGGAGTGGTATACTGGATCATATGCTAGTTCTATTTTTAATTTTTTTGAGGAAACTCCATGCTGCTTTCCATAGGGGTTGAATCATTTTACAATACCACCAAAAGTGCACAACATTTCCAATTTCCCCACAGCATCACCAGTATTTATTATTTCTTTTTTGTATAGTAGCCATCCTAACAGGTGTGACAAAATATTTTTTAGGCACCAACCACAATGGAATTAAACTAGAAATTAATAACACAAAGATATACAGAAAAAATACTCCAAATGTCTGTCTGGAAATCAAACAGCAAACATCTAAATAACCCATGAGTCAAAGGAGAATTCTCAAAGGACTTATAAAATATTTTGAACTTAATAAAAATTCAACATATCAAAATTTCTGGGATGTGGTTAAGAACCCTGTCCACACTGGTTAAGAACAGTGTGGACAGGGAAATCATCATTAAATGCTTATATTAGAAGAGAAGAAAGGACTAAAATTAGTAATCTAAGTGCCCAACATAAATCACTAGGGAAAGAAAGCAAATTAAATCCAAAGCAAGGAGAAGAAATGATATTAATAGAAGCAGAAAGCAGTGAAATTGTCTGTTTATTTTCTGTTTTTAATCAAACCAAAAGGTGCTCCTTTGAAAAGATCAATAAAATTGATAAACTTACAGCCAGACAGACCAAGAAAATACGAGGTAAGACACAAATCATCAATATTAGAAATAAAAGGGGGCAATCACTATTGACTCCACAAACATTAAGAAGATACTAAGGGAATACTACAAATAACTCCATGCATATAAGCTTGACAACTTAGACAAAATAGACAAATCCCTTGAAAAACAGAAACTATTAAAGGTCACTGAAGAAAAATAGATAACCCATAGCTATGCATTTATTTTAAAAATGATCCTTAAAAAAATCTTTCAACAAGAAACATCTCCAAACCCGATGTTTTCACTGGTGAATTCTACCAAACACTGAAGGAAGAAATAAGACCAATTTCACACAAACTTTCAGGAAATACAAAAGAAGGGACAACTTCTCAGCTCACTTTATATGAAGCTATTATTATCCTAATACCAAAGCCAAACAAAACATTATAAAACTACAGACAAATAATGTCTTGTGAACATAGATGTAGAAATCTTCAATAAAATGTTCAAAAATTAATCAACACAATTCATCATGGCAACAGAATAAAAAAGGAAAAGCAGATAATCTCGTCAATAGATTCAAAATATTTCTGACAAAATTCAACATTTATTCTTTTCTTAATTTTTAAGTGTTCTTTATTTATATTTGACTATACTGGGTCTTAGTTGCAACATATAGGATCTTCAATCTTCGTTGTGACACACAGGATCTTTTAGTTGTGCAATATAAACTCTTAGCTGTGGCATGTGGGATCTATTTCCCCAACCAGAGATCAAACGTGGGCCCCATTCATTGGGAACTCAAAGTCTTATCCACTGGACTACCAGAAGTCCTTCAACATCTATTCTTCATGAAAATCTTTAAGCAAACTAGGAATAGAAGAAAACGTCTTCAGTTTAATAAAGAGCACCTATAAAAAAGGGATTCCCTGGTGGCTCAGACAGTAAAGTATCTGCCTGCAATGCAGGATCCCCTGGAGAAGGAAATGGCAATCTGCTCCAGTACTCTTGCCTGGACAAATCCATGGACGGAGGAGCCTGGTGGGCTATAGTCCATGGGGTCGCAAAGACTACAAGAAGTCCTTCAACATCTATTCTTGATGAAAATCTTTAAGCAAACTAGGAATAGAAGAAAACGTCTTCAGTTTAATAAAGAGCACCTATAAAAAAATCTAGAGCTAACAAGATACTTAATAGTGATTTAATATTTTCTTCCTAAAACCAGGAATAGAATAGGATTTTAAAAGCAAGAAGATAATGCTACCATTTCCACTCACAACTTAGCAGCCATTTCATAGCAGTGATATGTTTGCTGTCTCCCAAACCACAGAAGATCATTCTTATAGCCTTGTCTTGGTAAACGACACTGCCTCTATCTGGAATGCCTTCTTCTCTTTGAAAACCTTCCTCAAGACTTAACTCCTCCAGGATGGATACAATGATTGATTAATTAATTTGCTCAGTCAAAATGTTCAGTACCTAATTACACCTAAGTACTGCAGATATGCCACACACACACACACACACACACACACACACACACACACACACACACACAAATCCCCATCCTCAAAGAACAAGCAGAGGTAACCTCACTTTTGTGCTCACACGCATCCCCTACAGCACTCATCTTAATATCAAAAGTGTTTAGGTATGGAGCTCCTGGCTCTGTTACTCATCTTTTATCAAGCACTTAACACAGTGCCTGACATATCAACAAATATTTTACAAATGAGTTTATTATATTAAAAGAATTGAAGATATTAGCAACAGTGATAAAACAAAAGTATAAGTAGACAAGTAAAACACAAATAAAAATTCTTTAATGTACCCAAATAACATATATTTCTATGAAGTATTTTAGAAATAGGAAAAAAGAAAACAGAAAAGTCTCATCAATCTTAAGGAGATATAATTTTTGACAAAGATGGGAAAATAAGACCTGATAGAATAAGGTACAACCCGGTAAACACCCCTCTCTTTTCACCAAGTAGTCACAGCAACAGATGGAATAGGCTTTTACTCTGAAGCATTTTTAAGGCAAATCTGTAGATGTCTACCCAGAGTAGTAGAAATGTCCAAGTTACTGTATACACACAACAAAGAACAAATGATGCCATTATATGACTTTGTAGTTTATAAAGCACTTTCACATGTATTATCTCATTTAATTCCCACAAAAATCCTGTCAGGTAAGTATTATTGTCTTCCATTTACAGATGAGGAAACTGGGGCTCAAACAATCACTAATCCAAGATAACATAGTAAGAGAGTAAGAGGCACAGCTGGGGTTCTAATTCAGGTGTGCTTGACTATATAAATCTATTGCTCTCTATACAGGCTAAGTGATATAATCATGGCTTCCCAAGAAGTACACTAAAATGAAATCAATAAATTGCTGACATGATTTTTGTATTTTCTATTTTTCCCTCTTGATTCTTCAGTCTATTTTCTACTGACCTATCTTCCAGTCAACCAATCTTCTTCTCTTGGGCTGTGTCTAATTCAGTGTTAAACTCATCTATTAAAATTTTTATTTTAGTCATTATAATGCTCAATTCCAGAATTTCCTTTCTTTCATATGGTATCTACTTTTCTACCGAAATTCTCCATCTTGTCAAGTATTATGAACATATTAGGCATACTTAAGTCTGAGTATCCTAACTCTAAAGCCTTGACCACATGTCAAGGCCTTTCTATTGTCTGTTTTTCCTCATAGTCCTCTGACCTGATATTAGGTTGAGTTGTGTCCCCCAAAATACACATACTGAAGTCCTAATTCCCATTACCTTAGACTTAATGGACATGAGTTTGAGCAAACTATGGGAGTTAGTGAAGGACAGAGAAGTCTGGCGTGCTGTACTCCATGGGATCACAAAAAGTCAGACATGGCTGAATGACTGAACAACAATTACCTTATTTGGAGATAGAGTCTTTACAGAAATAATAAGTTTAAATGAGGCCATTAGGGTGAGCCCTAATCCAGTATGACTGGTATCCTTATAAAAGGGAGAGAATTTGGAAAAAGAGATACACATAGAGTAAAGACAATATGAAGAGACATTGGGGAAAGATAGTAATCTACAAGCCAAAGAGAGAGACCTGGAAGAGAGCCCTTTCTCAACGCCTTCTTTCAAAAGGAACCAACCCTGCCAATATCTTGATATTTTACTTCTAGCACACAAAACTCTGAAACAAAGAATTTCTGTTGATTAGATACCTAATCTGTGGTACTTTGTTATGGCATCCCTAGCAAACTCATACTGGTAAGCTTAGTAATTTTTTATTAAATGCCAGACATTGCATGTTAAAAGTTAGAGGAACTCTGGATGATATTATCTTCCTCCAGAGAACATTTATTTTTGTTTCTGCCAGGTGATGAAGGACAAATCACCTTAATACTGCCTGAGATTGAGCTGATTCAGAACCATGCTTTAGTCTTTGTGAGGAATGGTATTTTTCTAATTCATCCCTACTCCTGGAGTTTAGCCCTTTGGGGATCCCAACTGAAAACCTGGGGTAATTACCAGGGTCCCTCCTCTTTGGCAATCTCTAAACTCCAATTTCTGTCTCTCCAGCATTGTGAAATTGCTGAAGGCTCTGTTTAACTACTCAGATTTGTATCTGGCACTTTCTGCTTAACTTCTCAACTTCCTTGCCCTGTACCACTTTACAAATCAGCAAATGACACAAGAGAAAAGGTAGCATAAAATATCGGACTAAATTTATTGTACTTCCTTTCTTCTGGCAAGTCCTGATTACTATGGTAGCCCTCTTTTCTCTCTACAGCCCTGTGAGACTGTTGAAACCTCTGCTCAGCTTCTCTGTCTTTTAGCTATTACTTTCATTTGGCTTCTCAGTGTCTCTGCCCACACCTCTTACAGTGGCAAATGCCTTAAAGGAAACTGTAGCATTGAATGTTGAGCATACCTCAGTACATCTCTCCTCTCTGGGATTTTGATTTCTTCTTGCTTTGCTAGCTCTCTGATGCTTTGAAATAAATATATTTTAATTTAATCCAGCTTTTCTAGCTTTTCTTCAGGGATAGTTGGTCTGATACAACTTTGTCAAAGCCAGAAGCAGAAGTCTCCACAGACATGGTTTCTAATTCCACTGACCTGTTTGCCTTGGTTCATTCATTCTTTCTTTCCAACATGTATTGAGCACATGTTATGTCCCAATAACTCTGCAAGACTCTGGGAAAACAAAATGTTCTTACCTTTAAGAAACTCACAGTGGAATCAGTGGAGGTGTGTGCATGCATGCTAAGTCACTTCAGTCATGTCTGACTCTTTGTGACCCTAAGGACTGTGGCCCGCCAGGCTCCTCGGTCCATGGGATTCTCCAGACAAGAATACTGAAGTGCGTTGCCATGCCCTCTTCCAGGAGATCTTTCTGACCCAGGGATCGAACTTGTGTCTCTTATGTCTCCTGTACTGGCAGGCTAGGTCTTTACCACTAGTGCCACCTGAGAAGCCTGTTTAGTGGTGTATAGAAGATGTTATATGGGAGAAGTGCAAATAACTATCTTTGTCTGATGCAGAGGTCAAAAAGTGATCACAGAATAGAATTCATTTAAGGTAAATCAAGAATATACCAGGTGAATAAGGAGTCAGAGAGAGAAGAAAGGCACTTCAAGAGGAGATAACATTATATGAGTAAAGATATGACAGTAAGCATGAGAAATCATCATTAGTTTGGTACTATTGGAACTACATGAGGGAAAGAATGAGTTCTGATTGTGGAGGGTTCTGTCTCTGTCCTAAAAGTTATTGTTCACATAGTTAATGGGTAATAAATGGCATTCCCAGAGATCAATGTTCAGTAAGATTTGTGGAGAATTTAACAACAGAAATTTAAGACTTCTCCAGCCAATGGCTTGTAAATTCAAAGGCAACATTATCATACTTACTAAGCAATGTAGTAGGATTGCTAAGCAATAAAGTCAAGCCTTTGAGTCACCTGACTAGTTTATGGGGAAAAGAAATAAAATACTGTGTGGCCAAGGACTGAAATGATTCAAGTGTCATTTCTTAAGCTTATAAGCTCAGTTTACCTATTAGAAAGTTCAACAAGCAACAATCAGTTCTAAATTTTCAGAGGCTATTTGTCCATTTTTGCCCTCAATGACAATCTATTAAATGCCTACTTACTCTGTGACACATATCCACAGGTCTGATAGGATTTCTCCCTTTTGTGGATTCAAAAATCTAAGATGCCAGACAACACAGATAACTATCCCACAAAGATACCAAGACAGCAGCATAAAAACATTGAGCATCTACATAAACTGACAAGAAGAAGTGTTTACATGATCTATGCCTTAGGGAGTTGTCACTTCTGTGACACTCAGGTCAGCAGAGTTTAATGAAGGAGATGAGATTTCTAGCTCTCTCAGGCTGACAGCAGAGAAAGGGTTTGGCAGACAAAGGAAAGGGCATTATTCCAGACACACGGTACAGTGTGGAAGCAGTCTAAGCAAGAAGATCCTTCACAAAGAAGAAGCCAGAATACATCTAAGAAAAGCAAAGTTATGAACTGCACTAAAGGAAGAGACAGGGAAAGAGCAGTGGGCCATGAAGCCCAGAGAGGGTTCATCTGCAGTTTAGGTACAATGGCTCAATCCCTTATTTATATTTCTTCTGGCAAGTTACAATTCTATAATTGAATATTAAGCATCCCCAACCACCACAGATCAATCCTTTATTCCTCCAAAGAACTCAAGAACACCCTATAAGCATATAAATAAACCATATCTAGGAATCTACTCACCAACAAAACATCATTGAGAAAGCATAATACCTAGTTACAGCGAATCACCACTTCATGATACCAAGAAGGAAAAACCTAAACCTTGTGCCATTTCAGTTAGATTTCTGAAGCAGAATCTAAATTATCCCAGTTAGAATTTGGCCATAATACCAATGCTAGCACTCAAACACAATCTAGAACATCCAAAGTTTAACATTATCAAGACCCTAGTTCCAATCACCTCCAAAAGATTAGAAACAATTTGGATACCTATTCTCCCCAGGGGAGAAGGTGAAGAGATTAAAACAAAACAAAACAAAACTAGATTCAGGAAAGCATGAAAGGTTGAATCCCTGAAGAAACCTCACATCCTTAAGATTACATAATACTGCCCAGAAGTAACTGAACTACAGCAGAAAAATTTCAAACACATTCCAACATGCCTCTAATTAAGATAGTTTTGGGAGGTTCCAGAATTATAGCTATCAAACATGAAACCTAAAGAATTTACCAAGATTAAAAAGATTACCAACTTTAACTCAGGAAAAACACACTGGAAGAAACAGGTTAGTTAGAACACACTGGTACTGGTTTGCTGACCTTCAGTCAATTGCTACATCATTTTAGGTATAATTGTCAGTGATAAACACCTGAATGACAGTGGGTTGGGCATTGTACAAAATATAAAATTCAATGTTTCTTGTGCAGAGAGTTCAAATCAAGCATCCGATAAATTTCATTTTTCACTAGAGAAGTATACTGATGTGCTATAACTATTAACTTATTTTAAAATATAACAAGAAATACAGGTAGGATATATGAAATGTCTAACAAGCAAGAATTTTTGTAGCATGTAGAAGCAAGCTGGGTACCCACATGAGTATGTATTTTGAAATATTTATGGATGGTTAACCAGAAAGGCTAATTTAACACCTACACATCAATTGCATGGAGACAGTGCTGTGAAATATTTGCATTTACTACTCAGTAAGAGGACGATCACCAGCACTGGCATAAGAAAGCCAGTTGCAATTAAAGTAGATGAAATTTCACAATTTAAAAGATATGCAATCTCCTTCCCTGAGAACTTTAATTTACATAAGCTGACTGGAAGGCTCTCAAAAATGAAATCCCAACTATAAAATTACAAAAGAGAAAAAGATAGGTATCAAAAGAGGTACTATAAAAAGTTATCTATAATCTCAGATTTTTAAAAACCATATAATAACAACAGTAAAAGCATTTATTGCATACTTACTCTGTGTCAGGAACTATGCTACATGCTTAACATATATTATCTCATTTAATCCTTATAACAGTCCTATGAAGTCCTATGAAGTTAGTCTTAGTAGTAGTAGTATTGTTTCCACTCTATAGATAAGGAAATGGAAGCTCAGAAGCTAAAATATCAATTCCAAATCACACATCTAGGATGAGGTAGGGGAGAGATTCAAACACAAGTCTGTCTGACTCTCAAGTTGGTGTACATCATTCTACTGATGTAACAAAAGAGATATAACCAATGATAAGTATAAAAGAATGTCATATACCTGTAAAACACTAAAAAAGCCAAGGTTCAGAATGATTTCAGCCTTAGAAGGAGACATATTCCAAGGATAACAAAGGGGGATTTCAAATTGACATCAACAATAATAAAAAATGTAACATTAGGTTACAAAGAGAAAAAATCCTAATTCTTACTTTATTTCCATGCATCCTCCGTTAAGAAAAATTAGGACACAAAAGGGTACAACATGAATTAGAAAGAAACTGAAAACAGACACAAGAACAGGTCAAGAAGCATTTATCCTAGAATAATCACATTCTAGGATACTGGAAAGACCTTGGGCTGAGATTTCCAAACTGCTGTCTAGACAGAATTGTGAATAATGAGAGAGGGACAGAAGTCTGGAGGGAGGCAAACACAGTTCTGATTTTCAAAAAGAAGAAAGTAATGTTTGCAAGCTGGAGAATTTAATCTCAATTCTAAGCACTCTGTATAGAACACATTATTAAACAGAAAGGAAGACGTCTGGCCTGGGAAAGAATGGTGTTTTTCCCTCCTGGGAATGGCATGAGAGACAAGTGAAGGAAAAATCTAAAGGGTGGTAAGAAGCTGAGCTGTTTTGGGACCCTATAAATGGAGGAACAGCACAACAACAGGATATTTTGTATCCCCACCTCCAACAGAAAAAGGCCACCCAAACTTGGTGTTTCCAGAACCTCCACCCTAACAAAAAAGTCAGCCCAGGAAGCCTCATTGCTTTGCAGAGTCAAATGGAAGTCCTTCTGACAACATCAGGAGAGCCCAATATCACTAATACAGAGGATCAATTGGGAGCTAGAGAGCTGCTGGACCCAATTTCAACATGTAGGGAGAAGGGCTTGTTTCCACACCAAAAATTCTCCAATACCAACAAGTTATGCGAGAAATGAACTCAATTCTGCCACTATCTACCTAGAGATAGCATCATATTACACCAATGAAGAGTTCAATCTCACAAACTGCCCCTTCACACCCACTTCAGACACCAGTCACACAACCATGTTGTCATCTGTGTTTTTGAATGACCACAAAATAGATTGGAGGTTCCAGTGGCCCCCTCCTTGGGCTTGACTAATTTGCTAGAGTAGCTCACAGAACTCAAGAGAAATATTTTACTTACTAGATTACCAGTTTGTTATAAATGGATTTAACTTAGAAAATCCAGATGAAAGAGATGCATAGGGCAAGGTATGGGGAAAGCGTGCAGAGCTTCTGTACCCTCTACAAGCATGCAATTCTCTCCAAATCTCGATGTGTTCACCAATCTGGAGGCTCTCTAACCTTATCCTTTTGGGTTTTTATTGTGGCTTTGTTACAATAGGCATAACTGGTTAAATCATTCGCCATTGGTGATTGATTCAAACTCCAGCCCTTCTCCAGTACCTGGAAATCAAAGAATGGATGGGACTGAAAGTTTCAACATTTAAAGTTCTAACTGATATTGGTTCCCCTGGCAAACAACCACCATCCTTAGATGCTTTCCAAAAGTTACCTCATTAACAGAAACACAGTAGTGGTAAAAAAAAAAAAAAAGCTTGTTATGACCTATAAAACACCCATTTCATCTATTGCTCTGAAGTTATTTCAGTAACTGAGGACAAAGACCAAATTTTATAACAAAAGATGCTCCCATTGCTCTTAGTCACTCAGGAAATTCCAAAGGTCTCGTTAGTGTGAGCAAGGAACAATGGGTGAAGACCAAATATATATGAGAAATATATGTTTAGTCATCTGAATGGGCAAACATATATATCTTATAAATCACAATATCAAAGAAGCTTAGTCAGAAATAAGTAGACAGGAAAGGTATTCTCCTTCCCCCTACCTCTCACCATCCCCCGACTCTGAGATCTGAGATGCCTTGCCGACCCAGAGATACTGAAGCTCGCAGGCAAAGCATATAAGACAGACCCAACTACAGCAGATAGTCCAGTCTGGGAAGCCTCTTTTTCCCTGTGGGCCCCACACTCTCCACCCCTACCCAAAGACAATGGGAAGGACAATGGAACCAGAAATGGGACTCAAGTCACAAGAATCAACCCAGTTTTAGGAAGCTTCTTTATCTTACAAACTCACATTCTCCACGCCTGTCCAGAGACATTGGACCAGTGAGGGGGTAGGGGTACACTGATGAAGAATTCCACTGCACTCCTCCTTCACTCAAGAGACATCCAGTGGCAGGCCTGGGGAAATTCTTTGGGCCCATTAAGGCATCATCAGCAGGGACCACTAGAAGTCCCAGCAGCATCAGAATAGCCAAGCAAACCAATGTCAACCACAAATTGGCATTAGTCATAGGTGCTTGCCATCTATCTCTATAAGGATTAAATCATATGCTACCACAGCTGCTGATCTCCAATATCCCCTGAAGGAGTACAGGGTGGAGAGCAGAGATGAGGCACTCTGTGCTCCAGGAAAACTGGCAGGACAGGTCTTTAGTTAGTTAAATAGTCTCAGGAGCTGATTTTATGAGTCCCATTGTATACCTTCTCATATATAGAAAAGTACTAAAATCCTTCATGATAATGACTGTTTCTCATGACTGGCAGAAGCTTCATGAGACCAGCAGAAACTTTCTACAGAAAATATGTGCTTTATTGCATGTACTCCCCCTTTACCAAAATCACATATATGTTGTCATTTCCCCCTACCTCTTTGAAGCAGTTTCTCAGGGCTATCTTAAGTGCTGCCTCCCAGGCTGCATTCATCAGTTCAGTTCAGATCAATTCAGTCACTCAGTTGTGTCCGAATCTTTGCAATGCCATGGACTGCAGCATGCCAGGCTTCCCTGTCCATCACCAACTCCTGGAGCATACTCAAACTCATGTCCACTGAGTCGGTGATGCCATCCAACCATCTCAACCTCTGTCGTCCTCTTCTCCTCCTTTCTTCAATATTTCCCAGCATCAGGGTCTTTTCAAATGAGTCAGTTCTTCCCATCAGGTGGCCAAAGTGTTGGAGTTTCAGCTGCAGCATCAGTCCTTCCAATGAATATTCAGGACTGATTTCCTTTAGGATGGACTGGTTGGATCTCCTTGCAGTCCAAGGGACTCTCAAGAGTCTTCAACAATACCATAGTTTAAAAGCATCATTCTTCGGCACTCAGATTTTCTTATAGTCCAACTCTCACATCCATACATGATGACTGGAAAAACCATAGCTTTGACTAGATGGACCTTTGTTGGTAAAGTACTGTCTCTGCTTTTTAATATGCTCTCTAGGTTGGTCATAACTTTTCTTCCAACGAGGAAGCATCTTTTAATTTCATGGCTGCAGTCACCATCTGCAGTGATTTTGGAGCCCAAAAAACTAAAGTCTGTCACTGTTTCCATGGTTTCCTCATCTATTTGCCATGAAGTAATGGGACCGGATGCCATGATCTTAGTTTTCTAAATGTTGAGTTTTAAGCCAACTTTTTCACTCTCCTGTTTCACTTTCATCAAGAGGCTCTTTAATTCTTCTACGCTTTCTGCTATAAGGGTGGTATCATCTGCGTATCTGAGGTTATTGATATTTCTCCCAGCAATCTTGATTCCAGTTTGTGCTTCATCCATCCCAGCATTTCGCATGGTGTACTCTGCATAGAAGTTAAATAAGCAGGGTGACAATATACAGCCTTGCCGTACACCTTTCCTGATTTGGAACCAGTCTGTTGTTCCAAGTCCAGTTCTAACTGTTGTTTTTTGACCTACATACAGATTTCTCAAGAGGCAGGTCAGGTGGTCTGGTATTCCCATCTCTTTAAGAATGTTACACAGTGTTTTGTGATCCACACAGTCAAAGGCTTTGGCATAGTCAATAAAGCAGAAGTAGATGTTTTTCTGGAACTCTCTTGCTTTTTCGATGATCCAGCAGATGTTGGCAATTTGATCTCTGGTTCCTCTGCCTTTTCTAAATCCAGCTTGAAGTATTGCCCCAAATAAAACTCACAAATCTCATGTTGTGATACCACAAACACTACTGTCATTGGAACCACAGCCCATGTGCTAAACCTAAACAATGTGCTGTCTGCTAAAATAAAAGATTTAAATAGGCCCCAGAGTCTCCTAAATTAATATATACAAATTCATGATACAGTCAAAAATCATCCATCACACCAAGAAACAAGAAAATAACAACTTGAAGGGGCAAAGACAATTAACTGAGGCCAGCACAGGGATGAATCAGATGTTGAAAATATTTCACAAGATTTTGAAGCAGCCATTATAAAAATGCTTCAAACATCAATTACAAATTCTCTTAAAAAAACAAAGGAAAATAGAAAAAGCTCAGCATGGAAATAAAAATAACAAGCTGAGTGAATTCCAAACCAGATAAACTTTAAGGAAATGCATTCCTTAAAACATCATAATTAAAATTTTGAAAATTAAAGACCAAAAAAGTCTTGAAAGCAAAAAGAAATGACACATTACCTATAAGGAAACACGAATTCAAAAGGCCAAAGATTTGTATTCTGAAACCACGAAGGCTAGTAGAAACTGTTATAATACTTTTCAAGTTCTAAAAGAAAACAATAGTCAACCATAGATTCTATACCTAATGAAACTTTTTAAAGTGAAAGGAAATAAATGCATTCTCGAATAAGGAAAAACTAAAAGATTTTATTGCTATAGACCTACCCTGAAAGATTGGCCAAAAGAAGTTCAAACACAAAGGAAATGATAAAGGAAGTAAACTTGTAACATCAGAAAGGAGAAAGGAACAACAAAAAGAGCAGAAATATAGATAACACAGTAGAGTATTCTTTCTCTCATGAATTGCATAAATCTTATTTTATGATCAAAACAAAGAGTACAACAGCATTTAATACTCAAGACAATGGTATTTAAATGTAAGGAAGGTAAAGAGACCTAAATGTAAGTGAGATTTTCACTTAGAGTGGTAAAATGTTACCAGTAGACTGTTACAAGTCATATGTATATATGGCAATATTCAGAGCAACTATTAAAAAACAGATGCACTAAGACACTTTATAATGTCTAAATCAGGGGATTAGACTTTAGTGACTTACCTAAATCAAGATGAAAATGCTCAAGTAACCCATGAGAAGTCAAGAACACAGAAGCAGAAGGATGAGAATCACAGACAATAGATGAAATGAATAATAAAATGGTAGCCTTAAGTACCATATTTATATGTATGTATGTATATATATAATCTTAAATATAAATGGTCTAAATATACCAATCAAAAACAAGCAAACAACCCAATGAAAAAATTGGCAACAGACCTGAATAGGGATTCTTCCAAAGAAGACATACAGATGGCTAACAGGCACTTGAAAGATGTACAATATCTCTAATTATTAAAGAAATGCAAATCAAGATAACAATGAAATATCACCTTACACATGTCAGAATGACTATCATTAAAATGACCACAAATAACAAACATTGGTGAGGATGTGGTGAGAAGGGAACCCTTGTGCATTGTTGGTAGAACTATAAATTTATGCAGCCACTGTAGAAAACAGTTTGCAGGTTTCTTAATAAAACTAAAAATAACCATATGATCCAGCACTGGGTATATATCCAGAAAAAAACAAAAACAGTAATTCAAAAAGATACATACATAGCATCACTATTTACAATGACCATGGAAGCAACCCAAGTGGCCAACAGTAAACAAAAGGATAAAGAAATTGTGAGATATATACATATATATATAATACATATATATATATATACATATATATATATACACTACTCAGCCACAAAAAGGATGAAATTCTGTCACTTGCAGCAATGTGAATGGATATAGAGAATATTATACTTGATGAAATAAGTCAGATTTAGAAAAACAAATGCTGTATAATATCTCTCAGATGTGGAATCTAAAAAATAATATAAACAAATATACACAGCAAAACAAAAAGACTCATGAATAAAGAAAACAAATTACTGGTTCCAAAGGGGAGAAGAAAGCGGCAAGGGGCAAGTTAAAAGTATGGGATTAAGAGAAACAAACTACTATGTATAAAATAAACAACAAGGATATATTCTATAGCATAGGGGAGTATAGCCTTTATCTTGCAATAACATTTAATGGAATATAATCTGTAAAAATGCTGATCAGTTGATATGCTGTACAGTTGAAATTAATATAACAGTAATGTTGTAATGCTGTACAGTTGATATGCTGTACAGTTGAAACTAATATAATATTATAAATCAACTAAGCTTCAATTTTAAAAATTATACCAAAAGATAAAGATGTACAGAGTGAATAAAAATACATGACCAAATGTATATATTCTTTACCAAAAAAACCCTCACATTGGACTAAAAAATGTAGGTAAGTTAAAGTAAAATTATTGAAAAAATTTACCTTATAACCATTACTTTTTTTAAAAGAAAGCAAAAATACCTATATTAATATCAGATAAAGTAGCCGGAAGAACAAAGAAAATTACTACAAACAGGTATATTACATAATGATAAAGGATCAATCCACAAGGAATATATAGCAATTATAAATGTGTGCACAATGAACAACAGAACCTCACAACACATGAAACAGAAATTGATAGAACTAAGTGTAGAAACAGAAATATCAAGGATTACAATTAGAGCCTTAAACAGCCTGCCTCCAGAAACTGATACAACCATAAGAGAGAAAAGATCAGAAAATACAACCAATTGAATCTAATTTCCGTATATAAAACTCTGTACTTAACAACAGCAGAATACACATTATTTTTCAAATGCTCAGGAAAGAGCCTATAAAACAAACCTGAACAAACTTAAAAGAATTAAAATCATAGAGTGTGTTATCTGATCACAGTGGAATGAAACTAGAAATTAGTAATAAAAGACAACAGGAAATCTCTAAACACACAGAAAGTAGAAAACACAGTTCTACATAATCCATGAGTGAAAGAGGAAGTATCAAAGGAAATAAAAATATACTACAGAGTGAAAATGAAGATACAACATAGCAAATTACCTGGGATGCAGCTAAAGCAGTACTGAGAGGCCAATTTGTAGCACTAAAAGCCATCATTAGAAATATGCTCAAAATAATGCTCAAAAGTATTAGAAATATGCTCGAAATAATGCTCAAAATTAGAAATATACTCAAAATAATATTTTAGAAATATGTTGAAAACAATATTTTCTAATGAAAATAATTTCATTAGAAATATACTAAAAATAATGCTAAAACTCTTCAAGTTAGGCTTCAACAGTATGTGAACCGAGAACTTCCAGATGTTCAGGCTGGATTTAGAAAAAGCAGAGGAATCAGAGATCAAATTGCCAACATCCAGTGGATCACAGGAAAAGCAAGAAAATTCCAGAAAAACATCTACTTCTGTTTCAGTGACTAGGCTAAAGCCTTTGACTGTGTGGATCACAACAAACTGACTGTGGAACATTCTTAAAGAGATGGGAGTACCAGACTACCTTATCTGACTTCTGAGAAATCTGTATGCAGGTCAAGAAACAACAGAACTGGACATAGAACAACAAACTGGTTCAAAATTGGGAAAGGAATATGTCACGGCTGTATATAGTCACCCTGCTTATCTAAATTCTATGCAGAGCACATCATGGAAAATACTGGGTTAGATGAAGCACAAGCTGGAATTAAGATTTCTGGGAGAAATATCAATAACCTCAGATATGCAGATGACACCACCCTTATGGCAGAAAGGGAAGAGAATCTAAAGAGCCTCTTGATGAAAGTGAAAGAGGAGAGTGAAAAAGCTGGCTTAAAGCTCAACATTTAGAAAACTAAGATCATGGCATCAGGTCCCATCACTTCATGGCAGATAGATGGGGAAACAATGGAAACAGTGACAGACTTCATTTTCTTGGGCTCCAAAATCACTGCAGATGGTGACTGCAGCCATGAAATTAAAAGACACTTGCTCCTTGGAAGAAAAGTTATGACCAACCTAGAGAGCATATTAAAAAGCAGAGACATTACTTTGCTGACAAAGGTCCATATAGTCAAACTATGGCTTTTCCAGTAGTCATGTATAGATGTGAGAGTTGGACCATAACGAAGGCTGAGTGCTGAAGAATTGATGCTTTTAACCTGTGTGTGGTGTTGGAGAAGACTCTTGAGAGTCCCTTGGACTGCAAGGAGATCCAACCAGTGAATCCTAAAGGAAATCAATCCTGAATATTCATTGGAAGGACTGATGCTGATACTTGGGCCACCTGATGCGAAGAGCTGATTCATTAGAAAAGACCCTGATGCTGGGAAAGATTGAAGAAAGGAGGAGAAGGGGATGACAGAGGAGGAGATGGTTGGATGGCATTACTGACTCAACGGACATGAGTTTGAGCAAGTTTTTGGGAGATGGTGAAGGACAGGGAAGCCAGGCATGCTGCAGTCCATGGGCTCTCAAAGAGTGGACAGAACTGAGTGACTTAACAACAAAGAGGGAAGGGTAGCTGACTGCACTATTAAATAACAAAGACTTTTATAACAAACTAGGTTGGCTTGCACGAGAAGGCAATGGCACCCCACTCCAGTACTCTTGCCTGGAAAATCCCATGGACAGAGGAGCCTGGTAGGCTGCAGTGCATGGGGTTGCAAAGAGTCAGACACGACTGAGCGACTTCACTTTCACTTTTCACTTTTATGCATTGGAGAAGGAAATGGCAACCCACTACAGTGTTCTTGCCTGGAGAATCCCAGGGATGGGGTCACACAGAATCGGACACGACTGAAGTGACTTAGCAGCAGCAGGTTGGCTTGCAAATGGCATGGGCTGGTTCCAGTGAGGTCAAGTTCTCTGTAATTGACACATTTCAAATCTAGGATGATAAACACTTGGTAGAGGTATTGTTATGGTGATTGATGGAGGAGATGAGGACTTGAGGTAGATGACCTTTGTTATCAATTCTAATTCAGAAATTCTCTGATACTTTTGACCTATACTTCAGATTTGTTGTTTAGTCGCTAAGTTGTTTCCAATTCTTTTGCAACCCCATGAACTGTATAGCCTGCAGGGCTCCTCTGTCCTTGGGATTTCCCAGGCAAGAATACTGTAGTGGGTTTCCATTTCCTTCTCCAGGGGATCTTTCCAACCTAGGGATCATAATTGTGTCTCCTGCATTGGCAGGCAGATTCTTTACCTGATTTCTATTGAGCCATCAGGGTAGTCCATACTTTAGATAGAGAGAGGGAAAAGAATGTATCTTTTCATACAAGAATCCTATACTAAATATATCTGTCCAGCTATCTAAGTACAAGATCAATACTTGATAGAAATGATGTCTCTCCATGTAGTACATGTCAGACTTTAATCTCATTCTCCTACTTCCTTGTTTTGTGGCTGTCTGAAATATTGCTGTCTATCATGATATATACAAGATGAAGTGAATGTGTGCTTTGAAATCATATCTGCATCACAATAGAGCTAATGAATGACAAGCTTCCCAATTTTTCTGGACATGACTAGAAAAATGTTCCTCCATTCCCCATTGACATCAGCCATGTTAGAGGCAGCAGATGTCTTCAGGAAGCCTATACATTCTTTCCTCCCTCATTCCCACCCTGATTATGGAACAGTGAACCTGAGGCTGATTTATTACTGTAAAACCAGTTATTTTTTTCTCAAAACAGATTTAACAAATTTGTTCCACCTGCTCAATTATGCGCCCAACTACTTTCTTGTTTCATTGGCGTTTTAATCCATCCCTCAAAGAATATGCTCCACAAATAAACTCTGAAACATTGTTCCAAATGTGTTGCTCAAAAGAGTAAAGGTTGTGCAGGGGTGACAAAAATGGGGAGCAAGAGCAAGGTGACTGTGTTTGTTGCATCCTCTGGTAAGCAAATTGGCTACCCTCAACCCCTTTCCAATCAAAGGGAAATAGAGATGGGGAGTCAGGGAGGGGAGAAGGTAACAAGTTTGACAATTACTTCTATTTTCTCTGGCTGCTTAACTATCCTGATTAACAACAGCTCTTCCACACACATGCCAAAATCAATCAGATCTCCAGAGGATGGTTTAAGTGGTTTGAAGTGAAGTATGGACCAAATGACACACTGTACTAGAAAACACTTTATAAATTAAGTGCTAAACATGATTATCATTAATAATAATAATACAACCTAGCTCCTCCCAGTCAAACTTTATTTTCTTCCACTTCATCCGGCTGACATATTACCTCTAGTTATACCCGCCCACTTTATCACGACTTTTTTTGCTTTTTTCACTGTAATTTCAATGTAGTAGTTTCAATGAAGACATAATCAGCAACAACAAATGTTTATTGAATGCTTATACCATTACATTGACACATACTTCTTCAACTGATCTTTACAAAAATCCCCTGAAATAGATACTATAAAACTCATTTTATAGAAGGAGAAACTGAAGCTAAACAAAATTTAAGTAATTTGGCAAAGTTCATACAGCTGTTTGATTTCAAAGCACTTGACTTTCTTAAGATTCCTCATACTCAGAGCACTCAAGAACTAGTACTAATTTACTGGTAGAGATAAAAACTATGACTTCAGTGCTTTCTCATACTGACAACTGACTTCTCTAGTCATTGATACATTTCCACTTAAAATTTAAACCATCCACATAATTTTGCATTCCTTGTGTGCTTCCTAACTTGGCTCTTCTATCAGGTATATTTTATTCTCTTCTTTGTTTTGCTTATTTCTTGTTTATGCTGCTCCACATGCCTAAATAAATTCTTAATGTTCTTCAGAAGAAGTTTAGACAAAATCCTGATTTAAAGAAGGCCTCTAAAATTATCACAATAAACATTTAGGTGTATTAAACATAGGAGCACTAGACCTGGAACTATGAAGGTTAATAAGGATGAAAACTCAGCTAGCCCCTGATCTCAAGAAGATTATAATTTAGTAGGATACATAAAACACATATACAATGTAACCATGATTTATACAATTTATCTTAGATCCAAAGAGCAGTTTAAAGCACTAGGGAAGCTAGGGAGTATTGTTAGTACTCTTATCCTCATTTTACAGAAAAGGAAGTCAAGGTATGGATTTAGGGAGCTGAGTATAGACTAGGGGGCTGAGCTTTTTCAAAGGCAAATATCCTCAGATACTTGCAAATGACAGTCCTTCTATATACTACAATGAGTAAGCTTTTGCATCTTAAAAACATCAATGTACCAAAATAATTTTGGATGATACCAAAATAAAGTGTGGTAAAAAGAAGTTTCATCCTTAGTGCTTCCCTCCTATTCTCCAAGATTTGTCCTTTAAAAGTCTGCCCTGAATCATCCAAGGACCAGTAAAGATGTCTAAATTCCAATAAAAACAGAGCCTCTCTTCATTCTGCAATTTCTTCTTCCCTTAACAATATTGTTCCGGTCAGCTGTAGGTCGGCTACTCCAACTCCTGCAGCCTTTTCCCACAGGCTATGCTGTCCTCTCCTTTCCTCCTAGAGGGCAGAGAAAGACTACAGCACTGAGAAGGCAACATGCTCTTGGTTTCCAGTTAGGCGATTTTCATTTAACTCAGTAGTATCATTCTTTTTGCTTGGGAAAGAAAGGCTTTCATAACCTAGGCTTCAGATAAGGATTAGCTTCATAATTCCATTCAGAGTCACTGGTCTATAAGCCAGTGCATCTAAACAAGATTTGAACAGCAAATGTGGAAAATCTTGGTGCTTATAAATTAACCAAATGTAGGTATATAGGTAAAAAATAAAAGGTTTAATACACAGTTACAAATGCCATTTGATTTGTTCAGTAAATCAGTCTTTAAGCAAACAGATTACTGATGAAACCAGGATGCAGAGATTCAGGGCTGAAGAAAGTAATTCTTGAATCAGTGGCTCAGAACTATGATTTTAGAAATGCCTCTTGTCTCAAAAATGGTTTCTGGCCACAAGTTCATGACATGGCTGCTGTAAAGAAAAGCCTAGAGCAATCTTAGTCGATACTAGTAGAAGTCTAATGACTGGATTAAAGGAAGGGACAATTCCACTATACTCTGAGCCAGACAATCTCTAAAGTATAAGGCCCAGTTCTTTCTGCTCCATTTTAAAGGAGGAGTAAGCACCAGAAGTGATGAAAGTGAAATAGGAGAGGGAAAAAGTTGGCTTAAAGCTTAACATTCAGAAAACTAAGATCATGGCATCTGGTCCCATCATCTCATGGGAAATAAATGGGGAGACAGTGGAAACAGTGTCAGACTTTATTTTGGGGGGCTCCAAAATCACTGCAGATGGTGACTGCAGCCATGAAATTAAAAGACGCTTACTCCTTGGAAGGAAAGTTATGACCAACCTAGATAGCATATTAAAAAGCAGAGACATTTCTTTGCCAACAAAGGTCCGTCTAGTCAAGGCTATGGTTTTTCCAGTGGTTACGTATGGATGTGAGAGTTGGACTGTGAAGAAAGCGGAGTGCCGAAAAATTGATGCTTTTGAACTATGGTGTTGGAGAAGACTCTTGAGAGTCCCTTGGACTGCAAAGAGATCCAACCAGTCCATCCTGAAGGAGGTAAGTCCTTGTGTTCATTGGAAGGACTGATGCTGAAGCTGAAACTCCAATACTTTGGCCACCTCATGTGAAGAGTTGACTCATTGGAAAAGACCCTGATGCTGGGAGGGACTGGGGGCAGGAGGAGAAGGGGACAACAGAGGATGAGATGGCTGGATGGCATCACCGACTTGATGGGCATGAGTTTGAGTAAACTCCGGGAGTTTGTGATGGACAGGGAGGCCTGGCGTGCTGCGACATGGGGTCGCAGAGTCGGACACGAGTGAGCGACTGAACTGAAGCACCAGAAGTAGGTTCCAAGTAGTGTTTCCAGTATGATGAAAATCCTTCAAATCATTCATACAAGGAAGGAATGAAAAAACTAGGAATGTTCAGCATAAAGGTAAAATGAAAAGAAATTATAAAACCTATCTTAAATATTAAAAGTACTGATCTGAAGAATAGGAACAGAGTTATTCTGTCAGGCTCCAGAAGACAAGCTTTCTGGAAGTTCTGTGAGATTTTGTCCACGTGCCTTCATTAAGTTGAGATTCTCATCTGTAAAATGGAGAGAATGATTGAGACAATCTTTCAGACAATCTTCCTCCTACTCTATGATTTTGTTGTTATAAAGAATCAGATTTTGACTCAACATCTTTCCCACTAAGCCACTAAAATTGTCAAATAATGAAAGGAGCTACCTCAAAAGCATAGTAAACTGACCATCCCTGAAGATATTCAAGCAAAATACAGAATAATCTTTCAGGAATACTCTAGAAGGGTTACTTGCAGTGTAGGAGAGTCAACAGTTTACTAAAAATGCAGTTTTCTAATCAGACTTCAGTTTGACACCTGGATCTGTCAATTCTTAGCTATATCAGCCTAGGCAAGTTAACATCTCTGAATCTGTTTCCTCATAAAAATGTGACAAAAATAGGATACTTCTGGGCTGTTGAAAAGATTAAGTGAAATAATGCACGTAAGCATTTATTACTGTGTCTGACACACGATGAAAACTCAGTAGATGTCTGATATCATGATTACTGAATGGGATTAGAGAATCTTTAAAGTATCTTCCAATTATAAAAGCCTCTGCATATGTGTGCTAAGTTGCTCAGTCATTTCTGACTCTTTGCAACCCCATGCAATTTTTGAAGAATACTAGAGTGGGTTGACCATTTCCTACTCCAGGGGATTTCCTGACCCAGGGATTGAACCGGTGTCTCTTGTGTCTCCTGCATTGGCCTCTTTACCACTGCGTTACCTGGGAAGCCCGAAGAGCCTATGGGTCCATAAATAAACTTCAGTAATATTACCAAACCAGATGTAAATCTCCTGCCTGTTATAATGCAAGAGATTCATCTACTGAGATTCATTTCCTGACATCACAACAAGATGTCAGCCAACAGGGTATACTTTTCCTGGTAAGATACCATTTGGCCTGACTGAGTCAGGGGCCTGATCCATCCAGACTAGTAGGGAACACCTGGGACACAGCAGAATTATAAGTGTGTGCTCAGTTGCTTAGTCATGTCCGACTCTTTGTGACCCCATGAGCTGTAGCCCGCCAGGCTCCTCTGTCCATGGGATTCTCCAGGCAAGAATACTGGAGTGGGTTGCCATTTCCTACTCCAGGGAGAAATCTGGCTGGAGGATTCTTTACCACTAAGCCATCTGGGAAGCCCAGGATTATAAGAGCTGGTGGCAATATACGTTAGCACAGGCATGGGATGGACAGAAACTAAAATAAGAGACCAGTGATGGCTGAGCTGAGTTTCAATAACAGAATAGGGTAAACGAACATGGTTTGATACCACTAGTAACTTAGATTGTATGAATATTAAAAAGTTAAACAATATTTAAGATCAAATAGTCCAAAGTCCGGAATTTTAAATGTGGTCAGAGAAAGCTTTAATGAGCCTGTTGCAACACGCACATGGGTCACAAGAGAGAAGTTATTTTGACAAGATTCCTTACAATGACCTGGGCATTGTGGTAAGTGCTTACACATATTATCTTATTAAAACTTCCAACAACCCTTTATCACCACCAGCATTTTATGCACATGGAATTGAAGCTCTGAAAAGTCAAATATTTTGCCTAAGATCAATTTAATAGCTGCTAGTAAAGCATATGAGCTAAGGCTTAAAGCCTTAGCTTAAGTTGAATATTTTGCCTAAGATCACATTGCTAGTAAAGGATATGAGCTAGTTCATTCTTAAGAATGAATTCTTCATATCCATTCAGTCTTCACTGTCCATATCTCATAGAGGAAAAATGTGTCCTGATTGGAGCTGGAGACCTATTGAGATAAGAGGTTGCTCCTGAGAACTCTACTAACATGGACCTTGGGGAGATGGAATGGAGTGCTTTCCTATCATCAGTGTTAGAATCATGATGTTGTGTGATATACTTGTATCAGGCTGAGCCACAGAGATCCTATGATAGCCACACCATAAACCCACTGTGCAATTTAATTTCTCCTTCATGTGAAGGCACTATCAATTCTGCCTCACTTCAGAAGAATGGAAAATATGTGGGCCAAACACTGAGTTCATATATGTGATGATAACATTCAGTTCCTATTTCCGAAGGAGTCACTCTTCACTGACACAAAGTTGATAAGAAAAATATTCTTACTTCTCCAAATTATTAGCAAGTCATGATGTTCCACAACTATGGAGATTAGACCAAAGGATACTCAGGAAAAAAGAGAATGTAAATCATAATAACTGGATGTAGAAACTTTTAATAAAAAGTAAAATTGGATCAGAGATCTATTTCTTTACCTGAATTACTGTATACCATGATTTGAAAGGAATTTTGATAACTTTTATAACTGTACAAAATTATCATAAAGATCATAAAAGTTCACTAAAAGATCCTAATTGTTGCTCAAACATGTTAGAGTTATCTTAGAGACAGCACTCTCCTTCAAGAAGAGAGAAATTATCTCTATGGAGATCTGATAGGAAAATGAAATTACAACTGAGACAAGAAAAAGATGAAAATCATACAGAGCATGATAATTAATTATATAGGATCTCAGTTGTGCTTATAGACTAAGCTATGATTATCTGATGAACTCTGATACCAAGACCAGGAAAAGACATCACACTCTTTCATAATTCAACACTCTTTCATAATGAAAACATTGAACAAGTTATGAATAGAATGGAATTTCTTCAGCTAAATAAAGGTCACTGAGGAAAGACCCAGAGTTAATATTCTACTAAATGATGAGACTGGACAAGCCAAGGTTGTCTACTCTCAATACTTCCTCTCAGTATTGTACTAGAGGCTCTAGCTATGAAATTAGGCAATATTAAGAAACAGAAAGCATCCATATTGAAAATGAAGAAGCAAAACTATCTCTACCTGCAGATGACATAAGGAAAATCCTAAGGAATGCACCAAAAAAAAAAATATTAGAGTTAATATATGAGTTCAGCAAGTTTTTAGGATGCAAGGTCAATACAAAAAAATTAGTCTTATGTCTATACTTATAATAAACAATTGGAAATGAAACTTTTAAATAATTATTTAAAATAATTAGCATCAAAACCAAAATAAAAATGAATGCATAATCCAGTTTAAAACTGGGCAAAGGAACTGAAAAAGACATTTTCTAGAGGAAGCTATACAAATGGCCAACAAATACAGGAAAAGATATACAACATCATTAATCATCAGGAAAATGCAAATAAAAACCACAATGAGATATCCCCTCACTCTTGTTACAAAGACTATTATTGTTACCAAGGCTATTGCCCCAGAATCATACCCCTGCTTCTCCTCAAATAGAAATCAATTACTCTTAGCTAAGTTTCAGGGGGAAGCTGCAAAGAGAAAACAAAAAAGAACTGGTTAGAACCAACTATGCCCAAGATGGTGGAAGATGTGACTTCCAGTAGACCTTGAGCCTCATTATAGGCTCATTGTAATACTTTATCAAGCTAAATGACACACACCAACTGTGCCATGACAGTAGACTTATTGCCAGGACAACAATCGGAAATGCCCCTTCAAGGACTGAAAGGGTAAGTTTTATTAGTTCCGGGTCCAAATCAAACCCTAGTTCTCAGATAAGTCATGAATATATTTTCCTCCCACTCTCTCCAAGTCCCTCCCTTTTACGTTGAAGAAAAGTCGCTCAGTTGTGTCTGACTCTTTGCGATCCCATGGACTGTAGTCTACCAGGCTTCTCTGTCCATGGGATTTTCCAGGCAAGAGTACTGGAGTAGGTTGCCATTTCCTTCTCCAGGGGATCTTCCTGACCCAGGGATCAAACCCAGGTCTCCTGCATTACAGGCAGATGCTTTACCTTCTGAGTCACCAGGCAAGTTACCCCTTTTACCTTGACCCTCCTATATATTTGATATCTTCACCCAAACTGGGTCAAGAAGTTGATTTGTGAACTAGGTTCCTGATACTCCATTCTTTGGTCACTGAATAAAGCTTGTGCTGTTCCAGTCTCAGCATCAGTTTTATTATTCGCTGTGTGAATTCAACTGGAAAAAAATCTCTCTGGCAAAGAGAGGGAGTCTTGGCCTGTGCTAGGACCATGGCATGGGGTCAACCAATTCAGTAGCATTATCAAAAAGACAAAAGAGATAAACCAATGTTGGTGAGGATGTGGAGAAAAGGGAACACTTATGCAATGTTGGTGGGGATATAAATTAGTATAGTCACTATGGAAAACAATATGGAGTTTCCTCAAAAAATTGAAAACAGAACTGCCATATGATCCAGCAATCCTACAATACCCAAAGGAAATTAAATCAGTGTCTCAATTAGATATCTGTAACCCCCATGTTCATAGCAGCATTATTCATGATAGCCAAAACATAGAAACAACCTAAACATTTTTCAGTGGATGAATGGATAAAGAAAATTTGATAATTATATGTATGTATAATAGGATATTATTCAACCATAAAATAAGCAGGAAATACAGCCATTTGTGACATATACATAAATCTAGAGGGCATTGTCTTAAGTGAATTAAATCAGAGAAAGATAAATACCACATGATCTCACTTATATGCTGAATCTGAAAAAATTCTGAACACACAGAAAGAGTTGATTGGTGGTTGCAAAAAGAGTGGGGAGGGAGCAGTGGGTATTGGGGAATTAGTGGAGATTGTCAGAGTCAAAGGGTACAAACTTCCAGTTATAAGATGCATAAGTTCTGGGTATCTACTGAATAGCATAGTGACTCTAGTCAGCAATACTGTTTATTGTACACTTGAAACTTGCCAAGAGAATATATCTTAAAAGTTCTTGAAATACATACAAAAAAAAAAAAAAGGAAACTGTGATGTAATAGATGTTAACCAACTTTACTGTTGTAATTATTTTGTAATATATACACATTTCAAATCATAAGTTACATACCTTAAACTCACACAATGTTATCTGTCAATTATATTGCAATAAAGCTGGAAAAAACATACTCCCTGTGAAAATCCCAGCCAGAATCTTTGCTAACTGACAGGCTAATCTTAACACTCTTATGGAAATTCAAGGGGCATATAACAGTCAAAATTATCTTGAAAAAGAACAAAGGTAGAGGACTCACACCTTCTGATTTCAAAACTTACTACAAAGCTACAAGGTATGCAAGACAGTGTGGTACTGGCATAAGGATAGACATATAGATCAATGGAGGAGAATTGAGAGTCCAGAAATAAATCCTTACATTTGCAATCAATTGATTTTTCACAAGGGTACCAAGACAATTCCAGTCTATAAAGAAGTGGTGCTGGGTATGCCTATGTGCAATAGAAAAAAGTTGGATCCCTTCTTCATAACATATACTAATATTGACTCAAAATGGATCATAATCTTCAGTGTAAGAGCTAAATCTATAAAATCCTTAGGAGAAAATACTGGAGTAAATACTTGTGAACTTGGGTTAGGCAATAGGACAAACAACAAATGAAAAAAGAGATAAAGTGGACATTATCAAAATTAAAACCTTTTATGCTACAAAGGACACCATTAAGAAAGTGAAAAAAACTGACCCACAGAATTGGAGGAAATATTTGCAAGTCATACATATATCTGATAAGAAACTTATCTCCAGATTACATAAAGAACTCCTACAACTCAATAGGCAAAGGATGTGCACAAACATTTCTCCAAAGGACATATACAATTAGCCAGTAAATGCATAAAAGAGATGCTCAAAATCACAAATGTTTAGGGAAATGTAAATCAAAATCATAATTGAAATATCACTTCAGACTTATTAGGATGAAAAAATAAAAAAGATATATTAACAAGGGCCAGCGAGGATGTGGGAAAATTGGAGCTCTCATATGTTCCTTCTGGGAACATAACATGGTACAATCACCTTAAAAGAGGTGGTGCTTAGTCACTCAGTAGTGTCCGACTCTTTGTGACCCCATGGACTGTAGCCCACCAGGCTCCTCTGTCCAACAGGTTGGTGACCCCTCAAAAGGTTAAACACAGAGTTACCATATGACTTAGAAATTCCACTCCTAGGTATATACTCAAGAGAACTGGAAACAAATGTACACACAAAAGCATGTAAATGAATGTTCACAGCAGCATTATTCATAATAGTCAAAAAGTGGAAGCAACCCAAATATCCATCCACTAATAAATGGATAAACAAGATGTAAAAACTGTACAATGGAATATTCTTTATCCATAAAAAGAATGAAATACTGATTCATGCTACAACATGAATGACCTTGAAAATATGCTAAATTGAAAAGACAATACTTCAAAAAACACACATTATGTGATTCCATTTATATGAAATATCCAGAATAATCCAATCTATAGAGATAATAAGTAGAATAATAATTCTAGGGATTGGAAGATAGAAAGATTAGGGGGGAATGGGGAAATGACAGGTTGTGGATTCAAGGCTATCTTCTGGCTCAAAAGTTAATTTTGATAATTGTTGTACTATTCTGTGAATATACTAAAAATCAGTGAATTATATACTTTAAGTGAGTGAAGCATATGGTATGGGAATTTTATCTTAATAAAGCTGTTGTTTGACATAAAAGCAATGGTGAGTAAAATTGCTGCCATTTTGCATTGGATTATACAACATGTATATCATATATATATATACACACACACAGATTATAAAGCAGCACATACAGCTCAATATCAGAAAAATAAATAGCTCAATCAAAAAATGGGCAGAAGACCTAAACAGATATTTCTCCAAAGAAGACATACTATTGGCCAATAAACACATGAAAAGATTTTCAACATCATTAATTATTAGAGAACTGCGAATCAAAACTACAATGAGGTATCACCAGTGATCATCATCAAAAAATCTATATACCATAAATGCTGGAGAGGATGTGGGGAAAAGGGGAACCTCTTACACTGCTGGTGGGAATGTAAACTGGTAAAGCCATTTTGAAGAATAGTATGGAGATTCCTTAAAAAATTAGGAATAAATATACCACATGACCCACCAATCCCACTACTGGACATATACCCTGAGAAAACTACTATTCTAAAAGGCATATGTACTCCAATATTTATTGCAGTACTATTTACAATAGCCAGGATATGGAAGTAACCTAGATGTCCATCAACAGATGAATGGATAAAGAAGACGCGGTACCTATATACAATGGACTATTACTCAGCCATAAAAAGAATGAATTTGAGTCAGTTCTAGTGAGGTAGATGAACCCAGGGTCTGTTACACAGAGTGAAGTAAGTCAGAAAGAGAAAAACAAATATCATATATTAACTCATAAAATAGTAAGCAAATTTGGAAAACTCAACAATGGTCACAGGACTGGAAAAGGTCAGTTTTCATTCCAATCCCTGCCAAAGAATGGTCAAACTACCACATAATTGCACTCATCTCACACACTAGCAAAGTAATGCTCAAAATTCTTCAACAGTACATGAAGCATGAACTTCCAGACATTTAAGCTGGATTTAGAAAAGGCAAAGAAACCAGAGATCAAATTGCCAACATCCATCGGATCATCAAAAAAGCAAGAGAGTTCCAGAAAAACATCTACTTCTGCTTTATTGACTATGCCAAAGCCTTTGACTGTGTGGATCACAACAAACTGTGGAAAATTCTTCAAGAGATGGAAATACCAGACCACCCTACCTGCCTCCTGAGAAATCTGTATGCAGGTCAAGAAGCAACAGTTAAAACTAAACATGGAACAACAGACTGGTTCCAAATTGGGAAATGAGTATGTCAAGGCTGTACGTTGTCACCCTGCTTATTTAACTTCTATGTAGAGTACATCATGCGAAGTGCAGGGCTGGATGAAGCACAACCTGGAATCAAGATTGCCAGGAGAAATATCAATAATCTCAGATATGCAGATGACACCACCCTTAGGGTAGAAAGTGAAGAAGAACTAAAAAGCCTCTTGATGAAAGTGAAAGAGGAGAGTGAAAAAGCTGGCTTAAAGCTCAACATTCAGAAAACTAAGATCATGGCATCTGGTCCCATCACTTCATGGTAAATAGATGAGGAAACCATGGAAACAGTGACAGACTTCATTTTCTTGGGCTCCAAAATCACTGCAGATGATGACTACAGGATGAAATTAAAAGACGCTTGCTCCTTGGAAGAAAAGCTATGACCAATCTAGACAGCATATTAAAAAGCAGAGACATTACTTTGCCAAAAAAAGTCCATCTAGTCAAAGCTAAGGTTTTTCCAATAGTCATGTATGGATTTGAGAGTTGGAACATAAAGAAAGCTGACCGCTAAAGAACTGATGCTTTTGAACTGTGGTGTTGGAGAAGACTCTTGAGAGTCCCTTGGACTGCAAGGAGATCCAACCAGTCCATCCTAAAGGAGATCGTCCTGAATATTCATTGGAAGGACTGATGTTGAAGCTGAAACTCCAATACTTTGCCACCTGATGCAAAGAACTGACTCATTGGAAAAGATCCTGATGCTGGAAAAGACTGAAGGTGGGAGGAGAAGGGGATAACAGAGGATGAGATGGTTGGACCGCATCACTGACTCAATGGATGTGAGTTTGAGTAAGCTCCGGGAGTTGGTGATGGACAGGGAAGCCTGGCATACTACAGTCCATGGGGTCACAAAGAATTGGACACAACTGAGCAACTGAACTGAACTCATATAAATGAAATCTAGAAAAATGGTATTGATGAACCTATTTGCAGGGAAGGAATAGAGATTGGACTTGTGGACACAGTGGGGGAAGGAAAGAGTGGTACTAATGAAGAAAGTGAAAGTGAAAATCCGTGGAATTCTCCTGGCTAGAATGCTTGAGTGGGTATCCATTCCCTTCTACAGGGGATCTTCCCAACCCAGGGACCAAACGCAGGTTTCTGGCACTGCAGGCAGATTATTTACCAGCTGAGCCACCAGGGAAGTAGCATCAAGAAATATACACTATCATGTGCCAAATAGATAGGTGGTAAGAAGTCGCTATATAACACAGGTAGCCCAGCCTGGTGCTCTGTGATGACCTAAAGTGATTGCATGAGGAGAAGGGTAGGAGGCTTGAGAGGAAGGAGATATATCTATAGTTATATCCAATTCATGTTATTGTATGGCAGAAACCAACACTACATTGTAAAGCAATTTTCCTCTAATTAAAAAATAAATTTAAAAAAAGAATGTTTTTTGATGATATTGTGATGAAGCTAGAAATTATAGTTATTGTTCATTTAAAATGCTATTTATGTTAATGTGCATTGGGTTTATTTTTGTGATTTTTATTTATTGTGATTTTTAAATAAATTAATAAACTGTTCAAGGCTACTTACAGAGAGTATAAGAAATGTGTAATGCCACATAACATATTACATTTATATAACACGCCACATTCTTCTGAACTGACTTTAATTTGGTTATGTACCTTGTAGAGATTAATAACTCTTCATCCGTGTTGGCAACAATTAAAAATCCTCTTCCGCCTTTCTCAAGAGGGTACTATATACCGAAAAGTATTTGAGTGACGGTGCTAGAGTCCTATTTATTTTATTCTTAAAAATGAGGCAAGTTCTTTCTAAAATATGTTGCTATCTATTTTACACATCACAGTGCATATTTCTCGATGCTACTTTCTCCATTTGTCCCATTGTCTCCTTCCCCCACTGTGTCCATAAGTCCATTCTCTTATGGTCTTAATTTTTGAACTCTTTTACATTGTATCTTGAATTGTACAGTATGTTACAATATAGTCTAAAATGATAGTTCTAGATGTCACAGTTAATAAAAATTTTGAAATGATTCTTCCAAATTATCTAGGTCTCAAATCTATTCATTCAAATATATATTGTACTTGTTTCTATAGCATAACAGCTCAGATATTATCAGCTAATAAAATACAACATTTGAATGAATGTTCCCAAGAAATCATTTGCTGTGATCTTGCTACAACACAAAAGATATTTGTTAACTGGCTCCAAGAGAGAATGAAAAATTGGTTGAATAATTTATTTCAAATAAAAGAGCTGTTTAGGACTGCAGTACTTTTAAAATTAAATCTTAGTTTTCTCCATTATTCAGAAACATCAGTTGTAAATGGTTCCATTTCAGGAAGTTTTCTTGGTTCTCTCTCTCCGTTGTTAGTCACTGAAAATTTAAGAAGATGCAAGTTTCAGGAAAAAAAGTTAGTCAAGTAATGAATACTACCAAACTCTTGTTTCTTTGTTCTAGCACCCATATGTAAATGAAATAAGACAAAACCAAGGGGTTTAAAATTGAAAATCTTCTAACATACATCCTTCTTTCCAGCATTACCGTCCAAGCTAAAAAGTACTAAGTTCTTACCCAGTCTCATTCAAGTTCACATTCTCTCAGCATTCTGATGGGTAGAGATGTACAGCCATACAACATCTAATAAAATTCCAGGCCACAGTCACTGAATAAATGAATGAAGATAAACAAATGGCATTCCTTATCAAATAAACACTAACATGATTGAGCATACAGCATTTCAATCAGTCAACATCTGTTCTATAATCATATTTCCTATGTTATAAATGTAGTGTGAATGAATAATTCATTTTTATGGATTTACTGTCCTTGCTGCTTCACCACTGTATTTCAATTCTAGTTAGAGGGAGTTGAACAGGAAAGAATATATTAATGCAGGAAAACCTCTCAGGAATGAGCTATCCAAGTTATCCAGCTAGTTAAGAGTTTAAACACACTTCAGAAACAAAGTGTTTCATCTGTTGGATAGAAATCTAAACACATACTTACTACTTATCTTTATAAGCATAATAATGTAGATGGTCAAGGTTAATTTTTTTAATAAATTTGGGTCATTTTTGTGAACAACATTTACTGTACTGGATTATAATGCACTGATGCCCTCAAGGCTTATTTCAGTAATAAAGGGCTATTAGTCAGTCACACACTGCTGTCAGTCCTTGGCCTGTTTTTTGGTTTTTCTGTCTCCATCCCTATAATCAGCTGTCTTTCCCTCCTACTATCTACTATGAGCCTTTCTAACATTTCTAAACTGCCTCTTAATAGCTATTGGCTGGAAAATCTGATAATCATGATTTAAGCACAATAATGAGTAAATAAATTATGAGTATGGATTTGAAGAACCTGAAGAACTTACCCTATAAAGTTCACGAGCTTAAGTGTATGGATTTTGTGACACATACTTCATCTATACAAAGCCTTTTTCCCTCCATCCTAGTTCTTAGGTGAGGTTATTAGCCCACTGAATTCCTGCTGTGTGACACCATATTTAATAAAACCTCTCCTTTACCATCAGAACAATTTATGACCTGGTACAAAGTCCTTAGGCAATTAAAACAAAGCTTAATTAAGATAAATTCACCTCTGCAACTGCAAATAAAAAAAAAAAGTAGTCTTTTAAGCTGGAACACTCAGAATAACCTAAGAAACAAATTGCATAGAGATTAAATACTTTGGAAGCATGACTTAGAAACCTGAAAATTCATATAAAACTAAGTATATAAATAGGAGAACAAATTCACTTTTAATCAGTAAATATTTATTGGGCATTTACTATGTTCAAGGCATTATATTAGACACTAATGAGGATATAATGAGTAATACACAGTCCGTGCTTTCAAATTTTAATGTCTAGTGAGGAAGACTGAATACAGATGACTAAGATGAAAGGCAAATAAAGGTAAGAGATCTAGGAAAAGCATAAACAAAATATCATGGGAGTTCAAAGAAATGAGAGATTTAGTATGCAGAAAAGAATCAGAAAATCACAAAGCATTACATGGAATAAATGGCATTCATGATGAGCCTTACATGCTAGGCAGGTTCTTAAGAGAGCAGAAGATGCAGCAATAGTAGGCATTTCAGGCTAAGGAAACTGCAATCATTCACTCCACAAATATTTACTGAGAGTTTATCATGTGTCAGGTACTGTTGTAGTTACTGGAGATAGAGCAGTAAACAAAACAGACAAAAATCCCTGCCCTCAAGCAACTGTTATCATTTAGGAATGGGGATAAACAAATACAATAAAAATAATAACAGCTAACAATTAGCTCACTTAACATGTCAGGTACTAAATGCCTAATACACAAATTATTTTCAGCTTCAAAACATCTCCATGAAGTGAATTTCTGTTGTCCCTATTTTATAGATAGAAAACTGAAGGCAGATAAATAAACTACCCAAAAGCACAGGAGAAATGGAACCACGATTCAAACCTGGGGTGTCCAAGTTATAGACTCTGTTCTTAATCATTATGCTATACCAAATAAGCATGATTTATAACGTTAGCTGCTGATGTAATAAACACTACATTCAAGGAGCAGTAGGCCAATTTATATGGAACACAGAAGGGAACAGTGAAGGATAAGAGCTACAGAAATAGGTTGGGCTCATACTATGGAGGGCCTCCGGTAGAAGACAGGAGTTGGCCTGCTGAATTACATGCAATTAGAAGCCACTGAAGACAGTCATATAATTAGTGCCTCACTTTATAAAGGATGAACTGGAGTGAGGAGAGAGGCCAGGAGAAAAGTCCACATTTATTAAGACTACTTACTGACACAGCTGAAAATTAATTAAGGAATAGAATATAATATGGTATAATACAAAATAATACAAAATAACATAACATAGAATTTCTAAGAAACAAGAGATAAAACATATAAATAGTAATTTTAAAACTCATTCTTCCCAGTTTAGGGCAAAACTTTGAAGTCATCCTTGACTCCTGTTTCCTTTCACATTCCACATCCAATCAATAGCAAATCCAGAATCCAATAATCTTTCACCACTTTCACTACCACTACCCTAGTCCAGGCCATTATCAAATCTCACCTGGCTTACTGCAGTAGTTTCCTTCCCTACTTCCTGCTTCTAACCCTGTCCCACTACAGCCTAGCCTCAATCGAGCTGCCAGAGTTATCCTGATTTTTTAAAAAGGCAAGTCAGCTTGTTTCTTTGCTCAAAATCCTCCAATGGCTTCCCATTTCATTCCCAGTAAAAAGCCAAAGTCTATACAATGGTCTATATAACCCTACATGATTTGGACCTCTCCCCTCATGTCTCTGATCTCACTTCCAACTATTCTCCCTTTTATTCACTCTGCTTCAGTCAGAATGCCACTTTGCTATTTCTGGAGCATTTATGTTCTCCCCCATCTTAGTATAAAAACTTGGGAGTCTTTCTGTAAGGTTCCACTTGTCTCCTCTCTCTCTGCCTGGCTATCTCCTGAAAGTGAAAGTGAAAGTGAAAGTCACTCAGTTGTGTCTGATTCTTTGTGACCCCATGGACTATATAGTCCACGGAATTCTGCAGGCCAGAATTATGGAGTGGGTAGCCATTCCCTTCTCCAGGGGATTTTCTCAACCCAGGGATCGAACCCCGGTCTCCTGCATTGTAGGCAGATTCTTTACCAGCTGAGCCACAAGGGAAGCCCAAGAATACTGGAGTGGGTAGCCGTTCCCTTCTCCAGGGGATCTTCCCAACCCAGGAATCGAACTAAGGTCTCCTGCATTGCAGGTGGATTATTCTTTACCAACTGAGCTATCAGGGAAGCCCCTGAACTCCTTCAAATTTCTGTTCAAATGTCACCTTCTAAGTAAGCTTTCCTGGAGTATACCATTTAAAATTTTAAGCACATACACCTCTTCTCACCATATTCCCTACCCAACTTTCCTAATTTTTCTCTATGTAACTTTCGTCATCTGAAATTCTATATATTTTACTTATCTGATTGTATGTCTTCTTCCACTAGAATATCAGCTCCAAGGGGGCCAGGATTTTTGTCTATTGTGTTCACTGCTAAACCCTCAGTGCCTTAAATACGGCCTGGCACATGGTAGTACTCAATAAACATTTATTGGATGAATGAGTAAGTTCAGGAAAAACAAAGGGAAAGAAACAAGGGACAGTGAAGAATTAGAATTTATATAACAGGGCAACTGACAGAATGGATAAAGCAAAGAAGGAAAAAGAATTGTAGTGCTTTCATGGTGTCCAGACTCAAGAAATGGAAGCAGCACTAGCAGAGATAGAATGGTTAGGGAAAACTGATTGGAAAAGTCAAATTAATTCATTCTTAGACATGAGTATATGGCCTGGGACACTAATAAGATATCAAGAAATGCAAGCCTGGAGCTTAAGAAAGAGGTCAGGGTAAAGACATAGGTTTGGGAATTATTAATATAGAGATAATAGTGTTAGAGCAAATAGGACAGAATCTTGGGGAAAGTTACACAGGGGGATGGTTTCCAAGGAAGAAAATCAGCCAGGGAGGTAGAAAGAGAACAAAAATAATGCCATGTCATCAAGTCAAGAGAGGAAAGAGTTGTAAAAAGGTGATGAAAAATTAGTGTTAAATATTGAAAGAGAAGTCAAGAACTTTCTTAGAATAAGTAGGTTGATTTGGCAATTAGGAAGCCATTGGTGACCTTTGTACAATTCTTTGAATAAGCTGAACAGAATAAAAATGTTCATACCCTTTTAATTAGTAATCCCATTCCTTGGAATTTATCTTAAAAATATTTCAACAAAAGAATAATAGTAAACAAATACATGAATGCAGGAAGATGTACATTTCACTGTTGTCAGTAATCACAAAAATTTGTAAACTATTTGAAATGTCCAAAATAGTTGACTAATGTATGATATAGTAAAACAATACTTGTTAAATACATGTTTAATAGAAAAAAGTAGAATAGTGTTAAATAGGAAAAAATAGAATAGGGTTAAATAGAAAAAAATTTATTTGAAATGCACACCATCCATTCATTTGATGTTTAATTATGGAGTCCCTCCTAACGTGATATGTACATATTACATATACAGTGGCAGACAAAATAGACAGGACATCTATCTTTGTGAGACTTATAGTCTATGATTAATACTGTGAGAAAAGATATACACAAACAGAAAACAGTATACCCTCAAAAGACAAAAGCTGTATGTTATGATGATAAGATTATGGCTTTTCTCCTCAATATATTTCAAGAAAAATAGCTCTTTTCAATAAATAAAGAAAAAGTAAATGTTTATAGCAATGAAAGGAAGAAGACAGGTGGCTTGACAGGGAAGCAAGGTTTGAAGAAATGTTTTCCAGAAGTTGGAACCTGAATATTTACCAAGACAAAGGAGATACCACAGAGGCAGAAATTGAAAATTCACACATCTTTCTTACTGCAACGGCTAAGTTAACATGTCCATTCTGAGAGCTCTTCAAATTCCTTGGAGAATGGACTTTGAATAACATAGCATAGCTGTCCTAGAGCTGACATTTAAACATGTCTCTTGTGAACACTAATAACCCACCCTCCACCTAAAAAAAAGCTTGATTCAGACAATAAATTTCATAGTAAAACTACTGAACATGGAGGAAACAGTTATTGAACATTGTTAGCTCTCATGAATTGCCTCATGCTTTAGAACGCATTCAACTCACTGTAATAACTTTGCTTCCAAACGATTTTTTTTAATAGAGTAAAAATTGGCAGGAGTGGGGTATATTTTATTACCACTTAAAAGGAAGATAATTTAATGAAAGTGAGGGATAGCCTATCTGATACGCTGACTTCTCAGTTCCTTAACCTCCTTATCTTCAATGACTCTCCTCCATTCCATGTCAGCCACCTACTCCCTGTACCTTGCTATCATTACCCGTTAACACTCCTCCAAAATCACTAATTAAAATATAACATTATCTGAAATCTTCCAGGTTTCTGGCTCAACTATTTTCACTATCACCATTCTTTCAGATCATCAAAATCTTCAGTTCCCTGATTTCCTCTTCTTTCCTTATCCAGCTTAGGTTCTGAAACTGAGCAGGACTCCGTGGTGCCCTCCTGGGAACAACGGCTTTACCAGGTCCGCCATTTGTTATTTGCAGTTTAAAGGTCTTAGCCTCCTACAACTCCCCTAAGTACCAAAGGGTAGATTTAAACGCTTGCTCCTTGGAAGAAAAGCTATGACAAACCTAAACAGTGTATTAAAAAGCAGAGACATCACTTTGCCGACAAAGGTCTGTATAGTCAATGCTATGGTTTTTCCAGTAGTCATGTATGGATGTCAGAGTTGAACCATAATGAAGGCTGAGTGCCGAAGAACTGATACTTTCAAACTGTGGTGCTGGAGAAGCCTCTTAAGAGTTCCTTGGACCGCAAGGAGATCAAACCAGTCCATCCTAAAGGAAATCAACCTTGAATATTCATTAGAAAGACTGATGCCGAAGCTGAAGCTCCAATACTTTGGCTACCTGATGTGGAGAGCTGACTCATTGGAAAAGACCCTGATGCTGGGAAAGACTGAAGGCAGAAGAAGGGGACAACAGAGGATGAGATGGTTGGATGGCATCACTGATTCAGTGGACATAAGTTTGAGATAGTGAAGGACAGACAGGGAAGCCTAGCATGCTGCAGTTCTTGGGGTCACAAAGAGTTGGACACTACAAGTTAGTGACTGAACAACAAGTCTAACTGCTGTGGTAATAAAATTTAGACTTACATGTCAAGACTTGTCCAGAGAAAGATTTTCTTGAAAGTGCACAAGCACAGGACTTCCCTTGCAGTCCAGTGGTTAAGAATTCACACTTCCCCTGCAGGGGGCATGGGTTTGATCCCTGATGAGGGAACTAAGATCCTGTATGCCACATGATGTGGACCAAAAAAAATGTGCATAAGTAGACGCCAGGAAATACCATCTTATGTCTGTCTTCCCAGTTGGGGGAGGTATGATAATTCACAATTCTAAAAATATTTACTATTGGCCCTTGAACGGGTTTGAACTGAGTTGTGAGTTGGTCCACTTACATTGGGATTCTTTCAAAAGTAAATACTACAGTACTACACCATACTTGAATATAGAGGGCCAACTATACTCAGATTTTTGACTGAGCAAAGGGTCAGCCCTCCTAATCCCTATGTTGTTCAAGGGTCGACTGTACTGAGTTCATTCTCTGTGTACTCATTTACAGGGGAAAATAAAGGCTGTATAAGACCTAGTCTTTGCCTTCATGGAGTTCTCAATCTACAAGGGAAGAATGACCTTATATAAATATCTCTATTAGGTGACATGTACAGTTCCTTTTAAAAAGGCTAGTGATTAATGACCTAGCAATTTTTATTGCTTCCCAATCAACTGTGAAAAACTCTTGATGGCTGTCAAGAAACTATCACTTCCTAAGATATGATTTAACAGCATGCACTTCTTCCAAGTCCTGAAAGACACAGGAGTGGGTGAGTAGAGAATTGTGGAGTTAGTCCTGCCTTATTAAAACGTTTTTCAAATTTCAAGACACTCTTTACTTTTCAAAATGTTTTTCAATGGAAGACACCTTGGAAACATTTATTAAACCTATCTCTGTACAAATTTTATGGTTAGTGGAATTATTTTAAATGTATCAGCCTACTGAAAAAAAAAAGGGGGAGGAAAAGGAAAAATAGGTACTGACATATCCATGCCTAGGGTTCTAAACTTGGCCACTAGAATCACCTAGGGGCTTTTCAAATATACACAGTATTGTCCCCCAGCCCTACTTAGAGTCTCTGGGGTTTGGGACCAGAAATTTGCATCTTCATAACTTCTCAGGAGATTCTTAGGCATTGCCAGGTTTGAGAACCAAGGTTAGATCATTTAGATCCTTCACCACCCCCAACTCCACAAGAATTTCTGTATTACAGAATAGCAAAATAACATTGATTTATTGCTGAAAATAGATTTCTTGAGGCCAGCAGGTTATTTTTCAGTAAAATTTACTACACAGTACTTTAAATGACTTATGCATGGTTTATAATGCATTGATGTCCCCTGCATATACAATATTTATTTCCATTTTCTAAGACTTGGTGCATAATTTTAACTACTTTAAATAATTAGAGTATCTTTGCTTTTATGTCACATTGTTGATTATATCTATGATTTATATGATGAAGAGACTTTGGTCAGGCACATTATCTCTAATTATAATATTGTTCCTGTAGGATAATATGATCCATTTTATGATGCAGCTTCTAGGAACATCGTGGAGGTGAAAAAATCAGGGCCTGCCTGTACAAGTGTAGCTCATGTTTCACAAAAGATATGTTCTTGGAAAGTGGTATAAACTGAATTTCTATCAGTCAAATCATTTAGAATCTTCCAAGGATCTGCTTAACCTAAAGAACTCTGGTAAAGAAAAGAATAATTTTAGGAAATTAAAGTTCATTATTTTATTTGCTCTGAAAATGTCAATTTAATACATGGAGAGATATTAAAAGAGGGCACACCACTGTTTGTCCAGGCTATAGTACGAATGGTATTTTTCTTGAATATCAAACTGTAGATCATATACTTTGGACCCCAAAAAGTAACCACAGAATCTCCAGACCAAGGAGGTTATCTTTTTGTAGTGTTGTGCATTAACCTAGCAAAGTATGTGGATGGCAAGTCTTTCTTTATACTTCTAAGATTTAAGTGAATCAAAGCACAAATGCTCACACAATGTTCCTGTGAGTAAGTGAAAAGGGCAGGTATGAGGATCCTCCTTTTTCCCGAACCAGAAACACAATCACAGGTTGATCTGTGCAGTGTAAATGGTGAAGATTTCTGAACTGTAGACAGATAAACTAAACACTAGAACCAACTGAATAACAAAAACTATTTACTCTAAAGGATGCTGTTCAAACCAGCCATTTCCTAGGGAGAGATTGTCAGAAAAGGCCTGCCAAAGTACTTTGTAAACTCTTAAATACTATGCAAATATAGGAAAGAAAGTTCTCAGTAGAGAGTAAGGATGGGATAATGGTGTTGGGGGTTTAGGGAGAGAGAATTTATGAAAAAATACCTAGAAAAAGGAGGGAAGAAATGGATTAGGAGGGTAACATTAAAGCGTCTAACTTTAGCTCTGTGGTCGTGAATTTAAAGTGAGACTAAGTCATGTGTTTTTCGCTAGCTTCTTTCACTGTATGGGTACAAGCACGTAGTAGGCATAAAGTTACTAGATTTTACAGAAAGATTGTGATTTTACCAAGTGAATAAAAGAAGTGAGAGGAGGAAAGGGGGTTAAGGGTATATGCATGACAGGGTCCTGAATTAGAGTGGTGGCAGTAGAAACAGAAAAGGATAAGACTGAGATATTTCCTGATGATCAGATTGACATGATTTAGCTAAGGAGCATGAGAGATTCAAAAATGCCTCAAAATAGGTTTAAGTAAGGCAATGGCATCTGAACACTCAGCTGTAATCCTAAATTTCCTCAAGTACAGCAGAGCTACCTGAGACGCACAGAAATTTATATACCTGGCAAATAGTGGACTAGGGAAATTAGAAGGGAAAGGCCAAAGTAATTTTGCCTAAATTGGCAATAGGTGTGATGGTGGCATAGCGAGCAGAATTTGCCACCCCTAAGTCTCTTTGGAATATTCATTATCTTCAGTGGGTTATTTTCTAAGAAACAGCAGACATGAAAAACTAAAAACCAGTAGGAGTTGCACTTTTTAAAAAAACATTTACCTTTGTAAGGAAAATTTCCATTTATAAGGGTATCTCCTAGGCAGTACTGGGAAGAGGAAGATGACCAAATATCTAGAAACTCTCATAAACGGAGAAAGCAGGACTTAAATTTGCATCACAATCGCCCTTGTTTGCTGTGCTTTTCCAGGTAACTTCCCATAACTTACTCTTCCCACCTTCAACATTTTCTTTAGCTGAAGATGGTATTTAAGGTGAGGGCTTTGGTCATTTTGGTAAGTTATTTGGTTTGCCTTTGTCTCATTTGTTGACAGACTAAAGATGCACAACGTAAAAGTTATGAGTTACATTTTATTTGAGGACTTTTCTGAGGACTATAAACAGCCTCTGAGAAAGCTCTGAGGAACTGTTCCAAGAAGTAAGGGAGGAGCCAGGATATATAGGAGTTTTTCCTGAAAACAAAAACATGTAGTTGAACATCAAAAGATGACTGCTAATCACAAAAACCAGACATCTCAAATAATCATTTTAGTGCTTTTCTGTGTATGGGAAGATGCAAGAGTCTGAGCTCACTGGAATTATTCCTTTGATATGCATCTTAACTACCTAGGTCTGGTATCCTGTTTTCTCCATCCTGAATTCCCCTCAAGGGGCACCACGGAATGGGGGACGGAAGGGGGAGTTGGGGGCACAGAGGCTACAGTGGCTGCTGGGTTGAAGAAGGTAACCTTCATTGTTTGCTGGACTGGCAGGCAACATTTCTTTGTTTACAGAATTGGCAGGCAACATTTTTTTTGTCCACACATGTATATATGTTATTAACCTTTGGTTTTCTCCTGTGAATATGTCTCATGTCAATTTTAATTCTTAGACCAGCCAGAAGAACCTAGAAATGTAGAGAAAAATTTCTTATTCCCTGGCAGCAGGCAAAGAGATCAGTAGATAATGGAGGAGATTATCACCTAACAATAACGTGGAGAGGCAAAATGGGCTCCTAGGTGAAGGACAGAGATGGTGAAGGACAGGGAAGCCTGGCGTGCTGCAGTCCATGGGGTTGCAAAGAGTCTGACATGACTTAGCAACTGAACAACAACAACAAAGGACAGGATCAGTAGTGAAGACTGGAATCATGAGAGGGGGAGCAAGTATTTTATCGTGTGTGATTAGGCTTGTTTCTTCTCACTCCCACCAAATTTTGCAGCATAATTTAAATCACAAAGTACAATATATACTCTAGTGATGTAAATAATGGTGAACCTTCTTAAGATACCCCACAGGCACATACACACAACTGGAATGAATTCAGACACATGGGGAAGATATGTGATCAAAAAAATTTCAAATTTATCCAAAAGTGATCACTAAAGGTAGGTATTATCATGCTATTAAGGACATAGTGCAGAATAGAAAACAGAACTGGGGGATCTGAAGATCTGGTTGTTAGATCAAGTTGAGTAGTCTGAGTTTCACTTTCATCAGCTATAAGAGAAAGTAATGATACCCTCCCTACACAATCATATGGTTTGTACAGAGGAATGTAAGATTGTTGAGGGCGGGGCCTTTACAGTCTTGTTTGATAGTGTATCTCTAGCACTTAACTTGGACTTCCTTCATAGCTCAGTCAGGAAAGAACCTGCCTGCAATGTAGGAGACTTGGGTTCGATTTCTGGGTTGGGAAGATCCCCTGGAGAAGGAAATGGCAACCCACTCCAGTATTCTTGCCTGGAAAATCCCATGGACAGAGGAGCCCGGTGGGCTACAGTCCATGGGGTCGAGAGAATAGGACACGACTTAGCGACTAAACCACCACCACCACCACCAGCACTTAGCTGGCACATAGCAGGTTCTTGTGAATATTTGTTAAGTGAATGAGTATAGGAGTATAAAATAAGTGACTTTATGTCTGAGAATTCTACACAAATCTCAAGTATTAATTTTTAACAGTAATTCATATGAAATAAAAGCTGTTTCTATGATTATTACAATAGAAAACTCTCTAACATTTTGATATAATATCTTTAAGCACTATATCTTATTTCTTATGAGACAGTTAGCTCATAAGGACAGTTGGAAAGTTTAAGAGGCTAATTCTAAAAGTATTTCCTGGACCAACTCCCTGGAGGCCAGAGGCAAAAGTTCAAAGACAAGAATAAAGAACTTCTTCAACAGTGAAGCTACTTTCTATTAAGAATATTTAAGCTGGAAGCCTGTTCTAAAAGGCAAGAGGAAGGATTGTGTAGTGACATAAAATATATTGAGAAGTTTAAAAGCTTATTTCTGTTAGCTGCACCAAAAACATGTGCCCACTGTCCTTAATGAACCCCTTGTCTTTTGTACTGCCATTTACCTCCAATCAATATCATGTACTACAATTTCTGTTTCCTCTGCTCCATCAGTCTTTTACATGTATAGTCATATGCTTTATAGTTATATTTAATTTTAATAAATTTTTCACTTAATTCTAATATTTAAAATTTTTTCATTTACACGTATATTTTAACCCCTCAAATTCTTTGTTGAATGAATAAATGGATGAACTTCATAAAGGCTCCAATATATTGAGTCTGTTCTCACCTCTTCTGTCTTCTTGTCCCTTCTGATACAGTATATTCAATGTCCTACCATTATAATCACTTCCTCAACATCCTTTCTTCTCCTGTGTGTTTATTGGCTCAGACCTGTCTGACTCTGCAACCCCATGGACTGTATGTAGCCCACCAGGCTCCTCTATCCCTGGGATCTCCAGGCAAGAATACTGGTGTGGGTAAGCCATTCCCTTCTCCACAGGATCTTCCCAACCTAGGGATCAAACCCAGGTGTCCTGCATTGCAGGTGGATTCTTTACAAACTGAGCCTCCAGAGAATTAAATTCCCTTTCTTCTCTTACCTGGTCAGTAAACTAGTATGACAAATTCTTGATCCTGGTAAATTCAATTATGTATCTGCTCTGAATTTACACTTGAGCAGCTAAATGGAAATCACACAGTCTTGCTGACAGGTTGCACTTAAATTCATGATCACAGACCTCAAACAGTACTAAATGCTGCCTGTTTAAAATCTATTAGCTTTCTCAAGCTTATTTTCCAGAACAATTATCTTTTTTTCCCTTCTCAAACCTCTCCTACCATTCTCCTCTGCCTTCTACCCAGTGATCTTGCCCCATATTTCATTGAAAAAAGTACCATTAGGTGTGCAAGTCCCCTCTTCCCACCACTAAATTTATCAGCTGATCTCCATCTGAGCACATTTTCTCCTTTTTCCTGTTACAGTGGATGAAATTCTCTCTCTCTCAAAGGCTAAGTCTTCTACTTGTACTGTGTATTCCACTCTTCTCCCCATGCCATCTTCAACTTTTTGGTTATCCTGCATTATCAGTCTCTCCTTTAGATTAATCTCGGCTACTAACATAAAAAATCCAAACTACTTGTCCTCACCAAACTCCCATTTACTCACACTGTTCTCTAGTCCCATTGGCATCCTCTTGTACCTGAATATGCCAAACTCTTTTCTGTCTTAGAAGTTTGCAGAATCCAAACTCTAGTGCTAACTTTGGCCCAGAAGACATGCATCTTCCTGCCTTTACAACCTCATCTTGCATGACTTTCCACCTTACTATGTCCAGGTCACATTGCTCCTTTTTCGGTTCCTTCAACATTCCAAAATCTTCCTTGCTCCACGATCTCCACACAAGCTATCTTACTGTGTGGTATGTTGTTGTTGTTTAGTCACTAGGTTGTGTCCAACTCTTCTTGCAGCCCTACGGACTGTAGCCTGCCAGGCTCCTCTGTCTACGGGATTTCCCAGGCAAGAATATTGGAGTGGGTTGCCATTTCCTTTTCCCGGGGATCTTCTCAACCCCTATCTCCTGTATTGGCAGGTGGATTCTTTACCACTGAGTCACCAGGGAAGCCCCACTACATGGTATAGAACCCTCCAATCCTCTTCTTATTCTATATCTCAGTGTCAATGCTACCTCCTCAGTGAGGCCTTTTCTGTTCATTCTAATTAAAGCAGGTCCTCCCCTGTTATTTGAGCTTCCAAGGTGGCTCAGTGGTAAAGAATCCACCTGCTAATGCAGGAGACACAGGAGAGATGTAAGAGAAACAGGTTCAATCTCTGAGTTGGGAAGATCCTCTGGAGAAGAAAATGGCAATTCACTCCAGTATTCTTGCCTGGAAAGTTTCATGGACAGAGGAGACAGAGGGTCACAAGTTGGACACGACTTAGTGACTAAACCACCACCATAGGGTCACAAAGAGTCAGACATGACTGAGCGACTGAACACTACTGTTATTTTCTCACAGCACACTTCATGGTCCTTTGTAAACACAAATTTACTTCTGTACTGACTGTCTCTGCCATTAGGTTATAAGTGATATCAGGGCCAGGACACTCTTTTCTTTACTGTCATATACCCAGCATCTAATACACAATACCTTACATAAACTAGTAACTCAATAATATCTCTGAAAGGAATAAATGAACAAACATTCATCATTTCCTTTTGAATTTGCCAACATCCTATGCAATAAGGAGAGTCACACAGTAGGTAGTAAACTCAAAGTCTTCTTACTCTAAATCCAATGCTCTTGTATTAATATTACACTACTTCATCAAATAAGGAGTGTTCTTTGTTCTATGAACACAAATAATATAATAAACTCATTAAATCACATTTCCCATTAAGATATGGCAACCTCAATACTCCAGTTCTTTGATTTTAAAAATTTCTCTGAGGTAAGTATTACTCTTTCTTCATCCTCAGGGTGGGAAAAAGACTATATTTCAAGTAACACAAGGAGACAAATGAAATAGGTTTGGGCATTCATTTGCTTATTTCATAGCATGTAATGGGATTCTACTGGAAAGCTTGCTATAAGCCAATAAAAGCAAAGAAATGATAGCTCTATCTTATAAGTTTGTCAGTAAATAGGTTCCCAATATCTAGTCCCCAGATAGATACTATAATTGCATTGCTTAAAAAAGTAAATAGAATTACCAGTTTCCTATTGACTCTGACAATTGGACGGACCAGGCAGGATATATAATTTACCAAGCCTCACATTTATATGCACTCAAAATTTACTGAAACCATTTCAGAAACTATCATATGCAGTATATAATATTCTACTTCATAAAAATTCAAAATACTATTCTTTGTGGTATCATGTGTTTTGATGCATTTTCTACAAAAAAAAGTACTAGGTATTATTGATACTCCATTAGGTTGCTTGCTGGAGAAGGCCATGGCACCCCACTCCAGTACTCTCGCCTGGAAAATCCCATGGATGGAGGAGCCTGGTGGGCTGCAGTCCATGGGGTCGCTAAGAGTTGGACACGGCTGAGCGACTTCACTTTCACTTTTCGCTTTCATGCATTGAGGAGGGAAATGGGAACCCACTCCAGTGTTCTTGCCTGGAGAATCCCAAGGACAGGGGAGCCTGGTGGGCTGCCGTCTATGGGGTAGCACAGAATCGGACACGACTGAAGTGACTTAGCAGCAGCAGGTTGCTTGAGTTGTGTCGGACTCTTTGCAACCCCATGGACCTGCCAGACTCCTCCATCCATGTGATTCTCCAGGCCAGAATACTGGAGTGGGTTGCCATGCCCTCCTACAGGGGATCTTCCTGACCCAGGGATCAAACCCATGTCTCTTAGTCTCCTGCGTTGGCAGGAGGGTTCTTTACCACTAGGCAACATTATTTGTTGAGAGCCTACTATGTACTTGGAGAAGGAAATGGGAACCACTCTGGTACCCTTGCCTGGAAAATCTCATGGACGGAGAAGTCTGGTAGGCTACAGTCCATGGGGTCGCAAAGAGTCGGACATGACTGAGCAACTTCACTTTCACTTTCTACCATGTACTAGGAATTATTCTAGGCACAGGGGATACAGTGCAAAAGAGGAAATAGTTCTTGTTCACATTGAAATATATATTTTGGCTTCCTCAGGTTCTTCACTAGGTTTTAGAATTTCCCCAATAACGTTTTTACTAAAGTTGAAAGTAGGAGCAAGGCATTTATTAAGGGTATCCACAATTCCGACACCAGCTGGGAGCTCCTATAATTCAACTCAATTCTGACACTATCTAACTGGAGATAACATCAGATCCCACAGGTTAGGGGCTCAATCCTATAAGACTGTGTCCCCACCCCTCTCAGAGGCCAATCGTTAAGTTCATGTCCCCACCTGTACTTCTGACCCTAACAGCTCTATATTGGAGATTCCAATGAACTCCTCCTTGGGTTAGATTAATATCCTACATTGGCTCACAGAACTCAGAGAAACATTTTGCTTACTGATTATCATTTTTTGGTAGTTTGTAGGGTTTTTTTTTCCTTTTGTTTCTTTTTAAAAAATATTAAAGTATAGGGACATCCCTGGTGGTCCAGTGGCTAAGACTCTGCACTCCCAAAGCTGGAGGGCCAGGTTTGATCCTGGTCAGGGAACTAGATCCCACATGACACAACTAAGAGTTTGCATGGCGAAACTAAAAGATCCTGTGTGCTGCAATTAAGACCCAGCACAGCTAAATAATTTTTTTTTTTTTTACTTAAGTGTATAACTCAGGAACAGCCAGATGGAAAAGATGTAGAGGGTGCAGAGTTTCCTTGCCCTCTCTGAGGCACTCAAAATCTCTAATCTGGAACCTCTCTGAACTCTGTGCTTTTGGGTTTTTATGGAGGCTTCATTACATGGTCATGGTTGATTAAATCATTGGCTGTTGGTGATTGAAGAACTCAGTTTCCAGCCCCTCTCCCTTCCTAGGAGGCATAAAGGTGGGACTGAAAGTGCCAACCTTCTGATCACTTGGTTGGCTCAACTGATAACAAGCTCCCATCCTTAGGTTACCTAGGGGCTTTCCAAAAGTCACCTCACTGACATAATAAAAGATACCTGATTGGCTCAACATTTATGAAATTCCAAAGGTTTTAGGAGTTGTATGCCAGAAATGAGGTGAAGATCAAACATATTTATTTTTATAAATCACAATATCACAATATCTTCCATAATTCTGTACACACCTAGCTTTTACCTCCCATTGCCATCTTCCAAATTCAGTTAAGAGAAGAGGCTTTGAAATCGGCTAAATTTCAGTCCCAGTTATGTCACTTATTAGCTTTGCGGCCACAGGTAAGTTAACCTCTCAGAATTTCAGTTGCTTCTTCTGTTCTTCCCACTGCAGCCACAGTACTATTTACTATTTCAAAACTCAAATTTGATCAAGGTCCTGCACCTTACCTAAAAACCCTTTAATAGTTTTTCCCATTACCCTTAAAATGGAGACCAAAGTCCTCCCTCCTCAAGGCTTCCAAAGGCCCTGTACAGTCTCCTGTCTGCCTGCTTCTCTGACTTCTTCTCATACCATGTTCCCGCTTACCTTCTCTAATCCAGCTACTTAGTCTCTTAAATTAGGGCTGTCAGGCTTAGCAAATAAATATACAAGGCCCAGTTAAAATATAAATTTCAGATAAATAACAAATTTTAGTAGAAGTATGTCCTCAATATTATAGGATATAATTTCTACTAAAAATTATTCAGTTTACCTGAAATTCAAATTTAACTGGGCACTCAGTATTTTACTCAGCAATTTCACTTGAATGTGCCATCTCCTTCCTGCCTCAGGGCCTTGGCACATGTTGTTCTGGCTCCCTGAGACGCTCTTTCCTTGGCCACTTACTGACAGAGCTCGTATAAGGAACACATGAAGCAAGATTTATAAAGTGTCTATCACAATACTTAGCACAAAGAAAATACTTAACAAAGAGCATAAATAATAATTCAAAGCTTTTTACTATTGGTCTATCTTTTACCAGGGGTCTCCAATCTCTGGGATCTAATGCCTGATGATCTGAGGGGGAGCTGATGCAATAATAACAGAAATAAAGTGCACAATAAATGTAATGCCCTTGAATCATCCCAAAACCATCCTCTCCATCCTCAGTCTGTGGAAATACTGTCTTCCATGAAACCAGTCCCTGGTGCCAAAAGGTTGGGGACTGCTGTATACTGAATGAATTTTGGCAGCATCCACATTTTTCATTTTAAATAAGTCATTCTCAGTGCTCTTGGACGTTTTATAAGATAGCTGGAAAATAGCAATATAGATACCTAACACATAGTATTTCCTTTACCAAGTGCTTTAACATATGTGATTTTAATTTGGTCTTCACAATAATTCTGTAGCATAAATAAACAGTAGTAGTATGATTAATGAATAACCAGGTAACTTCTAAATCACATAGCTAGTAGATAATAAAAGCAGTAATCAAACCTAGGCCTTTTAGTCTCAAAAGCTAAAATTTTGCAGTTACATGGCATTATCTCCCCACCCGTATCAGTCTGTGGTAGATCTACATTACTACAATTGAATACTAGTAGCAGTAATAACAACAGTAGTCAACCAAACAACCACAACAGCTAACACTTACTGGACACTTTCTGTGGACTCTTAAAACCACCTTATGAGGTAGATAGCTTGTTATTATTCCCACTTTTCATGTAAACTTTAAGCCTAGGTTTCCTTAAGTTACTTGTTCAAGGTCACAAAACAAGTATGTCAGAACAAGGATGCAAAAGCCACACACAGTTCAGCTCTGAAGTCTGAACTCTGGTCCTCTTACAGTCCACATGGAATGCAACCATGGAAGTCCTGACAAAACTCCTGCTACACCATTATCTATCTAGACACATGCATACATCTGAGCAACAGCCAATCTTTCCAAGATGACACTAATCTCCCAGAAAGATAGCCCTTCATGTCATCTTACGGCAAAGGTAATAACTTTTGATGAGCTAAGCTATATTTTCCACCTGTATTATTTTCAATAATAGTATGAGTTTATAAAATTGACTGGTCTGGCTTAGAAAGAGAGTGAAACAAACTTGTCCAAAACCTAGCACAAGAATGACATGATTTTCTTTGGGAATTTTAAAGCTATCTTCCTCGATGTCCATTTTGCTGACTCAGTTGTTTCCTACCATTTTCCTGTATTGTCACATAAATATACACACTCTCAACCATCACAGATCTTGCCAAATGCACCAGACTACAACTAGCATAATTGCTCCTTCATTTTATAATTACTACTGCAAGTTACAAAAAATGCATAGGCTTATAAGTTAGAAAATTTTACATTTCTCAGAAAAACTGTTTGCTAGCCGTTTTGGAACCTCCAATTTGTCTGCTAAAACAACATGATAGGACATAGTGACAAGCAAGGGCTTAGCAATTACGTATCAGAAAACAGCAACAGAATATAACATTACATGAGTCGAAAAATTTGTATTAGCTGTTCTCATATTTACCAGAAGGGTTACAATTTGAAAAGGAAATGAAATAAAATCTATGTTGCTTCAGATCACAGACCTTGGAGTTAAAACAGACCTGGGTTTAAATCCCAGATCTGCTGTTTACTGTCTGTTATTTAATCTCTTGGAGCTTGTTTCCTCATCTGTAAAATGGGGATATCTACTTTGCAGGGAAACTGTGAAGATGGAATTAGAATATATGTAAATTTCTTAGTCCAGTGGTCAATGCTTAGCTCGTGATAGACCCTCAATGATCAAAATCCCTCTAATCTCCCTGACAGGCCTGTTATTAGTGCAGAGTGGTTACATAATCATGGTGATACTGATTTCATTCCCCTCAGACCTAAGGAGCTGCCTACCAGATGCCGACTTCCTCCCTTCCAAACTTTACTATAAATTCATTTCCTCCTTTTGTTTTCCAGGAACAGCATTATTCTAGCCTTTGTCTCTGGGGTGCCAGATATAAGGGAGCCAGTCTCAACAATTTAGGAGTAGGTTACATGGATGTGCTTTTTTGTGTGTCCCCCTATTGAGGGCCACTCAATTCAAGGTGACACAATACCCACACCAACCTGTGGCTTGTATTTGAAAAGATACTCACCCAATTATAGTATCTGTTTAATAATCACCATTTAATTTATTCATAGGAGTTATGTAATTAATATAAATATATTAAATAACTATCATTTCTCACACATTTTTTTGTCAGGCAGAATGCTGAATGCTTTACATATATTATTTCATTTAATTCTTAAAAAACCTTCTGAGGGAAGTTATTGCTCATTCATTCAACAGTGAATACTATTGATTATAATTAATTGCTGATTGATTGTTCTAAATACTAAGAATACAATAGTAAGCAAAAGGGACAAAAATCTCTGCCCTCATGGAGTTTACTATCTGCTGTGGGGAGATACCAGAATGCTTGAGTAACTTACAGATTAGCAACTAGTAAGTAACAAAGCCAAGATTCAAAAGCAGATCTATAAATGGAATAGAAAGCCTAGAAATAAATCCTTGCATATACAGTCAATTAACTTTTGACAAGGGTGCCAAAACCATCTAGTGGGGAAAGGACAGCCTTTTTTAACAAATGGTGTTGGGAAAACCAGATATCCACATGTAAAAGAAATACATACTTACTTCACAGCATATAGAAAAAACTCAAAATGAAGCAAAATTCCAAGTGTAAGAGCTAAAACTATAAAACTTTTAGTATAAAACACAGAACAAAAGTTTCATAACATTGGATTTGGCAATGATTTCTTGGATGTGACACTGAAAACATTGTCAACAACAACAAAAAATAGATAAATTAGGCTACATCAAAATTTAAAACTGTGCATCAAAGGACACTAACAACAGAATAAGCCAAATCACACAATGGGAAAATTTTCAAATCATATATCTGATTAGGAGTTAATATCCAAATTACATAAAGAATTCTTACAATTAACAACCAAACAACCCCAATAATCTAATAAAAAAAATGGCCAAAGGACTTGAATAGACATTTTTCTCCAAAGAAGATATACAAATGACCATGAAGCACAAGAGATGATACTCAATGTGCCACTGATAATAAAGGAAATGCAAATCAAAACCACAGGGAAATACCACATTACACACATTAGAGTAACTATTGTCAAAAAAAAAAAAAAGAGAGAAAATAAATATTTGTGAAGATATAGAGAAACTGGGAACCCTTGTGTACTGGTGGTAGGAATACAAAATAGTGCAGCTGCTATGGAAAACAGTTTGGTGATTCTCAAAAAATTAAAAATAGAATTACCATATGATTCAGCAATTCCACTTCTGGGTATAGACTCTAAAGAATTAAAGGCAAGTACTCAAATAAATATTTGTACATCCATGTTCATAGCAGCATTATTCACAATAGCTTAAAGATGGAAGCAATCTTAGTGACCATCAATGGATGAATAGATAAACAAATATAGTATATAATAGAATATTATATACTTAATATATATATATATTAAGCCTTAAAAAGGAATGAAATTTTGATGCATGCTAAAAGATGAACCTTGAGGACAATATACTAAGTGAAATAAGCCAGTTACAAAAGGACAAATACTATATGATTCCACTGATACAAGGTGCCTAAAGCAGTCAAACTCACAGAAACAAAGTAGAATGATGGTTGCCTAGGAGGAGGGGACAATGGTGAGCTATTGTTTAACAGGTCCAGAGTTTCAACTTGGGAGGATGAAGACATTCTGGAAGTGAATAGTGATGGTGGTTGCACATTCTTAATGCCACTGCATTGTATACCTAAAAATAGTTAGAGTGGTAAATTTTATGTTATATATATATTATATAAATATAAATATTTATAAATATATAATATATAATAAATATATAATATATAATAATATATATAAATATATATATATTTATAAAAATAAAAAAAGCAGATATATGACTCTTTCACCTATATCTTATCTACTATAGTACCATATCAAGTTGATGCTCAGACTAGTTCAGAGAAATCTTGGTTTAGTACATTCAGGTTCAAATGTAAAATAGTGAAGCTATAAAAAGCACACAGAACACTTGGCATCATCACAATGCTATTTGAGAAAATCATTTACTTAGTTATCAAGCCCCAATGCATTACTGAAAACCAATTTTAAATGAGCCACGCTAAATAAAAACCCTTACTACAAACAGGAAAATAGCTAACTTGACTGTAAATGAATATCAGGAAGTTGTTTTTAAAACAATTTCCTCAAACTGGGGTTAAAACCTATTACACGAGTTCCTAATCTAGCAAATAGATTACAAATATTGAACTATTCTTGAACTTCTCTTGCTTGTAAGCCACAGACCCATCAGATGGGAACACCGGCTATTTCTGGTACAACATGATGGATTTTTCTCCTTTCTTGTTTAATTCATTGACAAAGTGTCAACACTTTTTGGTGGTGGGAAGGGAGAGAACTACAGTATTTCTTAAACTGAGAATCAGAAGTAAAATAGTTTTCAGCAATTTTTTTTTTTGCTTTGTATCAATATTTGGAAGGAGAGGTAGAGCCTAAAGTATTAAGACAATGGAAACAGTTTTAAGGTAAACCCCATGTGATAACTGTAACCATCATATAATGAATGGGCTGCTGCTGCTGCTAAGTCGCTTCAGTCGTGTCCGACTCTGTGCAACCCCATAGACAGCAGTCCACCAGGCTCTGTCCCTGGGATTCTCCAAGCAAGAACACTGGAGTGGGTTGCCATTTCCTTCTCCAATGCATGAAAGTGAAAAGTGAAAGTGAAGTCACTCAGTCGTGTCCAACTCTTAGCGACCCCACAGACTGCAGCCTACCAGGCTCCTCTGTCCATGGACTTTTCCAGGCAAGAGTACTGGAGTGGGTTGCCATTGCCTTCTCCGCATACAATGGGCAAATGTTGTCTAATAAAGAAAATGTGATAGAATCAAGGTACCCACTTTACACTATTGGTAGCCTATTTTCATTGCAACCATCACCACAATAACCACCATGACCACAACTACCAAATTTCATCTAATCAAGACTGACCAAGATCCCCCACTTTGCTTCTTCACTGTCTCTTCAGTACAGCACAATAATAATTTAAAGAATTCTGCAGTAGCTAACATTTAGTGAACACTTACCATATGTCAAGCACTGTGCTGTAAGGTTCAAATGCATTTTCTCTTTGATTGCCATAAAAACTTTATAGAGAGTAGATATCTTACTATTTTTTATTTTATACATGAGTGTGGGGAGAGAGCAAATTAGCCAAGATGGTGTGTTCAGGCTCTCTTGCCCCACATTTTGTAAATAATGATTATTTACAGCTGAGCTCATTTGTAGCACTGCATATGCATGTTATGAGGTACCTGCTTGATCACGGGATACTTTGTGCAGTTCGCCTATATGTGAGCTCCACCTAGAAAGCGTGTCTGCTGCTACGGCTGCTGCATCAGCCCGGAGAGAATAAATGTGTCTGCAGTTCCTATGGCTCCTCATGTCTTCTTCCAGCCTCTTAGCTTGCACCTTATCTACCACAGGTTCGACGAATAGTGTGCACAGTGAGATATAGTGAGACGACTGGCCTCATGAACAGGACGATCAGTGACACAAAGAGGAAATGGAGAAGAATAGTAGGAGATTAGTAGTAAATGGCAGCGCTGGGATTCAAATCCTTACTTCAAGTGGCCAAGCCCATGTATCTAAGTACCACATAAACTACCTCTGCACAATAGTCCACTTAGAATGAAAACTCTTCTTACAACAGGATGTTCCAACCTCAATCTTCAGATTTTATATCAATGAATCTGTTACAGAATTCAAGCTCATTAATTAAGTAGCCAGAAGTGTAACTCATCTATTCGATACAGGTCTTTCCCAAGGCAGCTGGCTCACCACTCCTTTAGCCCAGATCCTAGGAGCACTTCGAGTCTTTTTTATTCTCTAATTTCTTCTTTTCTTTGACTCCACAACAGAAAATGTTCAGTTCTCTGAAGAAGGAAACCTTCCATGCGTTAATGGAAAGCAATGAGAAAACAATGTTCTAAATACAGGGTTGCCCCTTAGTCAATAATTGTCCAATTTTTCAGTTCTCTATGTTGAAGTACACATGTAGACTACTTGGCAGGGATAATTTTTGTACTTTTATATACTATATATTCTTTACTTTTTCTTTCCATCCACATTGAATATCCTTGAGTGACCATCTGTTACAAATGCTTTAGAATTGACTGCTTTAAGGCAGAGGGCCTGGACGAGACAGTCTCTTCAAATTCTCCTCAGTTCTACTATTGTGTGATTTCCAGGGGCAATGTTAAAAAATGGTTGATTGAAAGGTTTGTTTGTCCTATCCTTCCAATCTCTGTCCCGCTTGTAACAATGCCACAACCTTGCAACACCCCACTGAAGCAAAATGGAAAAAGTAAGATGGCATGTCTGACAGAGCACAGTCCATCTTCTTTTGTTCACCTCACACAAGCCCAGGTCCCACTAAGAACAGAACTCTCTTAATAAGTGAATGGCTATGGTAATAAAAAATAGCCATGGTAACAAAAAGCCTCAGAAAAAAGTTTCCCTGAGCATTACTCTGCCTAGGGATGAACATTATTTTGCCTAGGAGTTCATAATAAAGTATCACACTTTCGTTCTTTCCTTTAAAAGTTTGAGAAACAACAACAACAACAAAACAAGTCTGTGCAACTGTGAGCAACATCATTCTATGATCTTAAGTCATGTAAGACCAGGTTTAGTGAGTAAAGGCAGATTGATTAAATAACATTCATAGTGTATGGTATATTATAGTTAAGTGCAGTGACAGGAGTAAGCCTAGAATTCTATGAGAATACAAAAGAGCGTTTATTTTAGACTTGGCAAAGAGTAGTCAGGGAAAATTTTTTTGAATAGGTGACATTTAAACTGAGGTTCGGAGGGAAAAGGTAGAAGTTAAACAGGGGTGAGGATGGCATTTGAGGCAGTAGGGAAATGAGAGGGGAGATTGAAGAATCATTAAAAGGAGATTCTATAGGAGATAATGTGGGTGGGGAAGGAGTGAGAGGAGGAATTTAGAACACACACTTCTGGCTTGGATAAGTAAATGGACAATTGTGCTATTCACTGAGATAGTGAACAAGGTAGGAGGAACCAGTTTGGGATAGAAAGAAGATACATGCAGTTTTGGATAAGCTAATTTTAAACTGCCTATGGGAATCAAAAGGAATTCCAATAGAAATTATACTGGAATTCAGTAGGTATGGAGGAGAAAATTTTTTTAAAAAAGAGCTATGGACTGCAACCTTGTTTTCAAAGTCATTTCCACTTAGATGGTGGCAATTAATTAATTAATTATAGTGGAGTATTCATCCATAAAAAGAAATGAAGTATCAATACAAGCTATAATAAGGATGAACCTTAAAAATATGCTAAATGAAAGAGACCAGATACATATGATTCCATTTATATGAACTATCTAGAGTAGGCAAATCCATAGATACAGAAACTAGATTAGTGGTTGACAAGGCCCATGGGGAGAGGGAACTGATAATAAGTACAGGGCTTCTTTTGGGGATATAAAATATTCTGGAATTAGAGAGAGGTAATGGCTGCACAGTTCTGTGACTATACTTTAAAACCAATAAACTGTACACCTTAAATGGGTGAATTTTATAGTATGTGAATTATAACTCAATTACAAAATTTTAAAACAAAACAAATTTTACATTCAATAAATATTCACTGAGGAACATTAATAAATGAAATAACTATCTTATTATCAATAAATTCAAAATGCCAAACGTCTTTCTCTGGTTATTATTAAAAACTTTTTAAAATAGAAAAAGGGGAATAGGGTTTGACAATATCAACCATGACAGAAAGTGAAATATGATTACAAGAATCCCATCAAACCTGCAATATGGAGATCATTAGCGACCTTTAGGAAAAAAAAGATTCAGTGGTGAGGAGGGCATAGAAACCTAACCATAAGAAAATGAACTTGTTAGCATGTAGACAGCAAGTTTATTCCATTCCTCTCAGAAGCTTGATTATTAAGAGAAATGAGAATAGAGTAGTTTTGGGAAGATGTTGGGTCAAAGAACGTTCTTCCCTGCCAAGGTGAGATGTGAACATGATTATACGCTAAAAAGAAAAAGACATTTGAGAGAGTGCAAAAATACAGGAGAGAAAGGAAATAACTGGTATAGAATGGGCCATTTAAAAAGTAGGCGGGGCGAGGATTCAAAGCTTAAGTGAAAGGACTGGTCTTGGACCAAAGGAACATACTTTCCCTATGGAGGTGGAAGCACAAGAGTGGGTACAAATGGAGTTCAACCTGCAGGTATTCCAGTGAATGAGGGGAATGGAACACCTACTGTCTGGGGGGCTTTGTCAAGGCAGGGAGAACTGGGGACAAGGAGTCAAGAGACTTGAGGGTGATTCCAAGAGGGTGATTGGGGTGATAGGTAAAAGGATCTACACAGGTAAGGTAAAAAAAGTCAGGTCCGTTCAGTTCAGTTGCTCAGTTGTATCCAACACTTTGCGACCCCAACTCTTTGCAGCATGCCAAGCTTCCCTGTCTATCACCAGCTCCCAGAGTTTACTCAAACTCATGTCCATTGAGTCAGTAATGCCATCCAACTATCTCACCCTCTGTCATCCCCTTCTCCTCCCGCCTTCAATCTTTCCCAGGATCAGTCTTTTCCAATGAGTCAGTTCTTTGTATCAGGTGGCCAAAGTATTGGAGTTTCAGCTTCAGCATCAGCATCAGTCTTTCCAGTGAATATTCACAACTGATTTCCTTTAGGATGGACTGGTTGGATCTCCTTGCAGTCCAAGGGACTCTCAAGAGTCTTCTCCAATACCACAGATCAAAAGCATCAATTCTTTGGCACTCAGCTTTCTTTATAGTCCAACTCTCACATCCATGCATGACTACTGGAAAAACGATAGCTTTGACTAGATGGACTTTTGTTAGCAAAAAATGTCTCTGCTTTTTAATATGCTGTCTAGGTTGGTCATAACTTTTCTTCCAAGGAACAAGAGTCTTAATTTCATGGCTGCAGTCACCATCTGCAGTGATTTTCGAGCCCAAAAAAGATAGTCTGTCACTGTTTCCATTGTTTCCCCATCTATTTCCCATGAAGAGATGGCCAGGTCCAAAAGAGAATGTAAACTGATTCTCCTATCATGTAGCCACTGCTCTTCGGTTTTATTGGGGTAATAAGAAAAAAGACCAGATCATTTTGGCTTATGTTGAATACAGGCACTGAGATTTGCCATAACACCAGAACTATCCAATAATGGAGACTGATTACTCCAAAAACTGCAACATTATTTGAAAAAGGAAATGGAACCTGGGTGGCCAATAAATAACAAATGAACCATAATTTCATATTATATAGCAGCATACTATCTCAAGAACTGTTTTTAGACAATACATAGACCAAATAAGTAAGGTGAATGGGCTCCAAGCTTTTACCCAAACACACCCTCCACCCTACTGTCTCTAAGTCTTTGCTCATGCTGCTCCTTCTGCTCACCATGCTCATCTGCAATTTCAGGTTCTCTAATGTCAGGGACTTATTTTATCTTTCTATCTCCTACAATGCCATGTAGATTCTATCTCCTACAATGCCATGTAGAGTATGTGGCATGTCATAAATGCTGATTTGAGGTTAGATGAAATAGAAAAAAAATCACTAAGGGCTAAGAGATCAGAAAAACCTTCACAGGAAAGTGTGAAATTTAAACTTGTACTTAAAGATGAGGAGTATTCTATCGTCAAAGAGAATTTTAACAGGAGCAATAGCACAAGTGACAATGAAGGCAGGAATATGCAGTAAGAAAATCAATCCATATATAACTGTGATTTCTATTATGAACAGTAGATAATGCTGGCAAACCAACATTAATGCAGGTCTTGAATGGCTGGCTAAAGCATTTGGGCTATATTTATTATGCCAGGGATTCTCAAGGGGGAGGAACAGGCTAAGAAAATCGGGGAGGGAGAGCAATGGGGATTCTGTTTAGCTGCAGTGATAAAATTGCTAGTGTTAGAAGAGATCTTATAGGTCACCAACTTCAATTTCCAACATTTTACAGATAAGAAAATTGAGAGCCAGAAAAGTGAAGTGACCTAACTAAGGTGACCCAACTTAACTAGGAGAGAAAAACTAGACTCATAGCTGAGACCAGAACCCTTGCCTCAATTTCCAGTAGTTCTCCTTCTACCGCACACGGAAAGAAACTATCACATGACCAGGCTGAAAGAAACCATTTGCAAATATAAAAAAGAAATACACACAAAAGCATGTAACTCGAAGAACTGCAATGCCATCATCAATTCCTGTGGATTTTTGTCAACAGATGGGCCAATGACATGGAATATATAAGGTAACAATTGGAATAAAAGTTTTACACAATTGAGACAAAGACATATACCAATAAGCCCTCTAAAAATCAACTGGACAGTTTTATATTTTTTACATTTATTTGTTTTTGTTCCTTAGAAAAACACTGTAAAGGAGATAGGGAAGGTATTACCTTTCCCATTTTACAAATAGACATCAAAATGTGCTAACTGGCTAAATGAAGAGTCAGAATTCATTCTAGTACTCTTTCCACAAGTTCCTGGACAATGCAAGTCTCCCAAATAGACCAAATCAAGCATGAGGCAAGTCTGGTTTCACATAAAGCAACTCTAATTCAAAGGTGGAAGCAGGACTTGACTTTGTTAAAGAATAGATAAAGGTAGGGGCTGAGGAGAAAATGGGTTAATTTAAGGTGTGAAAAAGTAATTTATGAAATAGCAGTACTACTTAGACTTATGTTTTTATCCATGAATCATATCTCTCCTACAGATGCTTGGTACATAGTAGGAATAGAGTAATTTTTTGCTTAGTTAAATAATTTAATGGCACCAATGTCAATCTATATATACATTGTCTATGGTTGATAAATATGCCTTTATCATTATTCTCAGGTCACAAAACGTATGCTTTGTGAGTCCTACAAAAAGATGGGGAAAACTGAAATTTCTTTTACTGGGATGATGTCAAAAGGCAAAATTATATTACCTACACAGCTGTGATACATAACACATTTCCCAAAGAATAGAATTCTGGTGTTCAATGTTTAAATGCATACATGCACAAACAGAATCAATCTCTCTGTTCTCTCTTGCTCTCTCACACACACACGCAAGCATACACACTCACAACAGGTGCACACACACCTAACCACAACCCTCGTTTTCCCCTAAGCCTTTATTATTTGGAACACTGGCCTATTTCATGTTACACAAGATATGGAAAGCCCTTGCCTTAAGGCTTACCCATATTTACACCCTAAATGAGATATTGTTTAAAATACAAACAAGGTTAGTGAATTCTGATATCTGATGGGGAAGGGCCTTTGACTTGAAAGGAAACTTGGGTATGGAGCCTACCTGCTGCTGCTGCTAAGTTGCTTAAGTAGTGTGAGACTCTGTGTGCAACTCTTTGTGACCCTGTGGGCTGTAGCCCACCAGACTCCTCTGTCCATGGGATTCCCAGGCAAGAATATTTGGAGTGGGTTGCCACGCCCTCCTCCAGGGGATCTTCCTAACCCAGGGATTGAACCCGGGTCTGCTGTGGCTCCTGCACTGCAAGTGGATTTTTTACCACTGAGCCACGGGTGAAGCCCATGGAGCTTCCCATGACCTAGCATATCAGTTAGAATCAGAAGGCCAAGAAATGGAGGTACCTTTACTAGTCTGCAGGGGGGATTAAATCCAAAGTCACTCTAAATGTAAAAAGTTGTTGGGTTGAGGAAATCAAGAAGTACATAGCAGGTCAAAGGAATATGAATTCGTGCTATGTGGAAGGCGTTTAAAGATTTGAAGGAGGGAGAGAAACTGCAGGTAGAGGCTCAAGGGCCCAATATGTCCTGTGTGAGGGTGTTTAACCTTAAGCGGGGCTCTGAAAGAAAAGAAACCTTAGTGACAGACCTCATTAATAACCACCAGATCCTTAAGGTAGCATGATATTCCCCTCAATAAATGTGTACAACTGTGTTTCAGAGTCCAATATTATGGAGAATGTTTTAATATGTTAACATTTACTTCCATATTTAACTAAAAAGAATACAAATCAGTATTGTAGACGCTACAATGAAGTATAATAGTCTCTGCCTTAGAAAACCTTCCCATCTAGTTGACAGAACAAGATAACCTACAACACAATGTAATGTCAAATGGGGGGTTTAGAGAAGCACTTAAATAAATGGGCAAGGAAGAATTCACTTTAGTGCTAAGGTTTAAGTTGAGCTGTGAAGGACCTGAAGGAATCCAAGAGGCAGGTTGGAAGAAAGGACATTCTACTTTGGGGAATGAGTAAACAAAGGCTAGAATGTGAGAGACCTATGAATGGACTTCTCTGGATGGTACAGGATTTAGATGTAGAGTATAAGAGTGGCAGAGCAGCTCAAGTTTGATTGAAGAGGGGCTTAGAATATAGAGGGGCTTCCCTGGTGGTTCAGATCATAAAGAATCTCCTGCAATGCAGAAGACCAGGTTCAATCCCTGGGTTGGAAGGATCCCCTGGAGAAGGGAATGGCTACCTACTCCAGTATCCTTGCCTGGAGAATTCCATGGAGAGAGGAACCTGGCAGGCTACAGTCCATGGAACTGCAAAGAGTCGGACACAACTGAGAGACTAACACTTTCACTTTAGAATGCCAGTTTAAGAAGTCTGAAGAGTGGCAGTGTGGAGACATAAAAGATTTCTGAGGAGGGAGTGACATGAGAAAGTGGCACTTGAAGAAAAATGATCTAGCTGAGGTGTGCATATGAAGTACAGAATAAAGCAACTCCCAACTGGACAACCACTGCAGGGGAGAGGTAGGTTGGGAGGGACCTTGAACGTCATCTGTGCCAAACACAACCAGAGTAGTAGCAAAGGAACTAGAAAGACAGGGAGTCATGCAAGAGGCATCATGAATACTATAAATCAACTTCACAAAGTATGAATCAACTTAGCAATTGGCTGCTAAATACAAGAAGCAAGGGAAAGCAGGAAATGAAAAAAAAAAACAAAGTCTCCAAAGTTTCATGCCTGAGTGACTGAGAAAATGAAACTTGGATTTAATTTTGTAAAAGTCAGTGTGCAGGGGGCTGGGGTGGGTACAAAGTAGGGAAGAATGAAGATGATTTCAGTTTAACTTACTGAATTTGAGGTGTCAGCTGGAAATCCAAGCAGAAACAAACAGCACCAAAAGGATTTGTCTAACATCATTAAGAATGACAGAGGTTTGAACTCCCTGGCGATCCAGTGGTTAAGACTCCATGCTCCCAATTCAGGGGGTGTGGATTCAATTGCTGGATGGGGAAGTAAGATCCCACATGCCACATGACATGGCCAAAAAAAGAAAGAACAACATAGGTTTGTACTCCTTGGTTGACTCTGTTAGCTAAATGAGCTTTAAGGAATAGAAGCCCCACTAGTAATGTGTCTTGTATAAGCTCAGCGAAGTGGTGGTTGAGTCAAGGGAACTCCTCAGCTCTACTGCCCTTCCCCCTCCTTCTCAGTCTGACTAACCCTGACAAGTGTTAACCTTCTTCCATAAAAGAAAACCTCAGAGTTTCCCCAGACTGAGTATTTAGACTACACAGCAAAAAGCGCATTAGAAGCATGGAATGCCCCTAGCACAGAGCCATGTGGATTGATCCAAAACCTTACAAATGTTCAAGCTATTGCTGCCCTTGTAGACCATTAATATGGCAGGATGAAACAAGAATAACGATCCACAAACCACAAAATAAAATTCAGAAGTAGTCTTCTGAAAATCAATTTCATTGTGCCTGTTAAGTTTCAATCTATGCTATATGCATCATTCCAAAAAAAATTACTCTTCATCTCCAAAGTGCAGGCCTACTAACAGGTGGATGTGCATGGGGACGTTTACTCAGCAGCCTATAGTTTTAAAGTAATTTCAGCAGCAAGCAGCAGGGGAGTCCCCAAGAAGCCACAGGAGACAAAGAATCACTCTCCTCCCTTGGCTATCCCAAGCACACAAGACTATTATCTAGCTGAGAAATTGGCAACTGAAATTCCTCTCTCCCTCAAAGACAGAGTTTATCAATAGATTTCCCAAATGGTGTTCTACAGAGAGATGTTCATTAAACACTCATTACCACCCCAAGCTCACAGTCCAGTAGTCAGCCCCAGTATCACAGATGATAAAGACCTAATAACCCATAACAGAAGAGCTGAAGTTAGTCACAGGGAACCAAATGTCATCTCCTTTATACTCTTTCCTTCATTTCTTCCTTTAGAGCATTAATTCTCAAATGAAATGAGCATGGTATCACCTGCAAAGTCTTTTTTCCAAACAATAAATGTTCGTGGTACTACTCTAAAAATTCTGATGACATATGTTTGAGTGTGTGGCCAGGGACATATGCATTTTGAAAAGGTTCCCAGGATAAGACAACTATGTACCCTTGGTTAAGAACCACTGCAATAGATGATCTGCATAATATATGTTAACAGTACAATTCTGGAAAAGATTCTTAGTAGGACTTTGGAATAGCTAGCTATTTCAGACAGAATGAGAGTAAAAGAGAAACAGAGAAAGAGGTCATTCTGGGCCAAGATTCCTGATTACTGTATGCCCACCCTAATATAAGTAGCCATTGGGCCCATATGCACTCTAGCTTCTAACTACAGATGCACAATTCCATGAGTCAAAGATTCCGACCCTAATACACCAGAATCACCTATGTGTGCTTGCCTGCACGCTAAGTCGCTTCAGTCGTGTCCGACTCTTTGCGACCCTACGGACTGTAGCCTGCCAGGCTCCTCTGTCCATAAATTCTTAAAATTATGCATGACCAAATCTCAACCCTTGGAGCTTCTTCCTGAGTTGATATTGGGTTGGAGTCCTGGAAACATTGATTAGCAGGAGATAAATCTGAGGGTAATTGGGGTGAAAATTTTGAACATTCTCTTCTAAAAACAGGTATCAGAAACAACCAACACCTCTTACACATTTATTGACCATATTGTATGTGCCTTACACATTTTTAAATAACAGGCTTATATTCACTTAACCCCCATTTCCTCCACCAGGTATCCACTAATTTTTGTCTCCACATATTTGCCTGTTTCGGACATTTCACACAAATGGAATCATACATTATGTTTTTTGTGGCTGGCTTCTTTCACTTAGTGCAATGTTTTTGGGGCTCATCTATGTTTTGGCATGTATCTGTACTACATTTCTTTTACGATTGAATAATATTCCATTGTAGAGAATATTATGCCTTGTTCTGCTTACCCATTGGACATTTGGGTTGATTCCACTTTTTGGTTATCATGAATAATGCTGCTAGGAACATTTGTCCATATGTTTTCAATTATCTTTGGTATATACCTAGGAGGAGAATTGCTGGGTCATAAGGAACTGCCAAGCTGTTTTCCAAAACAGCTACATCATTTTACATTTCCACCAGCAGTGTATAAAGTTTTCTACTTCTCTACACCTCTGCTCTTTATTTTTTCATTGCAGCCACTCTAGTGAATGTGAGATGGTAACTCCATTGTAGTTTTCAAAAAAAAAAATGAGTTACAATTGACATACAACATTAGTTTCAGCTGTACAACGTAATGATTTAATATTTGTATATAAATTTGTAAATTGATCACCACAGAAAGTCTAGCTAACATCTATCACCATACATAGCTACAGAATTTTTTTTCTTACGATGAGAACTTTAAGATCTACTTTCAGCAACCTTCAAACATACAATATAGTATTATGAACTATAGTTGCCATGCTGTACATTACATCTCCCAGGACCTATTAATTTTATAACTAGAGGATTCTTTCTTTTGACTGTCTTAACTCATTTCACCCATACCCACTCCCTGCCTCTGGCAGCCACCAATTTGTTCTCAGCATTTTTGAGCTTGTTTTTGTTTTGATTCCACATAAGATCATATGGTATTTATCTCTATTGTGGTTTTAAATTGCATTTCCCTGATAGATCATGACACTGAGCATCTTTTCATGAATTTTTTACTTAGCTATTTGAATATCCTCTGTGCTAAAATATTTGTTTCCTTTGCCCATTTTTTAAAATTTTGGTGATCTTCTTATTGTTGTATTCCCAAGAGTCCTTTGTAAATCCTGGATATGAATTCTTTATTGAATATTTATGTTGCAAACATTTTCTCCTAATCTGTTATGTTTACTTACTAATGTTTCTTTCGATAAACAAAAGTTTTTATATTTTGATGAGGTCCAGTTTATTAATTTCTCTTTTTTTTGGACTGTATTTGCAGTGTTCTATCTAAGAAATCCTTGTCCAGTTCAAAGTCTGAAAGATTATCTCCTATATTTTCCTCTAAAATGTTTATTCTTTTGGCACTTACATTTGAGCCTATCAAACATTTTGAATTAACTTCGGGATATGGTGCATTATGAGGATCTAAGATAATCTCTTTGTATGTGGATGTCCAAATGTTCCAGCACCATTTGTTGAACAGAGTATTTTTTCTCCCAATGAACTGTCTGTACATTTGTCAAAAATCAATTGACCATTAACATAAGGGTTGTTTCCAAACACATAATTCTATTCCACTGATTTATATGCCTATCTTTTTGCCAGTAACACACTGTCTTGGTAGCTACTGCTTTATAGAAACTGAGTTTTATGTTCCCTGAATATGCCATGTTATCTCTCACCTCCAAGTCTTTGCACGTTTTAATCCTTCTACCTAAAACAGTCTTATCATAGATAATTCTTACTTATTTTCAGGTCTAAGCTCAGAAAATGCTGAGTCAAGTACTCCTCCTTAGTGCTCCAGATCTTATAATTAACCTTATCAATGCATTATCATATTATAATTGCCTGTTCACTTGACTGTAAACACTATGATGGCAATATTCCTAACAAATTCAACAGTTGCCTCTTCACTGTTTTGTACAGTGCCTGATACATAGGAGATGATCAATACTTGTTGAAGGAATGATTAACTGATTCTGCTTCTAGAAATGGAAGACTAAGTAATTCAGACCAAATTTCCTGCTAGAAACAATAAGAAAGGAGGGATAGAATATAAATTTTATATATTTATATATATATATTATATATATATATATATATATATATATAAAGGCATCCAAGTTCAAACAATGCAATGAAGTGTTATGGAACCAATATTCAGTATAGAAAGAAAACTCAGGCTCTTTTTCTCCTTAGATCATTGGTTCATCACAGAAGAGGCAGCTTAGAGAAAGCAGAGCTTTGGATAGGCTCATGGCACTAAAATGGCAGAATTAGGAATTCAGGACCCATCATGAGGGGGAACCATAGAAAAGTCCTCAGATGTTTGGTTCCAACTGAGAAAGGAAAGATACCTAAAGGAAGTCTAAAATAAAGGACAGCTTCAAATTATTTCAGTCTCAGATTGGATTAAGGTGGTAATGGGATGTGCCCAAAACCACCTGCCAAAAGTGAGCATAAATCCTACTTTCTGAATAAAACTAAAAACAACTGAGGCCTCAAACCATCTCTACTATAGTTTTTCATATACAGTGTCCAGCACTCAACCAAAAATAACCAGGCATATGAGGAACAAGGAAAAGTGATAGACAATCAACAGAAACAGACTACAGAAATATACCTTAAAGGATTCACATAATGGACTTGCCACATGAAGAATTTCCAACAGTTATGCTTAATAAGTTCAACAGAAGAAAAGACTAAATTATAAGTTATGGCAAAGAAATGAACAGTATTTAAAAAAAAACAAGTCTAGAAATAAAAAATATATGTCAGAAGTAAAATTAAGAGGGTGAATTTAACAGGTTAGACAAAGCTAATGAGAGAAGTCAGAAAAAATACACAAAATGAAATACAGAGAAAAGAAAGGATGGAATTTAGCAAAAATTGTTTAAGAGACATCAGGGATACAGAGAAAATTTCTTAAAAAGGTTGTAACTCAATCTTAAAAAGGACAAAATAGAATAAGGAAGGAACAACACTTAAAGAGATAATAACTGAGAATGTTTCAAAACTGACAAAAATGATCAAGCGACAGATTTCAAGTTCTTTGAATTCCAATGAAGATAAATATAAAGAAAGTCACACTTAAGCACATCATGATAAATGGCTAAACCCCAAAGATCAGCAGAAACATTAAAAACAGCAAAGAGAAAAAGGCACATTACCTTCAAAGAGGTAAATATAAAAATTTCGGCTTATTTCCCAGCACAAATAGTAGCAGCCAGTAAGAAGTGACAGAGTAGCTTCAAAACATTGAAAGAAAAACAACTGCTAACATAGAATTCTATACTTCATAAAAATTTCATTCAAAAATGAAGGTGAAATAAAGACATATTGTCAGACAAACAAAAACAAAAAAATCATCAGCAGACACACACAAAAAGAAATTTTTAAGGGTATTATTAAGCAGAAGGAAACTATGCCAGACAGAAACTTCAGAAGAAGGAATGAAGAGCAAAGAAAAGGGTAGACACATGGGGAATCTAAATAAAACAATAACAATAATGTCATGTGCAGTTTAAATTATATAGATAATTAAATTACAAAACAACAATAGCATATGGATAGCAGGGGGTAAATGGAGTTAAAGTATTATAAAGATTTTTCACTATATAGGAAGAGGTCAAAGTACTAATTTATGTCAGAGTATAATAAGTATGCATGTTGTAATCTTTAGGATATCTACTAAGCCAATAGTAAAAGAATATATATCTATAAAGTTAACAAAACGTTAAAAAACGTTAGTAAAAATAGCCAAAAGAATGCAATAGATGAGTAGAATGCAAACAGTATGTGGCATATTTAAAGGCAATATATAATTAATTACATTAATGAAAATTAATTAAACGTGCCAGTTAAAAGAAACAACCTGAATTTAAAAAGGAAACTATGTCTCTTTAGAAGAGATCAGTCTACATCAAAAAGGTTAAATTTTTCAAAGATGGAAGATATATCATGCAAATGGTATATGAAAAAAAGAAGTAGTATTACTATCAAGCAGTGTAGACTTTAAGGTAAAAAGTATTACTACAGATAAAGAGGGACATTTCATAATAGAAGGTACAATTAAACAGAAAGTTGTAACAGTACTAAATTTGTCAGTCAGTTCGGTTGCTCAGTTGTGTCCAACTCTTTGTGACCCCATGGACTGCAACACGCCAGGCTTCCCTGTCCATCACCAATTCCCAGTGCTTGCTCAAACTCATATCCATCGAGCTGGTGATTCCATCCAACAATCATCCTCGGTCTTCCTCTTCGCCTCCTGCCTTCAATCTTTCCCAGCCTCAGGGTCTTTTCAAATGAGTCCGTTCTTCCCATTAGATGGCCAAAGTACCAGAGCTTCAGCTTCAGCATCAGTCCTTCCAATGAATACTCAGGACTGATTTCCTTTAGGATGGACTGGTTGGATCTCCTTGCAGTCCAAGGGACTCTCAAGAGTCTTCTCCAATACCACAGTTCAAAGCATCAATTCTTCAGCGCTCAGCCTTCTTTATAGTCCAACTCTCACATCCATACATGACTACTGGAAAAACCATAGCTTTGACTAGATGGACCTTCGTCAGCAAAGTGATGTCTCTGCTTATTAATACACTATCTAGGTTGGTCATATCATTTTTTCCAAGAAGCAAGCATCTTTTAATTTCATGGCTGCTGTCACCATCTGCAGTAATTTTGGAGCCCAAGAAAATAAAGTCTGTCACTGTTTTAATTGTTTCCCCATCTATTTGCCATGAACTGATGGGACCAGATGCCATGATCTTAGTTTTTTGAATGTTTAGTTTTAAGCCAACTTTTTCACTCTCTTTTTTAACCTTCATCAAGAGGCTCTTTAGTTCCTCTTTGCTTTCTGCCGTTAGGGTGGTGTCATCTCCCAGCATGATTCCAGCTTGGGCTTCATCCAGTCCGGCATTTCTCATGATGTACTCTGCAAAGAATTTAGATAAGCAGGGTGACTATATACAGCCCTGACATATTCCTTTCCCAATTTTGAACCAGTTTGTTGTTCCATGTCCAGTCTAACTGTTGCTTCTTGACCTGCATATAGATTTCTCAGGAGGCAGGTAAGGTGGTCTGGTATTCCCATCTCTTTAAGAATTTCCACAAATTTGTTGGGATCCACATAGTCAAAAGCTTTAGCATAGTCAGTGAAGCAGAAGTAGATGTTTTTCTGGAATTCTCTTGCTTTTTCTATGATCCACCAGATGTTGGCAATTTGATCTCTGGTTCCTCTGACTTTTCTAAATCCAGTTTGTACATCTGGAAGTTCTTGGTTCATGTACTGCTGAAGCCTAGCTTGAAGGATTTTGAGCATTACCTTGCTAGCATGTGAAATGAGTACAATTGTGCAGTAGTTTTAACATTCTTTGGGATTGCCTTTCTTAGGGATTGGAATGAAAACGGACCTTTTCCAGTCCTGTGGCCACTGCGGAGTTTTCCAAATTTGCTGGCATATTGAGTGCAGCACTTTCACAGCATCATTTTTAGGATTTGAAATAGCTCAGCTGAAATTCCATCACCTCCACTAGCTTTGTTCATAGTAATGTTTCCTAAGGCCCACTTGACTTCACACTCCAGGATGTCTGGCTCTAGGTGAGTGATCAAAGCATCATGGTTAACTGGGCCATTAAGACCTTTTTTGTGTATTCTGTGTATTCTTGTACCTCTTATTAATATTTTCTGCTTCTGTCAGGTCCATACAGTTTCTGTCCTTTATTGTGCCCATTTTTGCATGAAATGTTCCCTTAGCATCTCTAATTTTCTTGACGAGATCTCTAGTCTTTCCCATTCTATTGTTTTCCTCTATTTTTTTGTATTGATCACTAAGGAAGGCTTTCTTATCTTTCATTGCTATTCTTTGGAACTCTGCATTCAGATGGGTATATCTTTTCTTTTCTCCTTTGCCTTTCACTTTTTTTTTTCTCTGCTATTTGTAAAGCTTCCTCAGACAACCATTTTGGCTTTTTGCATTTCTTTTTATTGGGGATGGTTTTGGTCACCACCTCCTGTACAAGGTTGTGAACCTCTGTCCATAATTCTTCAGGCACTCTACCAGATCTAATCCCTTGAATACACAAGTACTTTAAATCATACAGAGATGTTCCCTAACTGCAGAAGGTTAGACATAAAACCGAAACATAAAACAGGAGCAATATTATAACAAATACAATAAAGAGTTTAAAAATGGTCCACATCAAAAAAAAATCATAAAAAAAACTTACATGACATGTTAAAACTGTGCTTAGAAATTTATATTCGAAAAATGCAGATATTAGAAAAGAAGGGTGATTTGGGCATCTTCTCAAGAAATTAGATTCTTTTAAAACCATTAGATTAAAACCAAAGAAAGTAGAAGAAAATTTTTAAAATAGCAGAAATTAATGAAACAGAAATCAAACAATCCATAGTGTGAATCAAGTAGTGAAACTGATAAATCCCTTGTAAGACTAACCAAGAAAAAAGAGAGCATACTGTTATAATCAATATCAGGATTGAAAAGGGGAAACACTATAGGTCATATAGACTAGAAGTTAAAGATTTAAACATACTATAGTACACAAACTGCTAATAACACATATATCAACTGGCATGGATATCAAGGGCATTATACTGAGTGAAAAAATGCTAACCTCAAAATGTTAACATACAGTATAATTTCATCTATATAGTAGTCCCAAAATGACAAAATTATAGAGATGGAGAAGAGATTAGTTGCTAGAGGTTAGAAATAACAGGGAATGGGAGATGTGAATAGAAAGAATAGTACAAGGGATATCACTGCAGTGATGAAACAATTCTGTATTTGGCAATTGTGGCTACAAAAATCTACATGTGGTAAAATGATAGAACTATACACATACTTTATATCTACATAAAGTTTTCTGGTTTTTATATTGTACCATAGTTACATTCAGTGTAACCAACGGGGAAAACTGATCTCTTTGCAACTTCACAGTAAAACTCCTCTGAATCTACACTTATTTTTTAAAAAGTTTTTAAAACAGCTAATGATAACCACAATGAGAAAAGACTTCATACCAATTAAGATAGTAATTTTTAAAAATATAAAAAAATAACAAGTGTTGGTGAGGATGTGGAGAAATTGGAACAAGTGTTGGTAGGATGTGAAACTGCATTGTTTGGGGGAATATAAAAAAAAATACAACCACTGTGGAAAACAATTTGTCAGTACTTCAAAAAAAATTAAACGGAATTACCATATAATCCACCAATTTCACACAAAAGAACTAAAAGCAGGGACACACACACTTGAACGCCAATATTCATAGCAACATTATTCACAAAAGCCAAAAATACAACCAAAACACCCCTCAACAAATGAACAGATAAACAAAATATGGTGTACACACATACACACACATACAGACACAGTGAAATATTATTTAGCCATTAAAAAAAGGATAAAATTCTGACACATACTACAACATTGATGAAATAACACAGACACAAAAGGAGAAATATTGTATGATTCCACTTATGTGTGCATGCTCAATCACTTGTGTCTGATCCTTTGTGACCCCATGGACTATAGATCGCCAGGCTCCTCTGTCCATAGGATTATCCTGGAAAGAACACTGGAGTGGGGTTGCCATGTTCTCCTCCAGGGGATTTTCCCAGCCTAGCATCTCCCACAGCTCCTGCATTGACAGGTGGATTCCTTACCACTGAGCCCCCTGGGAAGCCCAAGTTGAGTACACTGATATATGCGATACCTAAAATAGGCAAATTCAAAGAAACAGAAAGTAGAATAGAGGCTACTAGTGGTCACAGGAAGGGGGAAATAGGGAGTTACTGTTTAATGGGTATGGATTTTCTGTTTGGGAGGACTGAAAGAGTTTTGAAAATAGATACTGGCAATGGGTACCCATATTCTGAATGTACTCTATATCACTGAACCAAAAAATTGGTTATAATGATAAGTTTCATGTAACATATATTTTACCACATCATTAACAAAAGAGTGAGGCAATGGCAACCCACTCTAGTACTCTTGCCTGGAAAATCCCATGGACGGAGGAGCCTGGTAGGCTGCAGTCCACGGGGTCGCGAAGAGTTGGACATGACTGAGCGACTTTACTTTCACTTTTCACTTTCATGCATTGGAGAAGGAAATGGCAACCCACTCCAGTGTTCTTGCCTGGAGAACCCCAGGGATGGCGGAGCCTGGTGGGCTGCCGTCTATGGGGTCACATGGAGTCAGACACAACTGAAGTAACTTAGCAGCAGCAGCAGCAGCAAAGGATATCATGAAACTGATTCTGTGAATAAATTAAATTTTTTTGCTAAATAAATTTCTAGAACATAGATTTACCAAAAAACTGAATAAAATCTGAAAATCTTATCTCTATTAACATAGCAAATGGGACTTCCCTGTTGGTCCAGTGGCTAAGACTGTGCTCCCAATGCAGGGGGCCCGGGTTCAATCCTTGGTCAGGAAACTAGATCCTACATGCTGCACCTAAGAGTTCACATGCCACAACTAAGACCTGGTGCAGCCAAATAAATAAATGTTTTTTAAAAGATAGAAAATCTAGAGATTAAAATCTCCCTTTCCCCCACCCAAAAAATTCCAGGCGCAGATGCTTTGCTACATTTGAGGAAGAATTATTACTAGTATTACATAAACTCTTACAGACAAAAAGTAAAAATGAAATACTTTCAACTAATCTTATGGGAACATTTTAACCTTGTCCAAGACTGATAAGGAAGGAAAACTACATGCTAATCTCAATCATGTACATAGATGCAAAGATCCTAAATGAAATTTTAGCAAACCAAATCTAGCAATATATAAAATAAATAATACATCATATTTAGGACAACTGAACCAAAGTTGGGAAAAAGAAAAACAAACTTGAACACTGAAGCAAACTGAAGTAATCTCTCTTTTTTGATGACAGTTTTATGAAGAAAATAAATATTCAGATAATCAGAAATGTACAAAGCTAAGTGAAATCAAGAAAAATAAATAACAGTATGTATTTCAAACAGAATTATGAAATTATATATCAGTGCTTACTTAGGATGGAGCTAGGGGAAATGCTGAATGTCACAAAAGATAGGAGATAATGTGGACTGTCACCCACTCTAAGTGTTTGCAAATGGATCTTCTTTAAACAAACAGGATTATTACAGGTGATTCTATATGAACATGAAAGCCTTAATTTCTAGGCTTTGCACTTCATATATGAGAAGAAATATGACAATCTGAGTTAATTATACAATAAACCAAAAGTCCTAAATAAATAAAACAGCAAGACTAGGTTTATCCCACAAGTGTAAAATTGTTTTAACACTACATTAAACACTACATTAAATGGGAAAAGTTATATGATTATCTCAGTAGATGCAGGAAAACCATTTGATAAAATGCTATTTCCATTTATGATTAAAACAAAACTCTCAGTAAACCAGTACTAAAAAAGAATTTTTAAAGTGATAAATAACTAGAAAAAACTTAAAACTATAGCAAACATTATGGAGGTGAAACATTAAATGCTTTTCCCTCTTAGTGGGAATGCGATAAAGATGCATGTTATTACTATTTCTTTTTTTTTTTCCTTCCCTCTGTCCTGCTATTACTGTTCCTAAACAGCATTTTTCTGAAGGTTCAAGCCAGTGCAATAAGGTAAGAAAAAAAATCTTAAGTATAGATATTAGAAAGGAAGAAATAAAAAGATAAAACATCATTCATTGATTGATTCTGTTTGTGCATGTATGCATTTAAACATTGAACACCAGAATTCTATTCCTTGGGAAATGTGTTATGTATCACAGCTGTGTAGGTAATATAATTTTGCCTTTTGACATCATCCCAGTAAAAAATTTCAGTTTTCCCCATCTTTTTGCAGGACTCACATCATTTTTCATAAATAGTATGATGGTGTACATAGAAAATCCACAAGACCTACAGATACTTTGTTAGTACTAATAAATGAGTTCAACACAATTTTTTTTATATAACATAAACTATATATTTCTAGGCATAAGCCAGAAGCAATTTTAAAATTAAGTTTTAAAATTATATGGTCCCAGGTTGGTTTTCCTGTGAAGCAGACTGGGCGACATAGTTTATCAAGAACTACTTTTATTAGAAAGTGCTTTGGGGATCAACATACGTGTAAGAGGGAAAAAACAATCTCCAAAAGACCCTAGCCAAATTCATAGATAGCTCTGGAGCTAATATGGCCCTTGAAAGGTTTCTATATTTGGGGAGGAAAGGGCAAGCCTTTATACCTCCTCATTAATCAGGCACTGGATGCATGATGATGCAAGGAAGCGTCTCCTTGGGAGATGAGACAACTGTCCTTGAGACAATTTTCTTCAACTAAGACATGGACTTAGGAAATGGATCACAGCATCAACTGCAGATAACATTTTAAATGGCTTCAAAAATATCAAATGTCTTAGAATAAATCTAGTGAAAGGTATACAAGTGCCATACATAGAAAACTATAAAATATTACCAAGAAAAATTAAAGACCTAAGTTAGTGGAGATATATACCATATTCATAGGTTGGAAGATTCAATATAGTAAAGGAAAGTTTTCCCTAAATTGATTTTTAGATGCAATCCAATCAAAACAAAAATCCCAGGAGGGTCTTCTCCCTTAATTTTATTTTACTGTGGTTAGAACTCATAACATGTGAACCACCCTCTTAAAATTTTAAGTGTACAACATGTTATTTTTGACTATATATGTTCTATAGCAGATCTCTAGAACTTATATTGCTTAGAAGTAGTAAAGTGAAGTCACTCAGTCGTGTCCGACTCTTTGCGACCCCATGAACTGTAGTCTACCAGGCTCCTCCACCCACAAGATTTTCCAGGCAATAGTACTGGAGTGGGTTGCCATTTCCTTCTCCAGGGGATCTTCCCGACCCAGGGATTGAACCCGGGTCTCCCGCACTGTAGACAGACGTTTTACCATCTGAGCCACCAAGAAGTCCTAATATTGCTTATGTGAAATTCAATGCCTGTTGATTGGTAACCACATTTTCTCTCCCCACCCTTTGCTCTAGGAAACCACCATGCCACTCTCTGATTCTATAATTTGACTATTTTAGATACCTCATATAAAATGGAATCATGTACTATTTGCCTTTCTGTGTCTGGCTTATTTCACTTAGCATAATGTCCTCAAGGTTCATCCATGTTGTCACATGTGGCAGAATCTCTTTTTCAATGTGAAACAGTACCCTATTGTACATATATACCAAATTTTCTATATCCATTTATGTATCAATGGACATTTCTATTGTTTCCACATCTTAGCTATTTTGAATGCTGCAATGAACTTGCAAAAGCAAATATTTTGAGATTCAGATCTCACTCATCTCACAGGCTAGCAAAATAATGCTCAAAATTCTCCAAGCCAGGCTTCAACAGTACGTGAACCGTGAACTTCCAGATGTTCAAGCTGGATTCAGAAAAGGCAGAGGAACCAGAGATCAAATTGCCAAAATCCATTGGATCATTGAAAAAGCAAGACGGTTGCAGAAAAAAACAACTACTTCTGCTTTATTGACTACACCAAAGCCTTTGACTGTGTGGATCACAACAAACTGGAAAATTCTTCAAGAGATGGGAATACCAGACCACCTGACCTGTCTCCTGAGAAATCTGTATGCAGGTCAAGAAGCAACAGTTAGAATTGGACATGGAACAACAGACTAGTTCCAAACAGGAAAAGGAGGATGTATATTGTCACCCTGCTTGTTTAACTTCTATGCTGAGTACATCATGTGAAATGCTGGGCTGGATGAAGTACAAGCTGGAATCAAGATTGCAGGGAGAAATATCAATAACCTCAGATACACAGATGACACCACCCTTATGGCAGAAAGCAAAGAAACTAAAGAGCCTCTCGATGAAAGTGAAAGAGGAGAGTGAAAAATTTGGCTTAAAACTCAACATTCAGAAAACTAAGATCATGGCATCCAATCCCATCACTTCATGGCAAGTAGATGGGGAAACAATGGAAACACTGAGAGACTTTATTTTGGGGGGGCTCCAAAATCACTGCTGATGGTGACTGCAGCCATGAAATAAAAAGACACATGCTCTTTGGAAGAGAAGCTATGACCAACCTAGACAGCATATTAAAAAGCAGAGAACAAGATGGCAGAGGAGTAGGTGGACGTGGAGTACATCGCTCTCCACAGATACATCAGGAATACACCTTCAGACACAGAAGTGCATGCAGAAGACCAGCTGACAGCAGACAGGAGAACCTGACTACTGGAAAAGAATATACACTAGCATGCAAAACTTGTAGGACAAAGGAACAAGGGGGAAAAACAGGAGTGTTGGTAGGACTAGACCTGCCCTCAGTGGGTGGGGGTACTGAAGCAGGGGCCCAATCCCCACAGCAGGGCAATTGTCTGAGTCAGAAGAGAAACATTTAAAGCTGAATGAAACACCTGATCTATGGCAGCCTAAATGGAATGAGAATCAGTCCTTGCTGAAGCCATACATACCTGGGACAGGACCACTGGTCTCCTGGAAGGCGCAGCGGCTGGGAGCTGGAGTTTAGGGATTGTGGAGCAATCCCAGGGTGGGGGCTGCTGTTGACTGTGGAGAGATGGATTGAGGGGACGTGAGGGAGGAGATCGTGGTGGGAAATGCTGGTGGAAGAAAGCCAGGCAGCCATGGAAGCAAGGTGACTGCTGAGTCACCCATAGGGGGTGGAGCCATCACCATAGCTTCTCTCTCCCCACAGGCTGGCATCAGCAGCTGAACAATAGAGAGCCTGGCCCATCAAACGCCTGATGCACTGAACTACAGTGTGGGGCCACACCCAGGGTGCTCTTTTAAGTGCCTGACACACTGATCTACAGACTAGGAACCCAGCCAGGGGGGCCCCTCTCTGTGCCTGAGGCGCCGAACAACAGAGAAGGACCCTCTAAGTGCTTGAAGGGATGGAGCTACGGAGGAAAGACTGGCCAAAGAGGCCTTCTGATCACCAGCTACAAGAAGCTCCAAAAAAAGACTCTGATAGGGCCATAACTCCTGAGGCGGAGGCAGTCCATGTCCCTGTGTACTTGGCACCTCCAGGGTCCCTTCAAGCCAAGCAGCTGCGCCACCTTCATGCTCAACTCTCACTGGGGCAGAAGTGCCACAGGCAAAAAAAAGTCTTGCGTCTATGCACACAGGGTCACTTTGGTCGTGTCTGACTCTTTGCGACCCTATAAACTGTGGCCTGCCAGGTTTCTCTGTCAGAGAGAGGGTTCTCCAGGCAAGAATACTGGAGCATGTTGGCTAATACTGGTTGCCATACCCTTCTAGAGCACTATATTTCCTGCTGCCCTAGCTGCCCACCCCCAACGACCTGGTGCTGCCGGAACCCCTGCAACCCAAGCAGCTGCACCACCTCCATACCTGGCCCTCATAGGGCAAACCCAAGCCCTCCAAGGCAGCCTCAGGAACAAAACTCCAGTGGACAGCCCACACGTAGAAGTGGAAATAAAACCACAGTTGAAACCCACGGGCAGCATGGCTAAGGAAGAAGACCCAAAACCTTCCTATCAGCTGTACAAGCTGCAGATTAAATCCACACGATCAACTAAGCAACTAGACTGTGTCGATGGAATATATAAAAGGCCATTGAGAGCTCCCACAAAGAAAACACACTAGCTCTGATAGCTGTGGACATTGGAGGCAAGAACACACAGGAGTAGGACCAGATTAGAATCTGAGCTGCCCCCACAGCAGGTCCAGAGATCAGCACAGTGTTGGAGGGCATCCTAGGGAGGTGAGGTGGACTGTGATTCCCAGCGAGGGAAAGGACTCTGACAGCAGTGACTCAAGAAAAACATTGATTATTCTTATTTTCTGACTTGTTCTGTAGATTCTATAGGATTTTCCCCCCTCTGTTGTAGTTGTCGATTTTATTGGCACTAAGAAATCCAATTAAGCTTTTGAGCTTTTTTTTTCCCTCAGTCACATTTTTTATTGTTGTTATAAACCAATGCCTATACATTGGGCTTTTGCAGTTCCGTGGAGTTTTCCTCTTTTTTTTCTTTTCTCTTTTTTTAATTTAATTTAATTTAATTTTTTTTTTAATTTTATTTTTTAACTTTTAAAACCCATTATTATTTTTCCACATTTATTCCTTTGTTTGCTTTTCCTACTGTTCTTTTCCCCTTGCAGTTATACTTTAACATATGTAAATCTTCTCTATTTACCTTTATTTAACTTTGCATATCTGTTCTTTCTTTTTCATTCTCTCCTTTCCTCTCAACATATTTGTTAGTTTTATTTTCATTGCCTTTTTCCCCAATTGGCACCTTGCTTTAGTTTCATTTTCTAGTTTGTGCTTTAATTAGTTCTGTTCTGGTAGATATAATTTTTGGTTTCCTTTGTTTGCTGGGTCAATCTACTATACTTTAATTTTGTTGGACTGTTTTCACTTTGCTCATGAGCATATATGTAAATGTGTATATTCAGTCACACTTTCTATTGTTGTTATAAACCTCTGCCTCTACATTGGGTTTTTGCAGTTCTGTGGAGTTTTCCCTTTTTTTCCCCTTTTTTCTTTCTTCTGTTTTTTTCTTTTCTCTTTTTTATAATTTAAATTTTTAATTTTTTTCAAACCTATGATATTTTTATGTTTATTCCTTTGTTTGCTTTTCCTACTGTTCTTTTCCCCTTGCAGTTAATCTTTAATGTATATAAGTCTTCTTCATCTACCTCTATTTAACTTTGTGTATCTATTCTTTCTTTTCTTTCTTTCCTTTCCTCTCAACATATTTGTTAGTTTTGGTTTTATTGCTTTATTCCCCACTTGGCACCTTGCTTTAGTTTTGTTTTTCAGTGTGTGCTTAAGGTAGTTTTGTTCTTAACTAGTAAATATAATTTTTGATTTCCACTGTTCACAGGGGCAATCTACTGTACTTCATTTTTTCACTTTGCTCATAGGTGTATATATATATGTGTGTGTATTCCATCATTTTAATTATTATTTGCCTGACTTTGTAACTGCCACTTGTCTGGGGTTCATCTTTGGTTTCTCGTTTTTGGATATTTGTTTTAATCTCACTTAATGCCATAACAAACCACTTGTGGAATCTTCGTTCCTGACCAGAGATCAAACCCTGAGCCTTTGGAGTAGGAGCACTGACTCCAAGACCCTAGACTACCAGAGAACTAACCTTAGGGAGTATCAAATAGTGAGAACTCACACAAAGGAAACCACTTGAATACAAGACCCTGCATCACCCAACCACCAGTAGCACCCTGTGCAGGACGCCTCATCTGAGCAACAAACAAAACCAAAATACAAACCCAATCATTAGCAGACAGGACTACCACCTTACTCAGCCTTGTTTCAGAGGAAACACAAACAATCAAAACCTCAGCACAAATCTCACCCTATACAAAGCTCACACAAATCACTGGACCAATCTCAGGAGGGCAGAAACCAAAAGGAAGAAAGAATTTAACCTTCTTTAAGAAAAGAATTCAACTTTCCTTGAAGCCTGGGAAAGGAGACCTGAAACAATAACTTAAAAAAAAAATAATGAAAAGGCAGAGAAATACTGCACAAATGAAGAAACAAACTAGAAACACAGAAGTCCAAATAAATGAAGAGGAAATAGGCAAACTACCTGAAAAAGAATTGAGAATAATGATAGTAAGGATGATCAAAAACCTTGAAACCAAAATGGAGAAAATGCAAGAATCAATTAACAAAGACCTAGAAGAATTAAAGAATAAACATACAGAGACAGACAACACAATTACTGAAATTAATCAATAGCAGAATATCTGAAGCAGAACGAATCAGTGAGTTGGAAGATAAAATGATGGAAATAACTTCTGAAGAGCAGAAAAAACTAAAAAGAATGAAAAGAGCAGAGGACAGTCTCAGAGACCTGTGGGACCATATCAAATGCACCAACATTTGAATTATAGGGGTCCCAGAAGAAGAAGAGAAAAAGATAGCGTATGAGAATATTTTTGAAGAGATTATAGTTGAAAATTTCCCCAACATGGAAAAGGAAATAGTCAATGAAGTCCAAAAGGCACAAAGAGTCCCATACAGGACAAACCCAAGGAGAAACACATCAAGACACACACTAATCAAACTAACAAAGACTGAACACAAATAAAGAATACTAAAAGCAGTAAGGGAGAAGCAACAAGTAACATACAAGGGAAACTCCATACGCTTAACAGCTGATCTTTCAGCAGAAACTCTGCAGGCCAGAAGGGAATGGCAGGATATATTTAAAGTACTGAAAGGGAAAAATCTACAACCAAGATTACTGTACCCGGCAATGATCTCATTCAAAATTGATGGAGAAATCAAAAGTTTTTCAGACAAGCAAAAGTTAAGAGAATTCAGTACCACCGAACGAGCTTTACAACAAATGTTAAAGGGACTTATATAGTCAAGAAATACAAGAGAAGGAAAAAGATCTACAAAATCAACCACAAATAATTAAGAAAATGGCAATAGGAACATATATATCAATAATTACTTTAAACGGAAATGGAATAAATGCTCCAACCAAAAGACACAGACTAACTGAATGGATACAAAAACAAGACCCACATATATGCTGTCTACAAGAAACCCACTTCAGACCTAAAGACACATATAGGATGAGAATAAAAGGATGGAAAAACATATTCCATGCAAATGGGAAGCAAAAGAAAGCTGGAGTCGCAATCCTCATATCAGACAAAATAGACCTTAAAATAAAGGTTACAAGAGATAAGGAAGGGCACTACATAATGATCAAGGGATCAATCCAAGAGGAAGACAAAACAACTGTAAATATCTATGCACCCAACATAGGAAGGAGCACCTCAATACATAAGACAAACACTAACAGACATAAAAGGAGAAACTGACAGTAACACAATAATAGTAAGAGACTTTAACACCCCACTCACACCAGTGGACAGATCATCAAAACAGAAAATTAATATGGAAACACAAGTCTTAAATGATACATTAGATGAGATGGAGCTCATTGATATCTTCAGGACATTCCATCCAAGCAGAAATAAATTTAAAAGAAATGAAACAACAGTAAAGATTAATAAAGCTAAAAGCTGGTGCTTTGAGAAGATAAATAAAATTGACAAACCTTTTAGCCAGACTCATCAAGAAAAAAAGAGAGAAGAATCAAATCAACTAAATTAGAAATGAAAAACGAAAGGTTACAACAGACAATGGAGAAATACAAAGCATTATAAGAGACTATTATGAAAAACTATACGGCAATAAAATGGATAACCTGGAAGAAATGGACAGATTCTTAGAGAAGTTCAGTCTTCAAAGACTGAATCAGGAAGAAATAGAAATTATGAACAACCCAATCACAAGCACTGAAATTGAAGCTATGATCAAAAATCTCCCAAAAAACAGAAGCCCAGGACCAGATGGCTTCACAGGAGAATTCTTTCAAACATTTAGAGAAGAGCTAATGCCTATCCTTCTAAAATTCTTATGAAAAATTGCAGAGGAAAGAACACTTCCAAATGCATTCTATAAGGCTTCATCACCGTGATACCAATACCAGACAAAGACAACACAAAAAAAGAAAACTACAGGCTAATATCACTGATGAACATAGATGCAAAAATCTTCAACAAAATTTTAGGAAACAATTCAGCAACACATCAAAAAGCTCATACACCATAATCAAGTTGGGTTCATTCCAGGGATGCAGGGATTCTTCAATATACACAAATCAATCAATGTGATACACCATATTAACAAATTGAAAGATAAAAAACATATGATAATCTCAATTGAGGCAGAAAAAAACCTTTGACAAAATTCAGCACCCATTTATGACTAAAACCCTTCAAAAAATGGGCACAGAAGGAACCTACCTCAACATAGTAAAGGCCATATATGATAAGCCTACAGCAAACATTATTCTCAATGGTGAAAAACTGAAAGCATTCCCCCTAAGATCAGGAACAACACAAGGGTGTCCACTTTCACCACTATTATTCAATATAGTTCTGGAAGTCCTAGCTACAGCAATCTGAGAAGAAGAAAAAAAAAATAAAAGGAATCCAGATCAGAAAAGAAGAAATAAAGCTCTCACTGTTTGCAGATGACATGATACTGTACATAGAAAACTCTAAACATAGTATCAGAAAATTTCTAGAGCTAACCAGCAACTTTAGCAAAGTTACAGGATACAAAATCAATACAGAGAAATCACTTGCATTTCCATATACTAACAATGAAAAATCAGAAAGAGGAATTAAGGAATCAATTCCATTCACCATTACAACAAAAAGAATTAAATATCTAGGAATAAACCTACCTAAGGAGACAAAAGAACTGTACACAGAAAATTTATAAGACACTAACGAAAGAAATCAAAGATGACATAAACAGAGGGAGAGATATTCCATGTTCCTGGGTAGGAAGAATCCATATTGTGAAAATGACTGTACTACCAAATGCAATCTACAGATTCAATGCCCTATCAAATTACCAATGGCATTTGTGACAGAACTAGAACAAAAATTTCACAATTCATATAGAAACAATGAAGACCCCGAACAGCCAAAGCAGTCTTGAGAAAGAAAAATGGAGCTGGAGGAATCAACCTTCTTGACTTCAGATTATACTACAAAGCTACAATCATCAAGTATGGTATGGTACTGGCACAAAAACAAAAATATAGACCAATAGAACAAGACAAAAAGCCCAGAAATAAACCCAGGCACCTAAGGGTACCTTATTTTTGACAAATGAGGCAAGAATACACGATGGGGCATAGACAGCCTCTTCAATAAATGATGCTGGGAAAATTGGACAGGTACATCAGGAAGTTAAACACTTCCTAACACCATACACAAAGATAAACTCAAAACGGATTAATGACTTAAATAAATGTAAGACCAGAAAGTATAAAACTCTTAGAGGAAAACATAGGCAGAACACTTGATGACATAAATCAAAGCAATATCCTCTATAACCCACCTCCTAGAGTAATGGAAATAAAAACAAAAGTAGACAAGTGGGACCGGATTAAACTTAAAAGCTTTTCCATAGCAAAGGAAACTATAAGCAAGGTGAAAAGACAACCCTCAGAATGGGAGAAAATAATAGCAAATGAAATAACTGACAAAGGATTAATTTCCAAAATATATAAGCAGCTCATACAACTCAATACCAGAAAAACAAAAAACCAAATCAAAAAGTGGGAGAAACACCTAAACAGACATTTCTCCAAAGATATACAGATGGCTAACACACACATGAAAAGATGCTCAACATCACTCAATATTAGAGAAATGCAAATCAAAACTACAATGAGATATCACCTCACACTGGTCAGAATGGCCATCATCAAAAAGTCTACAAACAATAAATGCTGGAGAGGGTGTGGAGAAAAGGGAAGCCTCTTACACTGTTGGTGGCAATGTAAATTGATACAGTTACTATGGAAGACGTTATGGAGATTCCTTAAAAAAAATAGGAATAAAACCACCATAAGACCCAGGAATTCCACTCCTAGACATATTCCCTGAGGAAACCAAAATTGAAAGAGACACATGTATCCAAATGCTCACTGCAGCACTATTTACAATAGCTAGAACATGGAAGCAACCTAGATGTCCATAGACAGATGAATGGGTAAAGAAGTTGTGGTACATATACACAATGGAATATTGCTCAGCCATAAAAAAAGAACACATTTGAATCAGTTCTAATGAGGTGCATGAACCTAGAACCTATTATACAGAATGAAGTAAGTCAGAAAGAGAAAGATAAATAGCATATTCTAACGCATATATATGGAATCTAGAAAAAAGGTACTGATAAATTTATTTACAGGGAAACAATAGAGAAACAGACATAGAGAATAGATTTATGGACATGGGAAGAGGTGAGGAGAGGGTGAGATGTATGGAAACAGTAACATGGAAACTCACATTACCATATGTAAAATAGATAGCCAGTGGGAGTTTGCTGTTTGGCTCAGGAAACTCAAACAGGGGCTCTGTATCAACCTAGAGGGGTGGGATTGGGAGAGAGATGGGAGGGAGGTTCAAAAGGGAGGGAATATATGTATATCTATGGCTGATTCATGTTGAGGTTTGACAGAAAACAACAAAATTCTGTTAAGCAATTATCCTTCAATAAAAATAAATTAATTTTTAAAAATCTAAAAAAAAATCTAAAAAGAGAATCCACAAATTTATAAGAAAAGAACAAACAATCCAATAAAAATGTGCAAGAGACTTGTATAGGCACTTCACAAAAGAAGATAACCAAACAGATAATAAACATATGAAAAGGAGTACAACTTCATTAAACTTCTGAGAAATGCCAGTTAAAATCACAATGCGGTATTACTACAAACCCACCCACCAGAATGGCTATAATTTAAACAGTGACAATAACAAGTATTAGCAAGGATGTAGAATACCCAGAATTCTCATACATTGCCATACGTTGGGAATGCAAATTGGTACAATCACTGAGAAAAGATGTCATTATCAATAAATTTGAAAATGTGCATTCCCTATGACCCAGAAATTCCAATCCTATGTATATACCCCACAGAAATTCAAGTACACATAACCAAAAGACCTGTGTAACAATATTCATAGTACTGTTATTTACACTAACCCCAAACAGTAAACAATCCAAAAATTCATTATCAGTAGAATGAATGAATAAACTGTGGTATATTCAAATAAGTGAATAATATACAATAATACAACTAAAAAACTACACCTGCATGCAACATCATGGATATCAAAAAAGCATGACACTGAGCCAAAAAAAGCCACCCCAGAATATGTACTGTTTGATATCATTTATATCAAGTTCACAATGGGAAAAAGTAATCTATGATGTTAGACATCAGGATAGTCATTCACTTTGGAGAAAGAAGATGGTATAGTGATAGGGTTGGGGTGTAAGATGGGGGTTATGAGATGCTACCAATACTTCTATTTCTTGACCTGAGTTCTGGTTACATTAGTGTACTCACTTTATAGTAATTCTTTGAGTTGTACAATTATGATTTGTGACCTTTCCTGTATGTATACTTCAATAAAAAAGTAGGGGGAAAAAAGAAATGAAGAGCTGAATGATGAATATTTATAGACTAGTCAGATGAAAACGACCCTCTATGAGGGCACCCTGCAGGCAAGGCAAGCAGGTTTTCTTGGTAATGTTCTTGGGAACTAAATGGCTTCAGAAGTTCTCTGGTATAAGGAGATCTTCTCTGTAAGGTAGTCACAGATAAATCACAAGTTATTTTTCACAAGATCTAAGAGAAAAAGAAAGAGATAAGACCTAAATGCAAATAAAACAGAACATCAAATACATAACAGGAAACTTTTTGCACCATCATAGAGGTAATGTAGTTAGGCCTCTTCTCCATTTCACTGTCTAATGATTCTAAAAACCAGTGAAATATTGCCAGTGGAGCTATCTACTTACCTAAGCATAGGTGACAATTCATAGTCTTAGCAAGACCTGAGGAAAACAGGCCTGTTACAAAACTCTTTGTTTTATATGAACATCTCCAAAGGCCCCAAATAATATATAAGTTGACGAGTATTCAGGTATCCCAACTATAACCAGCACTGTGTCAAGTATTGTGGAAAAAGACAAAAAAAGAAGGCACATTTCCGAGCTCTAATATAAAAACACAAAATTTATTAAACACAGAAACAGCAATAAAAACTGGAGAATGATTCCAAGACAGAATATGGTGGGCGGGTTGCAGGAGCAGATTAGTAAGAGACAAAATGGGATAGGTATAATGGAGCCAGTTCATTAAAAACCTTCAATGTCACACTGAAAAGTTTAAATTTAAACCTATAGAAAGTGATTTTATCTGGATCCCATTCCCCTAAAATAATTCTTAGATTTAGTGATTCCTAGTCATTTTCTTCATCAACTGACACTAATAATTGATATCAAATCTAGATACACTAATGTCCTATCCAGTTAAACCAAGAGATGTTTTGTGCAAAGTTAAGGTTGACCTCAACGACATCACCTCAAATCAGTCAGTTCAGTTGTTCAGTTGTGTGACAAGTTGTTCACTCCTTGTGACCCCATGGACTGCAGCACGCCAGGCTTCCCCATCCATCACCAACTCCCAGAGCTTGCTCAAACTCATGTCCATCAAGTCGGTGATACCATCTATCCATATCATCCTCTGTCGTCCCCTTCTCCTCATGCCTTCAATCTTTCCCAGCATCAGGGTCTTTTCCAATGAGTCAGTTCTTTGCATCAAGTGGCCAAAGTATTGGAGTTTCAGCTTCAGCGTCAGTCCTTCAAATGAATATTCAGGATTGATTTCCTTTAGGATGGATTGGTTGGATCTCCTTGCAGTCCAAGGGACTCTCAAGAGTCTTCTCCAACACCACAGTTCAAAAGCATCAATTCTTTATCACTCAGCTTTCTTTGCAGTCCAATTCTCACATCCATACATGACTACTGGAAAAACCATAGCTTTGACTAGATGGACCTTTGTTGGCAAATAATGGCTCTGCTTTTTAATATGCTATCTAGTTGGTCATAGCTTTACTTCCAAGGAGCAAGTGCCTTTTCATTTCATGGCTGCAGTCACCATCTGCAGTGATTTTGGAGCCCAGAAAACTAAAGTCTGTCACTGTTTCCATTGTTTCCCCATCTATTTGCCATGAAGTGATGGGAATGGATACCACGATCTTAGTTTTTGAATGCTGAGTTTTAAGCCAACTTTTTCACTCTCCTCTTTCACTTTCATCAAGAGGCTCTTGATGAAAGCCTCACCTCGAATAATTAGGGACATATTCCAAATATTGCTAACAGTTCTCAATAAACCATTATAAATCTACACAAACATTTTTCTAAGCACTTAAACCTTAAGAGTTCCAATTAGAGTATCTCTTAGGGAAACTGTCTGAATGAGATACTACCTTTATTTGCCTATCCCACAAAATAATCTTCCAACCATTTAAATATGCCTAATACCTAATATCTTTTCACCTTTTCATACTGTTCATGGGGTTCTCAAGGCAAGAAGACTGAAGTGGTTTACCATTTCCTTCTCCACTGACCATGTCTTGTCAGCACTCTCTACCATGACCCATCCAACTTGGGTGGCCTTACATGGCATGGCTCATAGTGTCATTAAGTTATACAAGGCTGTGGTCCATGTGATCAGTTTGATTAGTTTTCTGTGACTGTAGTTTTCATTCTGTCTGCTTTCTGATGGATAAGGATAAGAGGCTTATGGAAGCTTCCTGATGGGAGACTGACTAAGGGGGAAACTGGATCCTGTTCTAACAGGTTGAGCCATGCTCAGTAACTCTTTAATCCAATTTTCTGTGGATAGGCGGGGCTGTGTTCCCTCCCTGTTGTTTGACCTGAGACCAAAATATGGTGGAGGTAATGAAGATAATCCTTAGAAGAAATAGACTAGCCAGCATAGTCAACAAAAGAGTCCGAAATGCAGTTCTTGGGTGCATTCTCAAAAACAACAGAATGATCTCTGTTCATTTCCAAGGCAAAACATTCAATATCATAGTAATCCAAGTCTATGCCCCAACCAGTGATGCTGAAGAAACTGAGGTTGAATGGTTCTATGAAGACCTACAAGACCTTCTAGAACTAATAACCAAAAAAGACGTCTTTTTCATTATACGGGACTGGAATGCAAAAATTGGAAGTCAAGAGTTACCTGGAGTAACAGGCAAATTTCACCTTGGAGTACAAAATGAAGCAGGGCAAAGAATAACAGAGTTTTGCCAAGAGAATGCACTGATCATAGCAAACACCCTCTTCCAACAACACAAGAGATGACTTGACACATGGTATTGACCATCTGGTGATGTCCATGTGTCAAGTCATCTCTTGTGTTGTTGTCTGAAATCAGATTGATTGTATTCTTTGCAGCTAAGATGGAGAAGCTCTATACAGTCAGCAAAAACAAGACCGAGAGCTGACAGTGGCTCAGATCATGAACTCCTTATTGAAAAATTCAGACTTAAATTGAAGAAAGGGAAAACCACTAGGTCATTCTGGTATGACCTAAATCATATTATTTACTATTATACAGTGGAAGTGACAAACAGATTCAAGGGATTAGATCTGATAGAGTGCCTGAAGAACCTTGAACAGAGGTTTCTGACATTGTACAGGAAGCAGTATTCCAGACTATCTCCAAGAAAAATAAATGCAAAAAGCCAAAATGGTTGTCTATGGAGGCCTTACAAATAGCTGTGAAAAGAAGAGAAGCTAAAGGCAAAGGAGAAAAGATAAACCCATTTGAATGCAGAATAGCAAGAAGAGATAAGAAAGCCTTCCTAAGAGATCAGTGCGGAAGCAATAGAGGAAAACAATAGAATGGGAAAGACTAGAGATCTCTTAAAGAAAATTAGAGATACCAAGGGAACATTTCATGCAAAGATGGGCTCAATAAAGGACAGAAATGGTATGGACCTAACAGAAGCAGAAGATATTCAGAAGAGGTGGCAAGAATACACAGAATCACCCACCTAGAGCCAGACATCCTAGAATGCGAAGTCAAGTGGGCCTTAGGAACAACGAACTACGAACAAAGCTAGTGGAGGTGATGGAATTCCAGTTGAACTATGCAGATCCTAAAAGATGATGCTGATAAAGTGCTGCACTCAATGTGCCAGCAAATTTGGAAAACTCAGACGTGGTCACAGGACTGGAAAAGGTCAGCTTTCATTACAATCCCAAAGAAAGGCAATACCAAAGAATATTCAAACTACCACACAATTGCATTCATCTCACATGCTAGCAAAGTAATGCTCAAAATTCTCCAAGCCAGGCTTTAACAGTACGTGAAGCGTGAACTTCCAGATGTTCAAGCTGAATTTAGAAAAGGCAGAGGAACCAGAGATCAAATTGCCAACATCTGTTGGATCATTAAAATGCAAGAGAGTTCCAGAAAAGCACCTCCTTTTGCTTTATTGACTACACCAAAGCCTTTTGACTGTGTGGATCACAACAAAATGTGGAATATTCTTCAAGAGATGGGAATATCAGACCACCTTACCTGCCTCCTGAGAAATCTATATGCAGGTCAAGAAGCAACAGTTAAAACTGAACATGGAACAACAGACATGTTGCAAATTGGGAAAGGTGTATGTCAAGGCTGTATAATGTCACCCTGCTTATTTAACTTCTATGCAGAGTACATCATGCGAAATGCTGGGCTGGATGAAGCACAAGGTGGAATCAAGATTGCCGGGAGAAATATCAATAACCTCAGATATTCAGATGACACCACCCTTATGGCAGAGAGCTAAGAAGAACTAAAGAACCTCTTAATGAAAGAGAAAAAGGAGAGTGAAAAAGTTGGCTCAACACTCAACATTCAGAAAACTAAGATCATGGCATCTGGTCCCATCATTTCATGGCAAATAGATGAGGAAACAATGGGAACAGTGACAGATTTTAGTTTTCTGGGCTCCAAAATCACTGCAGATGGTGACTGTAGCCATGAAGTTAAAAGACGCTTGCTCCTTGGAAGAAAAGCTATGACCAACCTAAACAGCATATTAAAAAGCAGAGCCATTATTTGCCAACAAAGGTCCATCTAGTCAAAGCTATGGTTTTTCCAGTAGTCATTTATGGATGAGAGTTGGACTATAAAGCTGAGTGTCAAAAAATTGATGCTTTTGAACTGCAGTGTTGGAGAAGACTCTTGAGAGTCCCTTGGACTGCTAGGAGATCCAACCAGTCCATCCTAAAGGAAATCAGTCCTGAATATTCATTGGAAGGACTGATGCTGAAGCTGAAGCTCCAATACATTGGCCACCTGATGTGAAGAACCGACTCATTAGAAAAGACCCTGATGCTAGGAAAGATTGAAGGCAGGAGAAGAAGGGTATGACAGAGGATGAGATGGTTGGATGGCATCACCAGTTCGATGGACATGAGTTTGAGCAAGCTCCGGGAGTTGGTGATGGACAGGGAAGCCTACAGTCCCTGGGGTTTTAAAGAGTCAGACACAGCTGAGCAACTGAACAGACTAAACTGAACTGAATACCTAATATAGTGGCTGGCTCATAGCAGGCTTTCTATTTATTGAACTATATTGTTAAATTACACTAGTACATTAACCTTACTCATCTCTCTCATGGTTTAGTATACTTTGATCATATCCTCTCTACTGCTCTCTCTACAGACTGAAAAAAACAGACTAGAAAATCCCTCCAACACTTTGATCAATTTAGGTTGGCTTCTGGGGATTTGTATCAGCTGTTAAGTTTTTCTTGATGAGCAGCCACAAGGATTACCTGTATGATTGTGAATGCAAATCCACTTTTTGTCTTTTACAGGGAAATGATAAGAGTTTTGTTTCATCGTTGTTTTCAACACTCTTCCTGTTAATGCCCACCATATTCTTGGCTTTTAGGACCACAGTCACAACTGGGCCAACTTCTTCACAGATTCATAAACAGTGATTTTTATTTTACTCTAACAATAATATTGTATATTATCTGAGTCAGAGACTGATAAGATGTATTTATAATAGTTCCTGAGATCATCTCCAGTGAGTATCCAGATAAACCTACAGATACTCAGCTACTCCAGCTGAAGGAGACAGGCATGATTCCAGAAGGTCCACAGTGACCCTTTCATTTTTTATCACAAACAACTGTCTCCACTGGGGAGGCTTTTCTAATATGTCCCTAGGAGAATTTTGTCGATCTCTCTGCTATGTATCCTGGCTGCCCTAATTTCCTTCTGTATTCTGTTTTTAAAGTTTTAAAATTGAAAGATGGCCTACATACATCTTCAGTGACTTCTAGATCCCTTTCTTGAGTCATAACTGAGCCCATCCTCTCATAGCATGGATAGGTTTGCATGACCTTATACAATGAAGTGCCTGTGACTATTCTCCCTACCTGGTCTCATGAGATCTTCCTGCAATTTATTCTTATCAGTTTGCCTGCACTCCTTGCAGATAAACTGGTGTGAAACCTGAGTGTTTTGCCCATGGAAGGGTGTATATTTTTATCTTTCTTCCTCTCCATCTAAGAGTTGCTGTAACAGCAGCTGTTTGTGTTGAAAACTGAAATATAAAAATATGACCTACGTGGCCAAATCCCACTAGGCTGTTTACTTCCTTATTTATGAATCAGATTCTGTCAGCACGATTTAGAATCTTGACTGTCAGCAATACTGCAATTGAATGTCCTTGCAAAGCCAGCAGAGGGTGCACCAGGGCACTAAACATTTTGCCCAAGATGTAGCAGTATCAATTTACTAGCCAATCAACAGTTCCCTTTTTTTTTTTTGCTTGGTATACTAAACCTAATATCCTTAAATCTTAAGTTTGTTCTGGGATAAAATTCCTTCAAAGCTACTCTAATTCTCCTGAAAGTGAAGTTCAGGAAGAATAAGGAATACATGGTTAAACTTAGTCTGGCTAAAATGAAGGTAGAGTAAAAAATGATGCAAACTACTTTGTAAAATTTACATAGCTCTACCCAGCTACCTGACAAAAAGTTTCCAGAAAGTAGTATATCTCGGAATGGGAACTGAACTGGGAGCAAAGAGACCAGCTACCATTCTAATTTTGATCATAGTTGTATGACTTTAGACAAGTCATTTCCCCCATAGGAATCATGTGTTCTCCAAAGATCAAATGGACTCATGGCCCCTCATAATTCAGAAAAAACTCTAACTCCAATTGATGTCAGTAAACGTAAAGAGCCAGTAGGCTTATTTCTACTCCTCGAAAAGACTAAAACAGAATAAAGGACAGAAGATAGGGCACTGTATTTAAACCTAGACAGAACTATTTTGAGTACCATGCAAAGGCAACTAAACGTCATTATAGACCATATGAGAATCCCATACCATCACAGAAGCCCCAGAATACAGCTGTTCTGCTAGTCCTCAGCCTACAAACATAGGTCTGTCAGTTCTGAATGCCAAAAAGCCTTGGCCACTATTTGACTAAGTAAGTTCAATCCTTCATCTTTTCACAGAATACCAATGTTCAGCTGCTAAGTATTTCTACTGGGTATAGTCAGGGATGTAGGGTGGATAGATAAAGGGAACCAGAATCCTAGTTAATTATCATGTAGCTACAGTGTTTAAAGTTTCAAGTACCAGAAGCATGTCTATTGATTCACTTCTTTGATAAACTGTTATATTATATAAGTTTAAGTGTGCTAGCAAAACATTTTAAGGCTCAGGACAACTTTACAATGTAGAAACTCACGACTGAGCGACTGAACTGAACCAAAGACCTAGGCTGGTAGGAAAGAAGAAAATTAAGGGGAAGTAGGAAAGAATAGAGAAGAAAAGAAACAAAAAGAATGAAAGCAAAGCATATGGTAGGGAGGTCAGTCCTGAGATTACAGAAGTCATAAATCTTAAATATATTAGCCACAGCCAATTTTGTCCTTCAGACACTTTATGTATTGCCTCAGTGCTTCAGAAATATCTTTGTGTCTCCTCATTAGCCCTTATGGATGAAATATAAAGTTTCCAAAGACTATCATCATAATGAAAATAAAAAATGAGCATTTAGCAAGGAATTCTAGATGCTGGCAGGGGGAACTGCCAGGCTGATTTACTTTAATTATTACAGCTCAGAATTACTAGAAAGAATACTAGACTAGAAACCAGTAGATCTGACCCTGACACTGGTTTGCTGGGTCACTCTGAGCAAGTCACTGTTTTGGGGTACCTTAGTTTCTCCAACTGTAAAATGAGAAGTTTGAACTTAAACAGCTAAAATATTGTGTTTTATCTGTGATATCATTGACATTTTGACTTGGTTGCATACATAAAGGGTTCAAAGAGGCTGCTTCTTCTTCCCCTAAAATGAAAAAGGAACAAATAACAGCTACTCCTGACAGTGGTGGTCGTGCTCAGAGGTTTTACTGGTCTCAATTTAACATGTTCTACCAGGCTTTCCGAAGCTTGACTGAGACCCTGGGTTGCACCATTGCCTTTAGAAGTCCTGCAAATTGCATTTGATCTAGAACCTCACTTTGGTTCCTCAGAAGAAGAACATATGGCTTCATATGCAGTAGAAATATTGGAATGGGGCAATCCAGTGAGGAATGTACATGGTTATCTTTTAAACGTGTTTTGAAAGAAAAAAAAAAAGTGTTTTGAAGTGTTAACTCTGTTAGTTTCTATGCTTCCATAAGTACCCTCTCCTCTACAGCACAGGTCTCAAAATGACAGCCTGCAGGTTACATCCAGTCGGAAGGGAGAAAAATCAAGCATGAGTCATAAGTTTATTTGTCTTGAGCACCTGGATCGTGTGTGTGTGTGTGTGTGTGTGCGAGAGAGAGAGACAGAGACAGAGACAGAGACAGAGACAGATATTGAGAGTTCTGTTTGGACATAATATTGGATTAACCAAAAGATTCCTTTAGTTTTTAAGTAAATATAAAAGACACATGTTTTATTTTCAACAAGAACTTTATTGAACAATGTACTCACCATTTGGTTCCACTACCTTCTTCCATTTTCCAGACAACTTTCTTAATTCCATCTTCCCAAAACTTTTTCTCTTTTTGAGCAAAGAACTGTTCCAGGTGCCTTTTACAGTCTTCTAGGGAATTGAAATTTTTTTCCATTCTGAGAATTTTGTAAAGACGTAAATAAATGGAAATTCGAAGATGCAGTGTCTGGTGAATATGGTGGATGAATGAGAACTTCACAGCCAAGCTGTAACGGTTTTTGTCTGGTCATCAAAGAAACTTGAGGTCGTTATCCTGATGGAAGATTATGTGTTTTCTGTTGATTTATTCCAGTTGACTAATTCCAGATACTTTTCGTCAAGTGCTGCTTTCAGCTAGTCTAATTGGGAGCAGTACTTGCTGGAAGTAATCCTTTGGTTATCTGGAAGGAGCTCATAATAGAGGACTCCCTTCCAATCCGACCATGTACACATCACCTTCTTTGGATGAAGGCCTTTGTGTGGTGGGTGGTGATTTATTTCACTTGCTTCACGATCTCTTCTGTTTCATGTTTTTGTACAGTATCTACTTTTCATCTCTCATCACAATTTGTTTTAAAGATGGAACATTTTTGTTATGTTTCAGTAGAGAATCACTTGTGGAAATACGGTCAAGAAGTTTTTTTTTTTTTTTTCTGCTTAATTTACGTGGAACCCAAACATCAAAGTGGTGAACATAACTAAGTTGGTGTAAATGATTTTCAGTGCTTGGCTTGGAAATTTTCAGTATGTCGGCCATCTCCCATGTAATATAAAAGTTGATTGTTCTCAATTAATGTCTCGATTTGATCCCTATCAATTTCAACTGGTCTATCTGACTGTGGAGCATTGTCCAGCGAAAAATCTCTGGCACAAAACTTCCCAAACCACTTTTGGCATGTTCGATCAGTCACAGCACCTTCTCTATATGCCGCACAACATTTTTTTTTTTTTTTGCCTTTTCAGTTGAGTTTTTATCTTTCCTGAGATAATAAAGCATAATATGCTGAAAAAATTTTTTCTTCCATCTTCAGTATTAAAATGGCTACATAAAAATTCACCAATTTTGATAAGTTTCTAATGCATACTGATATGACAGCTATCACAATACAATCTAACAAAATTGTTTCGAATGAAGTTTAAAGACAACTAAGCACTATTATAGCCATCTTACAGAAAAAAAAAAGGAACTTTTGGGCCAAACCAATAAAATTTGAGATGCCTATTTGATATGAATAAAGCAAGATTACCTTTTTTCAGTCTAAAATTTCTGAAAATCATTTTGCTGAGGCATGCAAGTTGCTAGAATTTACCCAGATTTCTTTAATATTGTACGCTTTGCAAATGTTAGATGGAGACAAGATGTTGTTTTCCCCTCTCCTTCCTTATTCAGTTTACAAAATAACCTGACTGACACAACTAGCCTTTAACAAGGGCTATGTAGGTCTATGAAGGTTGTGGGTAGAATTGGCCAGGATAGGTTAACTTGTCAATGGCAGGGAAAATAGCTGAGTTGTCAGAATCAAATATGGGTATTAGTTTCCCCAGAATAGACGAGAATTTACTGGTAGCAAAATATTCTTAGATGTAAGACACTGCTAAACAGTAAGGATTATTGTTCAGTATTGGGTTTGACCTTATTTGAAACATTAGACCCTAGAGTTTGAACAGCAGCCTCGTGAGGCCACTGGCAAAAACTACTAGCACAGTTTAGGATTTTTATATTTCTGGAATTTGAGGCTACGTTGTAGGAGACTGCTGCCAAGATGGGGCTGGCCACAGAGGTCTGCTTTTTCTCCCAAAGAAAATTACTGCTGTTTGAAATACACCCTTAAAAGGAAAGGGCTTTTTCACTATAGCCTCTTGTCTGGTTTCAGGAAAGGGTTAAATTTGGCTTAGATAAGCAGTGGGTTTGGATGGAATTATTACAATTTGTGTCCAGAGAAGTCAGAGAGTGATTTTTTTTTCTCAAAGCCATCTTCTCAAAAGATTCTATTTAACAGTTGACCCTTCATTGGGGTGTGAGAGACTTTGATTTTTTCTCTCTGGCTGCTGGTACTGTATCAGTGAGTTAACTGCTCATTTATAAGTTTGTGGTTAAAACCATGGGATTAGAATTTTTATTCCAACTGATTTACTTTCTGATTGACAAGTAGTAGACACAAAGAGTTCATTGTTTATTATCCGTAAGGCCGAGTATACCATGCAGTTTTGTGGGAAGAATTTCAGAGCAGACATTAAAAATAGGAAATTATATTAATAAGCAAAACCTCTTCAACTCCATCCTCTAAACTCTTGGGATGCAGCTGATAAAGAAGCATTCATGCTTTTTTTTTTCTTTTATTGGGCTGAAACACATGAATCCAGAAGGGTGAACATTTTGCTGTTTTATGAATTCTTTTCCAAACTTCTCTTACTTGCCCCTAAATCAGACTTACTTGGATTTCAAATGTGAACAACAGCCTAATGGAATTCACTGTTTGTGTGTGTGTGTTTTTTTTTTAACAAATGGTTGTTAAAGAACATCTGGTTACAGTTAATGAAGTTCCTTGTGTATGTGTGTGACTGTGTGTAATATGTCTCCAGTTGTAAGGTTCATTTCATTCCCAGATTTAGATCTTCTTCTTATTGCTCTGGGTTCTAGAAAAGATTTTGTTAATTACACGTTTTGTGAAGTTGCTCAGTCATGTCTGACTCTTTGCGATCCCATGGACTGTAGCCTACCAGGCTCCTCCATCCATGGAATTTTCCAGGCAAGAGTACTGGAGTGGGTTGCCATTTCCTTCTCCAATTTACACGTTTTAGAGCATGATTAAATGCAGGGTAAACTTTTCTATTTTTGACCAAGCAAAAGATGACTGATATTTCCCCGCTCTTCAGAATAAATAGGACAATCACAATGTAGCAGTTTTCCTTGGCCGATGGAGTGAAAGATTTTAAGGGCTGATGAGATCTTAATTATTTTATCCAGTTATTTCTGGGAGGGACAAATAATGTACTCGACATTTTGAGCAGCAGGTTCTTCACTGTTTGTCTGTGTTCTGCACATTGCTAGCTCTCCCTCCCTCCCCTGAAAAAATGCCAGTAGTGTTCTCTGAGTCGTGCCAAACTAAATCACCTGCACACCTTTCCAGATGCCCTATGGAGTAATACTACTTTGAGATTGAGAACTACTGCTTTACTTTAAACCCCTCATCTTTCAGAGGAGGAAACTGAGGACCAGAGAGACCCGCTCAAGGCATAGAACTATTGAAAAAACTGAAATGAAACCCAGCTCCCTTGAATCCTTGCCTAGTGTCCTTTCTTGCACTTTATTTTGAAGGGCTTATTTAAATACTTCATACTGGTACCTTTAGTGGTTTTAGGGACTTTTTTTTTTTTTTTTTACTGCTGTTAAGGTATTCTTAGCATTCATATGGTGAAAGGACAGTAGAGTGGAATTTAATTAAAGAATAGTATGTTGTTGTTCAGTCTCTAAGTTCTGTCTCTCTGACCCCATGGACTGCAGCACACCAGGCCACCCTGTCTTGCACTATCTCCCAGAGTTTGCTCAAATTCATGTCCATTGAATCAGTGATGCCATCCAGCAATCTCATCCTCTGTCATCCCCTTCTCCTCCTGGCCTCAGTCTTTCCCAGTATCAGGGTCTTTACCAATGAGTTGGTGTTCACATCAGGTGGCCAAAGTATTGGAGCTTCAGCTTCAGTATCAGTCCTTCCAATGAATATTAAGCATTGATTTCCTTTAACATTGATTGGTTTGATCTCCCTGCACTCCAAGGGACTCTTCTCCAGCACCACAGTCAATGCAAGGATGGGCATGATAAAGGACACAAATGATTAGGACCTAACAGAAGCAGAAGAGGTGGCAAGAATATACAGAACTACCCAAAAAAGATCTTAATGACCCAGATAACTATGATGATTTGGTCATTCACCCAAAGGTAGACATCCTGGAGTGTGAAGTCAAGTGGGCCTTAGGAAGCATTACTATGCACAAAGCTAGTGGAGGTGATGGAATTCCAGCTGAACTATTTAAAATCCTAAAAGATGATGCTGTTGAAGTGCTGCATTCAAAATGTCAGCAAATTTGGAAAACTTAGTAGTGGCCACAGGAGTGGAAAATGTCAACTTTCATTCCAGTCCAAAAGAAGGGCAATGCCAAAGAATGTTCAAACTACTGTACAGCTGTGCTCATTTCACATGCTAGCAAGGTAATGCTGGAAATCCTTCAAGCTAGTCTTCAACAGTGTGTGAACAGAGAACTTCCAGATATACAAGCTGGCTTTAGAAAAGTCAAAGGGACCAGAGATCAAAGAATAGTATATTCTAATCTTATTCGACCAAGAAATTTTGTGCATGTCTCTTGTGTGACAGTTGGAAAAATGGACCTCTCATAAGACTCTACTCTTGACATAATATAAATGGAAATGGATGGTGATATGAAAGAAATTCCTTACGCATCTAGAGAGTGATCTATTTTAAGTTGATATGCAATGAAATGCTTACAATCCATTTTCTCCTTTCCTCTCTATAGTTCCTTCCCAGTATTCAGTAGGAATCACCAGCAGCACTTTTTTTTCTTCAGTCACTCCTCCTCCATAAGTTGTAGATGATGTACAGATTTCTTCTCATTTTCTAGTTGTTTTGTCCAGATCAGAGTGTAAACTGATCAGGTGCATGGAAAAGACTGTTACTTCTGGGTCTTGGCTTTGTCACCAGTAAAACTAAGGCAAACGAGAGCATGAATTGAAAGTACAAGTTGGAGCTGTCTGAGGATCCTTGGGCCTTATCTCCTTCTGGATAGCCTATTGTTTTTCCATTTGTTTTTTCCTTGCTTTCCATGTTGAGCTTCCCTTTGGAGGACTTTCCCCTGACACTTCTGTTTAGTTACTTTTTGATCATGGCAAAACTTTTTCTGAGTGGACCTTTCCAGTCTGTAGCTGATCTTTTTAAAAATCCTCTTATTAGGGTCTTTCATAGAACAAAAATTTTTACTTTTATAGAGTCCCATTTATTTAATTTTCTTTATAAATCATGCTTATGGAGTAATGTGTAAGATGTCACATAACCCTATGTCACTAAGATATTTTATTTTTTGTAGAAGTTTTATAATTTTAGGTTTTATATTTAGATATATGATCTATTTTAATTTTTTTTTGTTTAAGTTTGTTGTTCAGTCTCTCAGTTGTGTCTGACTCTTGGCGACTCTATGGACTGCAACACACCAGGCCTCCCTGTTCTTCACCATCTCCTGGAGTTTGCTCAAACTCATGTCCATTGAGTCAATGATGCCATCCAACTATCTCATTCTCTGTTGTCTCCTTCTCCTCCTGCCTTCAGTCTTTCCCAACATCAGGGTCTTTTCCAGTGAGTCAGCTGTTCACATCAGGTGGCCAAAGTATTGGAGTTTTAGCTTCAGCAGCAGTCCTTCCAGTGAATGTTCATGGCTGATTTCCTTTAGGATTGACTGGTTTGATCTCCTTGCTGTCCAAGGGACTTTCAAAGAGTCTTCTCCAGCACCACAGTTTGAAGGCATCAGTTCTTTGGCTCAGCTTTTTTTTATTGTCCAGCTCTCACATCCGTACATAACTACTGGAAAACCATAGCTTTGACCACATGAATCTTTGTAGGCAAACTAATGTCTCTGCTTTTTAATACGCTGTCTAGGTTTGTCATTGTTTTTCTTCCAAGGAGCAAGCTTCTTTTAATTTCATGACTGCAGTCACCATCTGCAGTGATTTTGGAGTCCAAGAAAATAAAGTCTGTCACTATTTCCATTTTTTCCCCATTTATTTGCCATGAAGTGATGGGACTGGATGCCATGATCTTAGTTTTTTGAATGTTGAGTTTTAAGTCAGCTTTTTCACTCTCCTCTTTCACCTTCATCAAGAGGGTCTTTCCTCTTTACTTTCTGCCAAAAGGGTGGTATTCTCTGCATATCTGAAGTACAAGGTACAAGGCTTAAGTTGAGCTTTTTTAAACATTTATTTGGGCTTTTTTAACCTATGGATGTCCAATTGTTCCACACTATTTTTTGAAAATCTCTGCCACTTCTTAAGTGTAATATCTTGGGAAATGACTTAACCTCACATGGATTCAGCTTTCTCAAAACTGAGGATACTAATAGGTCCTACCTCCTAAGGTTGCAGTGAGGATTTCAGACTATATGTTTAAACACTTAGTACACAGTGGATAGTAGTAGCCATTATATTTATTTTATAGAATTTCAAATTTTGAGATTTTACTTTATGATTTATAAAATTTGAGAACGTATGGTACATTATTTCTTTTAATCCCTTCCAACGATGTTAGGGTGTATGGATAAGTGCTGAGGTGGTGTTCTGATGGGTTCTATTGAGATGATGACTGAAGTCATTTATAGTCAGGAAGTGATAGCAGTATCCAGTTGGGAAGGGAGCTGAGTCCAAGGCCAGTTCAATAAGGCAAGAGTGTGTAGCCAAAAACAGGAAATGAAAAGTGAATTCAGATGCTGTGGAAGTCAAGAAGAATTCAAGAAATTCTTCCTTATTAAATAGGTGAAGGCAAAAGAGTTTTGGACCTCAAGTATGACCAAAGTAGGATATTGAGGTATATGGAGTACTTGCCTCATAGCTTAGTTTTATGTATTGACCTTGGTTTTTCACTTTAGGATGGATTTCACTAGCTGTGTATGAAGTGTTTTGCTCTCTGTTCTCCAAACAGATCTAGTCCAAGACTGTTTTGCTGTGAGCACTGTTGTTTTGGTGCCAATAGCCTGGGGATGTGCCAGGTTTCCTTTGGGTAGTGTTTCTAAAACATACTGCTCAGGAGAGCTGAAAAGGCTGAAGAACCCTCTCAGGAAGCTGATTATGCCTGTGGTAGGTCTTCATCTGGGAGCCATTTCACAAGCTGGATACCACTGCCATTTTGTTGCTCCTTACTATGCTCTCTGGCATTTCATGCTGTGTTGGCTCCCCTGGAAGTCTCCTTAGAAAGAGAGAAACAGCTAGCACCTTCAATGTGTGTGTGTGTATTTTACTTCCTTTCTGATCAATGTTATGAGATCCTTAGGTGAATTAATCTTTTGTGACAAGCATGTGTAAGATACCTTAAAAGGTATCTTGTGCTCTTAAACGGAAAAGTTGTAGTCACAACCAGCCTGACCAGAGATCCTTATCAGGCTGGTCAAGTGTAAAGTTTTACCACTTGGAGTGTTGTCATTGGAAACTTAGAATGCTGTTGAAATTGCCTGAGCTGCAGGATATGACAAAACACATATGTTTTATTGCACAGTGCTAAAAAGCAACTTAATGTTGTAGTTTAGGTATAAATCTTCAAGATAATAATGGCACTTGACTTCAACTCTTTGTAGTTTAGAAATCCCTGTGCTATTCTTTATTTAATTTGATTCTTACAAAAGTATGAGAGAGTACAAGAATTATTATTTATATTTTACAGATATAGTGCTGTCAGTGTGTTCCAACTGGCAGGGCCTGGGATATCATCCATGGTGGTCAAGAGCACAGGCTCTGAGGCAGATTGTTTACTTAAAACATTTATTTTCAATTTTGAACAGAAGTGTACAGTTCAGTGGCATTAATTACATCTGACATGTTGTATAACTATCACCTGTTTCCAATTTTTTTCATCACCTCAAACAGAAACTCTGTAACCATTAAATAACTTCCCATTGCTTTCTCCCCTCAGCCAGTAATAACCTCTGATCTACTTACTGTCTGTATGAATTTTCCTGTTCCAGATATTTCCTATATGTGGAATCATATGCTATTTGTTTTTTTAATCTGGCTTATTTCACTTAGCATAATGTTTTTAGGGTTCATCCATTTTGTAGCACATATCTTCTTATTGCCAAATAATGGATATTTTATACACACATACTCACACACCACATTGTTTATTCATTCATCTATTGATAGGTATTTCACATACTGGCTATTGTGAATGAATAGTGCTGCTATAAACAATCATGTACAAGTTTTTATTTGAATATGTTTTAAGTCCCTTTGGGTATATACCTAGGAGTATATTTGCTGGGTCATATGATAATTCTATGTTTTGCTTTTTTGAGGAAGTTTCAAACTGTTTTCTAAGCAGCTATAACATTTTACACCCCCCAGCAATGTATAACGTTTCCAACTTCTCAATATTCTCACCAACACTTATTATTTATTTATTTTATAATTATTGCATTAGTTATGAAAGGGGTATATTGTTATAGTTTTAATTTAAGTTTCCTTAATGATTAAAGATGAGTGTTTTTTCATGTTTATTGGCCATTTGTATATGTTTTTTGGAGAAATGTCTATTCAAGTCCTTTGCCCATTTTATTGCAAAATGGAGTTATTTACCTATTTGTTATTAAGTTGTAGGAGTTCTTTATGTATTCTGGATATTAACTCTTACCAGAAACATGATTTCCAAATATTTTCTCCCATTCTGTAGGGGACTTAGTGTACCTATATCCACTCTTTTTTAGATTTCCTTCCTATTTAGGTCACCACAGAGCATTGAGGAGAGTTCCCTGTGCTTAACAGTAGGTTCTTATTAGTTATCTGTTTTGTATATAGTAGTGTATATATCTCAACCCCAATCTCCCTGTCCATCCCACCCTCTTTATCACCTTGTCAACCATAAGTTTTTCTCCATCTGCGACTCTGTTTCTGCTTTGCAAATGACTTCATCTATACTACTTTTCTACATCCCATATATAAGCAATATTAAATGATGTTTGTCTTTCTCTTTCTAACTTAACCTCACTCTGATGATGTCTAGGTCCAGTCGTGTTGCTGCAAATGGCATTATTCCATCCCTTGTTATGGCTGAGTAATATTCCATTGTATATATGTACCACATCTTCTTTATCCATTCCCCTGCTGATGGATATTTAGGTTGCTTCCATGTCCTGGCTATTGTAAATAGAGATCTAGTGTACATCAGAGTCCATGCATTCTTTCAAATTATGGTTTTCTTTGGATATATGCCCAGGAGTAGGATTCTTGGACCATATGGTGGCTCTATTTTAATTTCTTAAGGAACCTCCATAGTATTTTTCATAGTGACTCTTAGCAATTTACATTATGACTGACAGTGTAGGAGAATTCCCTTTTCTCCATACCCTCTACTGCATTTATCGTTTGTAGATTTTTTGATGATGACCATTCTGATTTGTGTGAGGTGATACCTCATTGTAGTTTAGATTTGCATTACACTAATAACTAGTGATGTTGATCATCTTTTCATGCTTTTTTTTGCCATCTGTATCTTGTTTGGAGAAATGTCTATTTAGGTCTACTGCTTATTTATTTATTTATTTTTTTGATTGGCTTATTTGTTTTTTATATTGAGCTGCATGAGCTGTTTAATCCCTTGTAAGCTGCTTCATTTGCAAATATTTTTTCCCATTCTGAGGGTTATCTTTTTGTTTTGCTTATGGTTTCCCTTTGCTGTGCAAAAGCTTTTAAGTCCCATTTATTTTTTTTTTTTTATTTTCGGTACTCTAGGCAGTGGGTCAGAAAAGATTTCACTGTGATTCATGTCAAAGAGTGTTCTGCCTATTTTTCCCCTAAGAGTCTAATAGTATCTGGCCTTACATTTATGTTTTTAATCCATTTTAACACTCAAAATGGTGTTAGGTGTTATGGTGTTAGGGAGTGTTCTAATTTTATTCTTTTACATGTACTTGTCCAGTTTTCCCAGCATCACTTATTGAAGAGATTGTCTTTCTTCCATTGTATATTTTTGCCTCCTTTGTCATAGATTAGGAAGGCAAGATGCATTGGTTTATTTCTGAACTTTCTATCCTGTTCCACTGATCTATATTTCTGTTTTTGTGCCAGTGCCATACTGTTTTAATTACCAAAGCTTTAAATTGTGAAGTCAGATAGCCTGATTCCTCCAGTTCTGTTTTTCTTTCTCAAAATTGCTTTGGATTTTGGGGGTCTTTTGTGTTTCCATATGAATCATAAAAGGTTTTGTTCTAATTGTGTGAGAAATGCCACTGATAATTTGATAGGAATTGCATTGAATCTGTAGATTGTTTTGGGATAATATAGTCATTTTCACAATATTGATTCTTCCAATCCAAGAACATGGTATATCTCTCCATCTGTTTGTGTCATCTTTGATTCCTTTGATTAGTATCCTACATTAATAGTTTACTGAGTACATGTCTTTTATCTTTTTTGGTAGATTTATTATTAGGTATTGTATTCTTTCTGATGTGATTGTAAATGGAATTGTTTTATAATTTCTTGTCAGGGAATGTTTGATGGGAGGATTCCTACGTGCTGTGCTGTCTCTCATGAGTCCTTTGTCCCTCTTCAAGCGGAACAGCATGCTGCTTCCAGGGACTGAGGTCATTGTGTGAGGAAGGCTTGGGTCTCCTTTAGTAAACATTCTCTTTAGGACAAAACTGCTTAGTCTTGTTCCCCTTTCTTGAGATATGGATTGTGTCCTGACCTTGTGACTAACATTACCCCTTGTTCCCTTGGTAACGGTTGCTGTACGTTTGGTTTTCTGATCTCTGTCATCCCCAAAAGAAGTTTCTTGTACCACAGCCTATATATACTCATAGAGAAATCATTAAAGCACCTTTGCTCCATCAGAGCTTAGGTCCCCGGGTCTTTTTCTCTCTCTCTCTCTCTTTTATTTTCTTATCGTCGACTCCATACCACAAGGTTCCGGTCCATTAAAGGACCCCAACAATTTCTCTTTCTGATCTTTCATTGTTAGTGTACAGGAATGCAATAGATTTTTGTATATTAATTTTGTATCCTGAAACTTCATCAAATTTATTGATGAGCTCTAGTAGTTTTATGGTGGTATCTTTAGGATTTTCTGTGTAAGAGTCATGTCATCTGCAAACACTGACAGTTTTACTTCTCTTCCAATTTGGATTCCTTTTAGAGGGTTCTTTCAGCTCTTCACCATTGAGTATGATGTTAGCTGTAGATTTGTCATATATATCCTGTATTTTTATGTTAAGGTTACTTTCCTTTAAGCCTACTTTCTGAAGACTTTTTTTTTAAATCATAAGTAGGTGTTGAATTTTGTCAAAAACTTTTTCTGCCTTTATTGAGATGATCATACAGTTTTTAATCTTCAATTTGTTAATGTCATGGATCACATTGGTTGGGCTTTCTCAGTGGCTCAGTGGTAAAGAATCTTCCTGCAATTCAGGAGTCACAGGAGAAGAGAGCTTGATCTCTTTGTCATGAGGATCTCCTGGAGGGGGTCATGGCAATCCACTCCAGTATTCTTGTGTAGAGAATCCCATGGACAGAGGAGCCTGGCAGGTTACAGTCCATGGAGTCACAAAGAGATGGACATGACTGAGCGACCCAGCACAGCAAAGCAATCACGGTATAAATTGTAGCCCTGGTGATATTATTTCTTTGCATAGAGGTTAGGCCTGTGAAAAATGCATGCATAGCAAATTAGTGGGCTCTGCTGATTATCTGGAGAATGCAATGGCACCCCACTCCACTACTCTTGCCTGGAAAATCCCATGGATGGAGGAGCCTGGTAGGCTGCCGTCCATGGGGTTGCGAAGAGTTGGACACGACTGAGCGACTTCACTCTCACTTTTCACTTTCCTGCACTGGAGAAGGAAATGGCAGCCCACTCCAGTGTTCTTGCCTGGAGAATCCCAGGGGAGGGGGAGCCTGGTGGGCTGCCGTCTATGAGGTCACACAGAGTCGGACACGACTGAAGTGACTTAGCAGCAGCAGCAGCTGATTATCTAGTTTCTAGTAAATAGTGATGTGACTTGGAGATGGCTTTTAAAAATTTCTTTGATCATATTCATTCAGTTTCCTTAATCACTGTTTTATGGTTTTCAGTGTATAGGCTTTTCACCTCCTTGGTTAAATTTATTCTGAGGTATTTCTTTTTGACACAATTTTAAACGGATTTTTTTTTTTTTTTTTTACTTTCTGATACATCATTGTTATTGTAAATAAATGCAAGAGATCTCTGTATATTAATCATACATCTGCTACCTTGCTGAATTCATTAATTAGTTCTAATAGTGTTTGTGTGAAGTCTATAGGATTCCCTGTATCATACCATCTGCAAATAAGGACAATTTTACCTTTTCCATTCCAATTTGAATGCCTTTTATATCTTCTTCTTGCCTGATTGCTGTGGCTAGGACTTCCAATACTACATTAAAGGAAAGTAGTGAGAGTGGGCATCCTTCCTTGTATTGTCCCTGAATTAAATGGGAAGGCTTTCAGCTTTTCATTAAGTATTATGTTGGCTGTGGGTTTGTCATAAATGGCTTTTATTATGTTTAGGTATATTCCCTCTATGCCCACTTTAGTGACAGGTTTTTATCATGAATAGTTTTTGAATTTTTTCAAATACTTTTTCTGTGTCTATTGAGATGATAATATGGTTTTTGTCTTTTCCTTTGTTACTGTGATGCATCACACTGATTGATTTGTGTATGTTGAATTGTTCTTGCAACACTGAAATGAATCCAACTTGATCATGATGTATGATCCTTTTTATGTACTGCGGGATTTGGTTTGCTAATATGTTGTTGAGCATTTTTGCATCTGTGTTCATCAAAGGTGTTGGCCTGAAATTTTCTTTTTTTGTAGTGTCTTTGTCTGGTTTTGGTATCAGGATGATGATTCATGGAGTGAACTTGGGAGTGTTTCCTCCTCTTATATCTTTTGGAATAGTCTGAGAAAGATTTGTATAGGTTCTTTGTATGTTTGGTAGAATTCCCCAGTGAAAGTGTCTGGTCCTGGAAGTTGATTTACAATATTATATTAGTTTCAGGTATACTGCATAGTGATTCAAGTTTTTTTTTTTATTTTTAGTTTGTACACCACTAAACATTATCATAAGATCGTGGCTGTAATTCCTTGTACTATATAATATACAGTATCCTATAGGTTTTATCTCTTCATATCATACCTCTAATGGGCCCCTCCAGCTTTCCCTCTTCCCACTGGTAACCCCTAGTATGTTTTCTGTAACTGTGAATCTGATTCTGTTTTACTATATATTCATTTTATTATTTTTTATATTCTGTGTATAAGTGGTATCATACAGTATTTGTCTTCTCTGTCTGATTTATTTCATTAAGCATATTGCCTAGGTTCATCCTCATTGCTGCAAATGGCAGAATTTCTTTTTTATGACTGAGTAATATTTCATTGTACATATGAATTTTTATACCTACCATATCTTCTGTATAGATTAGGTTGTTGATGGGCACTTAGATGCTTCCATATCTTGGTTGTTGCTGCTATGTTGTGCATGTGTCTTTTTGAGTTGGTATTTTAGTTTCTTCCAGATATATACCCAGAAGTGGAATTTCTGGGTCATGTGGTACTTCTATTTTTAGTTTTTTGAGGAACCTTCATACTGTGTTTCATAGTGGCTGTGCCAATTTACATTCCTACCAACAGTGTACAAGGGTTCCCTTTTCTCCACATCCTCTCCAACATTTGTTATTTGTATATATTTGTAGCCATTCTGACAGGGATGATGTGATATTATTGTTTGGATTTGTATTTCTCTACTAATTAGCAGTGTTAATCATCTTTACATGTGCCTGTTAGCCATCTGTGTGCCTTCTTTGAAAAAGTGTCTGTTCAGGTCTTCTGCCCATTTAATTTGGCTGTTTAGGATTTCTTGGATATTGAATTGTGTGAACTGTTTATATATTTTATATTCTAACCCCTTACCAGGTACATCATATGTAAATATTTTCTCCCATTCAGTACATTGTTTTTTTTTTTTTTTATCTTTTCAGTGGTTTCCTTTGCTGTGCAAAAGCTTTGAATTTTAATTAGGTCCCATTTGCTTATTTTTCTTTGTTCATTTTGTCTTAGGACACAGATTAAAAAAATATTGCTACCATTTATGTTAAACTGTTCTGCTTATATTCTCTTCAAGGAGTTTTATGGTTTCAGGTATTACATTTACATATTTAACCCATTTTGAATGCATATGTGCATATAGTGTGAAGAATGTTCTAATATTATTCTTTTGCACAGAGGTGTCCAGTTTTCCCAGCACCACTTACTGAAGAGACTGTCTTTTCTCAATTGTATATTTGTTTTTCCTTTGTTGTAGTAGACTAGTTGACTAATAGGTGCATGACTTTATTTCTGGGTTCTCTATTCTGTTCCACTGATGTATGTGTCTGTCTTTGGGCCAGGACTGTGCTGTTCTGATTACTGTAGCTTTGTCATATAGTCTGAAGTTCGGGATTTGTCACATATCTAGATTTTTTCTTTTTTTCTGAAGATTGCCTTGTCAATTGGGGTTTTTAGTGTTTCCCTAAGAATTTTAGAATTGTTTGCTCTAGTTTTGTGAAAAATGTCATGGGCACTTTGAAAATGACTGCATTGTCTGTAGATGGCTTTGGGTATTAGGGCTGTTTTAACAGTATTCTTCCAATTCAAGGGCACAGGTTATCTTTTCACTTCTTTGTATCATCTTTAATTTCCTTCATCAGTGTTTTGTAGTTTTCAGAGAATTGGTCTTTCTGTTCATTGGTTAAGTTTATTCCTTGATATTTTACTCTTTGATGAAATTTTAACTGATATTTTCTTAACTTTCCCTTGCTGATATTGCATTATTAGTGTATAGAAACAACAGATTTCTGTATGTTAATCTTATATCCTGTAGCCTTCCTGAATTAATTAGTTCTAATTGTTTTTTGGTGGACATTTAGGGTTCTTCATATAATATATCACATTCTCCTCAAATAGTGAGAATTATTCTTCTTCCCTTCCGTTTTTTTTTTTTTTCTTTTTACTATCTGAGCCATCAGGAAACCCTTCAAAATGGCTTCATCTGACACTATGTTTTTCATATCTGTAAGATCAACTGGCGTCTATTTTAGGATTTGCATGACTCTCCTTATTTTTAGAACACACAAAAACGTTCATTCCAAGTATCCTAATGTCTCTGTCTGCAATTACTGAAATCTGTGCCACTTCTGCCTGTGTTTCAGTTCTCAAGGGAACTTTAGTATGATTTTTCTTACGTACGTTAGATTATATATATTCTTGATGTGGTTTGGTGCTAGTTCCATCCTCTTCTTGTGAATTGGCTGCTCATGTCTTTAAACATGTCTTCATAAATTTAAAGGTCAGTGATACATCTTTCTTATAAAGTGTTGGCTCATGCCTCTTGCCCATTTTTATATCAGGTTGAAGATCTTCTAACAAATCAAAGAGTCATTTTTTGGGTTTGTCCACGGCGTGCTTTTTCTACCTCTTAAAATGTTCAGCAGTGTGATGGACCCTGGGTGAGTAAGCAACAAATGGACACTTTGTTGTGAACAAAGTGATATGAACACTTCACAGGAAACCCAGGAAGACCCACTAAGCAAACAAACTGTCCCCAGGCGTGCACCTCAGGCTGGATGACCATACGAGTCAATTGGAAAAACGAGGACTGTGGAGGATCACGCAATCCATTCCCCTTTCCTCCAGAGCTAACCAGCTCAATGAGAGACCATGGGAACTAGATGCACAAGACAGGATGACTCAGTGTTTCATCCAAGATGCTGGAAGCTTGTGACAACTGCTCATTCCACCTTGGTTTTGGCTGTGAGGTAAGCTTCAAGGGAGTTTCCAACAAGAAAACAAGATGAGAAAAGAGATTTGTGAGGGCACGAGTTGAGAAGACCTTTGCACACAAGGCTCACACAGCTCTGGGCAAGCTCCAACCCTTGCTGGGAATACTAATCAGCTGCCCGTGGGCATTTCATGCATGGGATCCCCCAGCAAAACCTGAAACATCCATTTCTCTGCCCCATCCCCAACACCCTGTTCACACACAAGCCTGGGTAGTACTCCTAGTGAGGTGACCCTGAGTCTTGGACTTGAAACGAGACAGCTCCGTGTGGAGCAAGGGCAAGTGTATTCACTGCATTCTCACAGCCTGAAGACAAGGGTTTCCGACTGGAGACCAAAAATGGAGGTGTGCTCCAGGAACACTGAGAACAGGAGGCGGGATGGAAAGGATTCTGGCAGCTGGGTCAGAATTCAATGACCTTCGATTTGCATTAAGTCCACATTGCAGGAGGAAAATGGAATGATTCTCGTTTCCACAGACACTTAAACACAATCTAGTTGTCATGGAGGGAGTTTGGGCAAGATATGAAAAGCTAGATAATGGTGAAAGCTGAAAGAGAACAGAATGAATGCCCCAGGAGTGTGGCTGTGGGGCAAGGTTGGGAGGAGATGCACTATGCCTGCTGTGTGACCCATCAGAGCTGACATAGATGTGAGGGTGGCAGGTGAGTTTAGAGGCCTCTTGAGGGCATTACTAATGCCTCATTTCTCCCAGCCAATCATCTGAATTGCTCCCCATTCTCCGCTAGACATGTCAGGATGGGACTTTGTGATGTCAAAGCTCACCCAAGTCCACCATTGGCTGGGGATGAGACTTGCTGACGTCATAAATCATGAGGGTGTGGCTCCATGGGGACCGGTATATATAGGGGTGCTCAGGGGCCCTGAGCAGATCTCTGTGAGTCCTCCAAATGACTGAGGTGACTGGGAAGCCACAATGCTCCAGAGTAGTTATGGACACCCACCTCCTGTTACCAAGGACTAGATGAAATCCGTCTATCAATTGAGGCCCAAAGAAATGTCAAGGTGAGCTGAACCCAGCCAAACTCCTTTGGTTCATCCATCCCACCCCTAAGGACACCCTCCGCTGTTCTTGCCTGGCACATAAGCCTTCTCTGCCCATACCCCTTCTCCTGAAGCCATCGTTCCCACTTGGCTTCACACTCTTCCCTAAACCAGTACCATTCTTTGCTCCCTATCTTGTTTTCTCCAGGTTGCCAGGGAAACCATGAGGGTGAATAATCCCATTCTGGCAAAGCTGCCCAGGAAATCTTTTCAGAAAACTCCCACCACAAAAAAAGCTTAAGAAAATCAGATGCTCAAAGCTCTCTAGCCAGAATTCCAAGGCGATTGAACAGCTGAATCAGAAGGAACCAGAGGAAGCCCCAGAGACCATGGAGACTCCTGTCATTCTAGTTAATCAGAACGAACCAGAGGAAACCCCAGAGACCATGGAGATCCCTGTCATTCCAGCTAATCAGAATGAATCAGATAAGGTCCTAGAGACCTTGGAGACCCCTTGCATTCCAGTTTATCAGAATGAACCAGAGGATATCCCAGAGACTATGGAGACCCTTGCCATTCCAGCTGGACCGGTGGACAGCCAGTGACTTTGGGGCATGGCTAGACACCTCAGAAATGCTCGGGGGTCTCACCGCTGAGTACTGGCCGAAACTACAGATGCTGAATATTATACCAACTGCATACATTAATAACGAAAATTAAATAAAATCAACCTGATGTTAAATTATATTTGTCTATGAGTTCTCTGGTAGTAGGGGCCAGAGAGGGCAGGGAAGGAATAAGTGTATGAGAAGGGAGGGAGATGGCTTCTGTGGAGTTGGAGATGGGACCAGAAGTTCCAGGTTGCCAGAAAGTAGGGGGAAGAGCTCATTCCAGACTGAGCTTCAAAGACACACTTCCCATGGCAGAAGAGGAAGAGGACTTGGTGTTTCTCTGTGTGAGTGCAGAGATGGACACTTAGCTGGGGAGCTGTGTCATGTGTGTGTGTGGGGGGGTGATACAATGAACCATGCCATGTAGGGCCACCCAAATGGGTCATGATGGAGAGTTCTGACAAAACGTGGTCTACTGGAGAAGGGAATGGCAAACCACTTCAGTATTCTTTCCCCATGAACAATATCTAGCATCATACTAAATGGTGAAACACAAAAGCTTTTCCTCTAAGACCAGGAACAAGACCAGGATATCTGCTTTCACTACCTTCATTCAACATAATACTGGAATTTCTAGCCAGAGCATTAAAGGAATAATAAGAAATTAAAAGCATCCAAATTGGAAAAGTAAAATTATCTTTGTTCACAGATGACATGATCTTATGTCTAGAAAATCCTAAAGATTTCACACAAGAAAATGTTAAACCTAATAAACAAATTCACCAAAGTGGCAAGATACAAAATCTACATGCAAAACTCAGTTGTATTTCTAAATACTAGTAATAAACAAAACAAAAAGGAAGTTAAGAAAACAATTCCACTTACAATAACATCAAAAATAATAATAATAAAACTTAGGAATAAATCTAACCAAGGAGGTGAAAGATTTCCACACTGAAAACTAAAATTTCCTGAAAGAGATTAAAGACCAATAACAATGCTCATGGACTGAAAAACTTAATATCGCTAAAATGACAATACTATCCAAAGTAGTCAACAGATTAAATGTAAGCCCTATAAAAATCCCAATAACAGTTTTTGCAGAAACAGAAAAACCCCATAAGGAATCTGAATGGCCTCAATTTGGACCCCAAAATGGCCAAAGCAATTTTGAAATAGAAGAATAAAGTTGGAGGACTCATAATTTCTGATTCCAAACCTTACTACAAAGGTATAGTCATCAAAACCATGTTGTATGGGCATAAGGACAGACATATAGGACAATGGAATAGAATAGAGATCCCAGAAATAAACCTTTGCATATATGATCAATTGATTTTCAATATAAATGCCAAGATCATTCAATGGGGAACTAACAGGGTTTTCAACATGTGATGCTAGGTAAACTAGACATCCACATACAAAAGAATGAAGATAGGGATTGCTATTGCTGCGACCAGTCCCTCCAAGGGTCCTGTGAGCAAGCACAAGACAATGCTTATACCTTACTGGGAGCGTTTGCAGTCTGCCACTGCCAAGGGTCCCATAATCCAGGGACAACATCCCTGGGAGAGTACATGGCATGCCCCAGACTGTTGCAAATTCCTGGCATCCTCTAAAGGCTGCAGGCACTCCCCACACATCCCAACTGTGGCTGCCATATCCATCCCTCACCCCAACCTGCATAAGTGTGCCCGAAACAGCCTGCTGAGCCCCAGGGATGGTACAACCAAAAAAGAGGAGGAATTCTCTCGGTGAGAAGAGAGCGCAGGAACAGCAAGTGCAGTAGATTAAATCCCCACAATTGGCTTAATAAACCCTGCAGCTGTGGACTATCTGAACAAATGAAGGCTCCCACAATTTGAGGCTGCTCTAGTGTTAATAACTGTGGACTTTGGGGGAAAGTATACATGGACACCATCAGATGGCCAACACTGAAATCAGATTAATTTTATTCGTTGCAGCCAAAGATGCAGAAGCTCTATACAGTCAGCAAAAACAAGACTGGGAGCTGACTGTGGCTCAGATCATGAACTACTTATTGCCAAATTCAGACTTAAACTGAAAAGAGTAGGGATAACCACTAGACCATTCAGGTATGACCTAACTCAAATCCCTTATGAAAATACAGTGGAAGTGAGAAATAGATTTAAGGGACTAGATCTGATAGACAGAGAGCCTGATGAACTATGGATGGAGGTTCGTGACATTGTACAGGAGACAGGGATCAAGACCATCCCCATGGAAAAGAAATGCAAAAAGGCAAAATGGTTGTCTGAGGGGGCCTTACAAATAGCTGTGAAAAGAAGAGAGGCAAAAAGCAAAGGAGAAAAGGAAAGATATTCCCATTTGAATGCAGAGTTCCAAAGAATAGCCAGGAGAGATAAGAAAGCCTTCCTCAGCGATCAATGCAAAGAAATAGAGGAAAACAACAGAATGGAAAACACTAGCGATCTCGTCAAGAAAATTAGAGATACCACACTAACATTTCATGCAAAGATGGGTTTGATAAAGGACAGAAATGGTATGGACCTAACAAAAGCAGAAGATATTAAGAAGCGGTGGCAAGAATACACAGAAGAACTGTACAAAAAAGGTCTCCATGACCCAGATAATCACAATGGTGTGATCATTCACCTAGAGCCAGACATCCTGGAATGTGAAGTCAAGTGGGCCTTAAAAAGCATCACTACAAACAAAGCTAGTGGAGGTGATGGAATTCCAGTTGAGCCATTTCAAATCCTGAACGACGATGCTGTGAAAGTGCTGCACTCAATATGCCAGCAAATTTGGAAAACTCAGTAGTGGCCCCAGAACTGGAAAAGGTCAGTTTTCATTCCAATCCCTAAGAAAGGCAATCCCAAAGAATGCTCAAACTACCGCACAATTGCACTCATCTCACATGCTAGTAAAGTAATTCTCAAAATTCCCCAAGCCAGCCTTCAGCAATATGTGAACCGAGAACTTCCAGATGTTCAAGCAAGTTTTAGAAAAGGCAGAGGAACCAGAGATCAAATTGCCAATATCTGCTGGATCATTGAAAAAGCAAGAGAGTTCCAGAAAAACATTTTTTTCTGCTTTATTGACTATGTCAAAGCCTTCGACTCTGTGGATCACAAAAAACTGTGGAAAATTCTGAAGGAGATGGGAATACCAGAGCACCTGACCCGCCTCTTGAGAAACCTGTATGCAGGTCACGAAGCAACAGTTAGAACTGGACATGGAAAAGCAGATTGGTTCCAAATAGGAAAAGGAGTACATCAAGGCTGTATATTGTCACCCTGCTTATTTAACTTATATGCAGAGTATATCATGAGAAACACTGGGTTGGAAGAAGCACAAGCTGGAATCAAGATTGCCGGGAGAAATATCAATAACCTCAGATATGCAGATGACACCACCCTTATGGCAGAAAGTGAAGAGGAACTAAAAAGCCTCTTGATGAAAGTGACAGGGGAGAGTGAAAAAGTTGGCTTAAAGCTCAACATTCAGAAAACTAAGATCATGGCATCTGGTCCCATCACTTCATGGCAAATAGATGGGGAGACAGTAGAAACAGTGTCAGACTTTATTTTGGGGGGTTCCAAAATCACTGCAGATGGTGACTGCAGCCATGAAATTAAAAGACGCTTACTCCTTGGAAGGAAAGGATGACCAACCTAGACAGCATATTAAAAAGCAGAGACATTACTTTGCCAACAAAGGTCCATCTGGTCAAGGCTATGGTTTTTCCAGTGGTCATGTATGGATGTGAGAGTTGAACTGTGAAGAAAGCTGAGTGCTGAAAAATTGATGCTTTTGAACTGTGGTGTTGGAGAAGACTCTTGAGAGTCCCTTGGACTGCAAGGAGATCCAACCAGTCCATCCTGAAGGAGATCAGTCCTGGGTGTTCATTGGAAGGACTGATGCTGAAGCTGAAACTCCAATACTTTGGCCACCTCATGCAAAGAGTTGACTCATTGGAAAAGACCCTGATGCTGGGAGGGATTGGGGGCAGGAGGAGAAAGGGATGACAGAGGATGAGATGGCTGGATGGCATCACTGACTCGATGGGCATGAGTTTGAGGAAACTCCGGGAGTTTGTGATGGACAGGGAGGCCTGGCGTGCTGCGATGCATGGGGTCGCAAAGAGTTGGACATGACTGAGCGACTGAACTGAACTGACATGGGTGAATTGGGCTAGGTCAGATTCTGAACTGGTACCACAATGTCCACAGCATGTTGAGAGACCTACCTAGAAGTATCAGAGGACTTCCTGTGGAGGTGAAGATTGGCTGTGGCTCAATGTGGGGATGAGGAAACTGACAACTGAGGGCAATAATATTAATAGTAGTAGTACTATTTTTTGTTTCATTCTGTTCTGTTGTTTTCCTTTATTATTATTTTATTTCTATTTATGTTTTCTTTTTATGCTTCCATTTTTAATATATATCTTATTTTGCTTTATTTTCTACTTTACTTCTTTCTATATGGCAGTTTTTCCTTATTTTCATTTTTTCTTTTGTTTTTATCACCTTTTTAAACTATATTCTATAATTTTCCAGTTTTACATTTTTTTTTGTTTTGTGTTTCGCAGCTGTTTCCTTCTTTCATTTGTTCTGATTTTATCTTTTTTTTTTTAATTAATTTGCTTGCTGCTTTGTTTTTCTTTAGTTTTTATTGCTTGTTTTTGGCTTTGGGTTCATTTATTTGCTTGTTTACTCTCTTCGTTTCCTTTTTTTCTTTCTTTTTTGTCAGTTTGTGTGTCTGTGGGTGTTTCTTTGTGTGTTTTTGTTTCTTTGGTTTTACTTTTACCACTTGTCTTAGGGGACTTGTCTGTTGGCTTTCTTTTTCTTTTTCTTTAATGATTATTTTCTTCCTCTTGCATGCTCTGATGTTTGTGGGGTCTTGGTTCTCTGACCAGAGGTCAGGCCTGAGCCTCTGAGCTGTTCGAGCCAAGTGCAAGACCCTGGACTGCCAGCAAACTCCCAGCACCAGGGACTATTAATCAGCAAGAGATTTCCCAGAGGTTTCCATATCAATACCAAGACACAGCCTCACGCAACTGACAGCAAGCTCCACTGCTGGATGCCTCACACCAGTCAACTAGTGAGACAGAAACAAAATCCCATGCATTAGCAGACAGGCTGTCTAAAGTCATACAAAGCTCAGAGATACCCAAGACACACCACCTGACATGACCCTGACCATCAGAGGGACAAGATAAATCTCTAGCCACCAGAATGCAGGCACCAGTGACCTCCAACAGGAAGCCGACCCAAACCACTGGACTAGCGTTACCAATTGGGGGAAGACACAACAGAAGAAAGAGGAACTAAGACCCTGCAGCCTGTGGAAAGGAGATCCCAAATCCAGTAAATTAAAAAAATGAAAAGACACAGAAATGCATTGCCACTGAGGAGCAAGGTAAAAAAAACAAATGCTTAAGGCCAAATAAATGAGAACGGAATAGGCAATCTGCCTGAGAAAGAATTCAAAGTAATGATAGAAAAGATGATATAAAATACTGAAAATAGAATGGTGAATATACAAGAAACATTTAACAAGGAACCAGAAGGACTAAAGAAGAAACAAAGAATGATGTACAACATAATAATTAAAATTAAAAATACACTAGAAGGAATCAAAAGCAGAATAACTGATGCAGAAGATAAGCTAAGTGAGCTGGAAGATAGAATGGTGGAAATAAATACCACGGACCAGAAAAAAGAAAAAAATTAAAAAGAAGTGAAGATAGTCTCAGAGACCTCTGGGACAACATTAAGCACACAAACATTCAAATTATTGTGGCCTCAGAAGAAGAAGACAAAGAGAAAGGTTCTGAAAAATATTTGAAAATATTTTATTTGAAAACTTACCTAACATGGGAAAAGAAATAGTCGCCCAGTCCAGGAAGCTCAGAGAGTCTGATACAGGATAAACCCAATGAAAAACATGCAGAGATGCATGTAAATCAATGTAACAAAAAAGTGAACACAAAGAAAAAGTATTAAAGGCAGTAAGGGGAAAGCAACAAATAACGTACAAGGGAATCCCATAAAGTTAACAGCTGGTCTCTCAGCAGAAAATCTTCAGGCAAGAAGGGAGTGGCAAGAGCACTTTAAATATTTAAAGTGATAAAAGGGAAAAACTTACAAGCAAGATTATTCTACACAGGAAGGATCTCATTCAGATTTGGCTGAGAAATCAAAAGCTTCATAGAAAAACAAAAGCTAAGAAAATTCAGCACCACAAAACCAGCATTACAACAAATGCTAAAGGAATTTCTCCAGACACAGAATGCAGGGGAAGAAAAAGACCTACAAAAACAAACCCAAAAGACCTACAAAAACAGTCCCAAGATGGCAGAGGAATAGGACGCAGAGACCAATGTCTCCCCCACAAATTTATCAAAAGATCCTTTGAATGAGAAACTACCACAAAACAACTTCTGAATGCTGGCAGAGGACACCAGGCACCTAGAAAAGCAGCCCATTCTCTTTGAGAGGAGGTAGGACAAAATATAAAAGACAAAAAGAGAGACAAAAGAGGGTAGAGATCCGTCCTGAGGAGGAAGTCGTGAAGGAGAAGTTTCCAAACAGCAGGAAACCCTCTTACCAGCGGGTCTGTGGGGAATTTTGGAATCTCAGAGGGCAACATAACCAGGAGGAAAAAAAAGAGAGAGAGAATACGTCCCTAACGGCAACTCACAGAGGAGAAGTAGCCCAGATGCTCACATCCACCACCAGCAAGGGGGGCTGGACAGGGAGACGTGGGCTGCATCATCAGTCCTTAGGGTAAGGACCAGGCCTGAATGCCCTGAGGACAATCTGTGGGAGCTAATGGGAGATAGCAACCCAAACTGTGGGATAGCCAGAGGGAGAGGAAAAAAAAAAAAAAAACAGAACTTTTCCATAGCCTGGCCCGCTCCCAGCACAAAGGATTGAGAGAACACCAAAGGAGAGGTAGCCAGCTGTGTACAGGCCACTCCCCGCTGCCAGAGGCACAGAGGCAGGCATGCCACAGCCAGAGCCAGAAGGCAAGGGGCAATCTTGGCCCCAGAGACCAGCATCCTTCACCAAACTGTGAGCAGGCTTCCAGTTGCTAACCAAGTCTTCCTTGGATCCTGAACGGTTTACATCTGCCAGGAGGGTCACAGCCTGAGATCATCTCCCCAGAGACACAGGGCATACTGGAGACGATGCTCTTGCAGCACACCTGGGAAACCAAGTGGCCGGGACCAGGGATGTGATTAAGATGCACAGCCCACCTGGGACAGTGAGCTTGCCAAGTACCTGGTCACCTGAGCTGCTCGGACCTGGGAAGGGCAAAAAACGCATGCCCAACCAAGTCTGTGCCCTTGCGGAGTACCCAAGAATCAACCTGAGCAGCTTAGACCTTGGAAGTGCACAAAACGCAGTGCCCACTTTGGACAGTACCCCTGCAGAGAACCCTGGAGCCTGAGCAGTGTAGATCCGGAAAGCACACAACACCATGAGCGGGGGCAAACCCAATATGGTCCATACACTGCAAGCACTCTTCACACACACCAGTGGTATTTGTTTGCAGTGTTCCTCCCTCCCCACACCACAACTGACCAAGTGAGCCTAAATAAGTGACCATCTTCACCCCCTTGTGTCAGGGTGGAAATTAAACACTGAAGAAACTTTCAAACAGAGGAAGCTAAAATAAATAAAGAAGAGGGAACCACTCTGGAAGTGACAGGAGCAACAGATTAAAACCCTGTACTTAACATTGACGAAGCATTGGAAGGGGCCTATGCTGCTGCTAAGTCACTTCAGTCGTGTCCGACTCCATGCGGCCCCATGGACCACAGCCTACAAGGCTCCTCCATCCATGGGATTTTCCAGGCAAGAGTACTGGAGTGGGGTGCCATTGCCTTCTCTGGGAAGGGGCCTATAGACCTGGAGAAATACAAGCTGGAACAAGGAACTATCTGATCCCACACTGCCCACAACGGCTCCAGAGAAATTCCTAGATATATTTTTACTATTATCATTTTCAATTTATTTTTTAAGTTCTTTATTATGCCCTTAATTTTCACTTTTATAAGCTACTATTACCTTACCAAAAAAGACCCTATTTTTAAAGCAAATTTCATATATAGTTTATAATTTTTGTGCTTGATTGTGTTTTGTATTTTCAATATTCTATTTTTGAGAGTCTAACCTCTAGTCTAGATTTTTAATTTTTGCTTTTTGGTATTTGTTATCAATTTTGTACCCATAAGAATCTAATCTTCAGTATACATTTTCACTTAGGGGTGTGATTACTGGCTTGATTGCTCTCTCCCGTTTTGACTCTCCCATTTCTCCCCCAGGTCACCTCTATCTCCTCCCTCCCCCTTCTCTTCTCTCCTTAACTCTGTGACTCTCTCTGGGTGTCCTGGGCTGTGGAGAACACTTAGGGAATTGATTAGTGGCTAGACTGGTCTCTCCCCTTTTGACTCCCCCTCTTCTCCTCCTGGTCACCTCTATCTTCCTCCTCCCTCTTCTCTTCTCCATGTAACTCTGTGAACTCCTCTGGGTGTCCTTCAGTGTGGAGAATCTTTTTACCATTAACCTAGATGCTTTATCATCGGTGCAGCATGGATGGAGAAGTCTTGAGGCTACTGTAAGAATAAGACTGAAAGCCAGAGGCAGGAGGCTTAAATCCAAAACTTGAGAACACCAGAAAACTCCTGATTCCAGGGAACATTAATTAACAAGAACTCATCCAAAAGCCTCCATACCTACACTGAAACCAAGCTCCACTAAAGAGCCAACAAGTTCCAGAGCAAGACATACCATGCTAATTCTCCAGCAATGCAGGAACACAACCCTGAGCATTAAAATACAGGTGGCCAAAAGTCATGCCAAACCCACAGACACCACAAAACTCACTACTGGACACTTCACTGCACTCCAGAGAGAAGAGATCCAGCTCCACCCACCAGAACACAGGCGCAAGCTTCCCTAACCAGAAAACCTTGAAAAGCCACTAGTACAAGCCCACCCATAGGGAACAACCTCCACAATAAAGAGAAACCACAAACTTCCAGCCTACAGAAAGGCCACCTCAAACACAGCAATCTAAACAAAATGAAAAGGCAGAGAAGTATTCAACACATAAAGAAATGCCCACCAAACCATGATAAATGGCCCACCAAACCAAAAAAAGAGAAGGAGATAGGGAGTCTACCTGAGAAAGAATTAATAATGGTGATAGTAAAGATGATCCGAAATCTTGAAAACGAAACGGAGTTACAGATAAATAGACTGGAGACAAGGATTAAGAATATACAAGAAATGTTTAACAAGGACCTAGAAGAAATACAAAAGAGTCAGTCAATAATGAATAGTGCAATGGAGAAAAAATACTCTCTTCAATTAGTGGTGGTGGGAAAACTGGACAGCTACTTCAAAAGAATGAAATCAAAACACTTCCTAACACCATACACAAAAATAAACTCAAAATGGATTAAAATTTAAATAAAATCTCCAAAATATAAAATCTCCAAATATAAAAAGAGCAGCTCAATATCAGAAAACAACCCAATCAAAAATGGATAGAAGAGTTAAACGGGCATTTCTCCAAAGAAGGGGTGTGTGTATGTGTGTGTGTGTGCATGTGTGTTAGTCGCTTAGCTGTGTCCAACTCTTTGTGACCCCATGGACTGTAGCCTGCCAGGCTTCTCTGTCCATGGGATTTCCCAAGCAAGAATACTGGAAAGAGTTGCCATTTCCTTCTCCAAAAGAAGACAAACATATGTCCAAAAAGCACATGAAAAGATGTTCAACATCACTAATTATTAGAGAAGTTCAAATCAAAACTACAATGAAGTATCACCTCACACCAGGCAGAATGGCCATCATAAAACAATGTACAACCAATCAATTCAGGAGAGGGTGTGGAGAAATGGAACCCTCCTACACTGTTGGTGGGAAGGTAAATTGATAATAGAGACTATGGAGAACTATATCAAGGTTCCTTAAAAAACTAAAAATAGAACTACCATATGATCCAGCAATCCCACCTCTAGGCATACACCTGGAGAAAACCATAATTCAAAAAGATACATGCACCCCAGTGTTCACTGCAGCACTGTTTACAACAGCCAGGACATGAAAACAACTGAAATGTCTAATGACAGATGAATGGATATAGAAGTGTGGTACATATATTCAATGGAATATTACCCAGCCATTAAAAAGAATGAAATAATGCTATCTGCAGCAACATGGATGGACCTAGAGATTGTCATACCGAGTGAAGTAAGTCAGACACAGAAAGCCATAGCATATGATATCACTTCTATGTGGAATCTAAAAAGTGGGTACAAATGAACTAATTTACAACACAGAATTTGAGTCAACCAAATGTAGATGTAGAAAACCACCTTATGGTTACCAGGAGATAGAAAAGAATAAATTGTGAGAATGAGACTGACATATACACACTACAATATATAAAATACGTAATTAATAAGAACTTACTGGACCTCTGCTCAATACTATGTAATGGCTGATATGGGAAAATAACCTAAAAAAGAACAATGGATATATGTATATATATATATATAACTGATTCACTTTTCTGTACACCTTAAACTAACACAACATTGTAAATCAACTATACTCCAATAAAAATTTTTCAAAAAACAACAATCCAATTCATAAATGGGCATAGGACTTGAATAGATATTTCTCCCATATAGAAATTGTCAATAACTAAATGAAAAGACTCTGAACATCACTAGCCATTTAGGAAAATATAAATCAAAACTAGGAGATACCACTTCATACCCATTAAGATGGTTACTATAAAAAAAGAAAAGAACAAGCATTGTCAGGGATGTGGAGAAATTAGAACTCTTGTGTATTGCTGGTGGTAAAATTCAATGGTGCAGCTACTGTAGAAAACAGGATGAGAGTCCTCTAAAAACTAAGTATTGAACTACCATATGATCCAGCAATAATTTCACTCTGGAATTACTGAAAGCAGTAATTCAAGCAGATATTCAATATTCAAGCACTAACATTCACAGCAGCATTATTCACAACAAACCAAAGGGCAGAAAAAATGTAAATGTCTATCAGCAGATTGACAGATACAGAAAATATGGTGATACATAAATGCAATATAACTCCACCTCAAAAAAGAATGAAATTCTGATGCATGCTACAATGTGGATGAGGCCTGAAAATTTTATGCTAAGTGAAAGAAGCCTAACACAAATGGACAAATACAATATGATCCCACTTTATATTAGATATCTAAAATAGGAAAATCCATACAAACAAAAAGAATAATGGCGATTGCAAGGGGCTGAGGGGACAGGGATACAGGGAATTATTTCATGGGTACAGAGTTTCTGTTTGAGACAATGAAAGTACTGGAAATGTGGGGTGGTGATGGTTGTATGACATTGTGAATATATTAAATGCCACTGAATTGTATACTTAAATATGGTTAAAAGGATACACTTTATGTTATGTATATTCTACCAAAATAACAAAAAAAATTAGCAGTCCCCCATCCTAGACCAATTCCATCAGAATCTCTGGGAGTGAGATCACTACCTTTAAAGTATCTCAGGTATTTCCAATGTTCAGCCAAGATTAAGAACCATAGATCTGAACTTTTTCCCCTCCTGGAATACCCAAAATTTTCATTTGCAGATCATGGATGATAGACATCCAACTGTGCTTTTTCCAACCAAAGTGAGATATTAGCTCTACCAGGTTGTCTCTGAATACTCATTTCTAGGGTAACTTGAATTAGTAAGCTACTAGGATACTATCACTATAACTATAGAGTATAAAAACTGTGTTCAATGATAAAGTATTTAGATGAAATGACAGTCTGCAAATTTTGATTCAAAGTAATCCAGGCCCAGGGGAAAAATACTGCATGAGGGTTATAGATAAAACAGATAGGCCATACATTAACAATTACTGAAGCTGAACAATAGGTACATAACTGCTCTTTATATTATCCTCTCTACTTTTGTGCATATTTAAATTTTTCCACGTTAAAACTGGAAACAAATTTAATTACATGTGCAATGGAAATAATCTAAAATATTTAGTAATAAGATCTTGGACCTATAAATTAAGAATAGATACATACAATGGAACATTAAGCAACATTTTTATATGATAGAAAAATTTTGTAATCATATGAGGAGATATTTATGATGTTTAATTTAGTAAAAAAGCAAGTTATCAAAATTAGCATATACAATATGATCCAATTTGTGGGTCGACAGTAGAATGGAGCAATCAGTTTAGTGCTAGATCTGACAGAACTAGGTTTCTGCCACTTACTGTGACCCAGAAAAAGGGACAGTATAACAGCATCCAATCCCGTGAGGTTTTCATAAAGATTAAGCTGAAATAAAGTAATTACAGCACTTAAGAGCTTAGTAGTAGTAGCAGTAGGAATATCAATAGCAGTATCAGCTATATTTGGCTAGAGCTACTTACAAAAAAGCAAAGCATTGGGAAAATATCTAATACCTTAATATCTAAAATGAAATAATAGTAAGATATTGCAAATTCATCGACATTAAATAAGTAGCCAGTAAGAGCCCACTGTGAAAAAGACAGTGGAATTCTAATGCTGATCAAGACATAAACAGAAGGCAGTTATACCTTCTTATATAGCACCACTATATAAAAATCAGCTACATCTATATATAATAACAATGAACTAATGAGAAAGATAAATAAAGAAAACAATCCCATTTACAATAGCATCAAAAGGAATGAAATACCTAGAAATAAATTTAACCAAAAAGATGAAAGATCTACACACTGAAAATTATAAACATTGGTGAAAAAACTGAGAAACACAAATAAATAGAAAGATATCTCCTGTTCATAGATTGCAAGAATTAGTATTATGAAATGTCCATTATTACCTAAAGTCATAGACAGAATCAATGCAGTCTCTACCAAAATTCCAATGGCATATTAGAAAAAATAGAAAAAAAATCCTAAAATTCATGTGGAGAAACAAAAGACCCACATAGCCAAAGCAACCTGAGCTAAAAGAAAAAAAGCTGGAGGAATCATAATACCTGATTTCAAACTTTATTACAAAGCTATAGTAATCAGATCAGAATGCGACTGGCATAAAAACAGACATATAGAACAATGGAAAAGAATTAACAGTCCAGAAATAAACCCATGTATAAACATGGTCAACTAATATTTGACAAAGGAGTCAATACTCAATGGAAAAGGATAACCTCTTCAATAAATGGTGTTGGGAAAACTAAATACACACATGCAATGGAATGAAACTGGGCCCCTATCTTATAACCAGTCACAAAAATTAACTCAGAAAACAGCAAAATTCTGTAAAGCAATTATCCTTCAATAAAAAACAAATTAATTTTTAAAAAACACCCAAAAAATATTTACCATGTTAAAATTTGAAAAAAAAATTAACTCAAAATGGCTTAAAGATTTGAATGTAAGACTTCAAAGTGTAAAACTGCTAGAAGAAAACAGATGAGAAAAGCTCCTTGACATTGGTCTTTAAAACATTTTTTTGATATGACAATAAAAGTGAAAGCAAAATAGACAAATGTGACCAAATCAAACTAATAAAGTTTTGCAAAGCATGAGAAACAATCAAAAGAGTGATGAGACAACATACAGAATGGTAGAAAATATCTGCAAACTAGACATCTGATAAGACAGTATCCAAAATGTATAATTAATTCAAACAACTCAATAGCCAAAAAAGTAACCTGATTTAAAACTTAGCAAAGGACCAGAACAGATATTTTTCCAAAGAAGACATACAAATGCCCAACATGTTCATGAAAAAAATGCATAATATCTCTAATCATGAAATGAAATCAGAACCACAATAAAATATCACCTCATACCTATTAGAATGGATAAAAAATTTAATACAGTAAATGTTAGAGAGGAGATGTAGAGAAAAGAACCCCTGTGCACTGTTTATAGGAATGTAAATTGGTACAGCCACTAAGGAAAACAGTATTTAAATTTGTCAAAACATTAAGAATAGAACTACCATACAATCCAGCAATTTGACTGCCAGATATTTTTCCAAAGGAAATGAAATCTCTGTCTGAAAGAGAAACCTATATCCCCATGTTCACTGTATTCACAATAACCAAGACACAGAAACAACATAATGTTGCCTGGATAAATATAACATAATATATTAATCAGCCATTTAAAAAGAATGAAATCCTGCATTTTGCAGCAATATGGATGGACCATGAAGGCATTATGCTAAGTGAAATAAGTCAGAAAGAAGAACAAATTCTATATATTCTCCTTTATACGTAGAATCTAAAAAAAGATGAATTTAGAGAGTAGGGGAGAGAGATAAATATAGCTGAGCAGGAGGAGGCTGAGCTCACCTCCCCTCACAAACACATCCAAAATACAACTGCATGTGAAAATAACCTGGCAGAACAGCTCTTTCACAACCAAGACTGTAAAGGAAGATCCACACAGAGTATGACAGGAAGGAAAGAGAAGTGATCTAGTCAGGTCATGCACCCATGTTGGAAGACCCAGAAGAGGAAGGAGATATCAGAGTCTGTGATCCTCCCTGGGAAGTGAGGAGTCTGAGCCACATATTAGGTACCCCAGTCCTATGATTCCACATTGGAAGGGTGACCCCCCTTACCTGGTTTGAAAATAAGTCAGGTTTCCCATAAACCTGGAAGAAAATAAGACTCCACTCTTGAAGAATGCAAATACAGAGGCAGCATATTCAAAGCTGCCTGGGGCTCTAGCCATCTTGGTAGGACTGCTCCATCACACATACCCAGCCAGTACCAGGATTCTGCTCCAGCTCCTCTTTCTCCAGTGCTGCTGCCCACTAAGGCAGAGGCTGCTTTTGCCAATGAGTGTGCTCACACTTACAGGAAATGGAGCTAGCTTGGACTACAGCCTTGCCTCTAAACAGGGCTGAGGAAGTCACTGCCAGTGTACATGTCCATACCAAGATTACAGAGGAACAAACCTAGCTCCAGAGTAGAGACCACCATCTACAGCAGGAAGGAAAGCCTCTCATTAGTGTGGCACCAACCCCTCTAGCCCCAAACCAGTCTCTAACCAAGGCATGCACACAACAGAATGAAACCAGCACAAAACTGCAGTCCCAAACCCCAACCAGGGTCCCAACCAAGGCAAAGAATACCATTACACCCAGGAGAACCCAACTCCCTCAGGACTCCTGTTCCAGCCTCTCATGTCCTGTCACTTTCCCCATTATGGCAATAATGGCCACTGAGAATAGGAGAAGCTCTGGCTCACACATGGCTCTATCTCTGGCTCTGGCTGCTTCAATTCCAGCCCTACCTCCCACCAAGGTGTGGCTGCCAGTGCACCCAGGCAAAGATGCAGCCATTGCCCACTTAATATCCAGCTCTCCCATGAAAGCCGCTGGACACATGTAGACTGCATAAGGGAGCTACCACACAAGAACACCTTTCAAGACTAGGATAGGTCACTGTTTCACCTAACATCATAGAGACAGAGAAAGTTAAACAAAAGGAAAAGACAGAGGAATGGGTTTCAAACAAAAGAACAAGGCCACATCTGAAAAAACCTTAATGATACAGATAATCTACCTGATAAAGAGTTTAAAGCAATAGTAATAAGAATGCTAAATGAACTGAGAAAAGAATAGATGAACACAGTGAGAATTTCAACAAAGAACTAGAAAATATGCAAAGAACCAGTCAGAGCTGAAGAATACAACACCTGAATTTTAAAATTCTCTAGAAGGAATTAACAGATTAGGTAATAGCAAATAATGCATAAAGAACTGGAAGATAGAATATTTGAAATAACCCAATCAAAATATTAAAAAGGAAAAAAAAATTGTAAAAGGATAGTTTAAGGGACCTCTGGGACAACATCAAGCATAATAACATTCATATTATAGAATTCCCAGAAGGAGATGAAAGAAAGGAATAGAAAATGTATTTAATGAAATTATGGCTGGATACTTCCCAAACAGGAAGAAGGAAACAGATATTCAGGTACAGATATTCAGACAGTCCAAAACAAGATGAACCCAAAGAGACCTACACCAAGATGTATCATAATGTTAATGGCAAAAAGTGAAGAGAGAATTTTAAAGGCAGCAAGAGAAAAACAAAAAACCACATACAAGAGAATCCTCATAAGTCTATCAGCTGAATTTTCAGCAGAAATTTTACAGGCCAGAGAGAGTGCATGATTTATTTTCACTGCTGAATGGAAAAAAAGTCTACAACCTAGGGCAGTCTACCCAGCAAGGTTATCATTTAGAATTGAAAAAGATAAAGAGCTGCTCAGATAAGCAAATACTAAAAGAGTTCATCAACACTAAACCATCTCACAAGAAATGTTAAAGGATCTTCATTAAGTGAAAAAGGCTGCTGCTGCTGCTGCTGCTAAGTCACTTCAGTCGTGTCTGACTCTGTGCGACTCCATAGACAGCAGCCCACCAGGCTCCCCCATTCCTGGGATTCTCCAGGCAAAAACACTGGAGTGGGTTGCCATTTCCTTCTCCAATGCATGAAAGTGAAAAGTGAAAGTGAATTCACTCAGTCATGTCCAACTCAGCGACCCCATGGACTGCAGCCCACCAGGCTCCTCAGTCCATGTGATTTTCCAGGCAAGAGTACGGGAGTGGGGTGCCATTGCCTTCTCCGGGTGAAAAAGGCTACAAGAAATAAATTATAAGAAAAGGAATAACCCATAAGCAAGGGCAAATATATAGTAAAGAACTGTGGATCAATCACTTAACTAAGCTAGTACAAAGATTAAAAGGCAAAAATTGTGAAGTCAACTACAACTACAATAAATAGTTAAGGGATAGACATGAGGATTTAAAATACAACCTCCAAAACACAAAATGTGAGGCAAGACTGAACAATGTAGATTTTTAGAATGTGTTTGAACTTAAGGGATTATCAATTTAAAACACAAATGAAAAATGTACAATAGATACACAAAAATTAGAAAGGAACACAAACAAAACACAAAGAAAAATCATCAAACCACAAGGGACCAACACCTATAGAATAAGAAAAACAGAGAACTACAAAAATGAGAAAACAAGTAACAAAATAGCAGTAAGCACATGCCTATTTCAAATACACAACCTAAACTACCATCCAAAGGAATTAGCAACAAAGAACAAAACTCAAAGTCAGCAGAAGAAATGAAATGATAAACATCAGAGTGGAAATAAGTGAAATAGAAAACAACAACAAAAAAAGATCAATGAAACCAAGAACTGGTTTTTTGAAAACAAAATTGGTAAGCCTTTAACCAGGCTCAATAAGAAAAAAGCAAGGAACCAAATAAACAAAATAATAAATTGAACAGGAGAATTCACCACAGATATCACAAAGATACAATCATAAGAGAATACTATGAACAGTTATATGCCAACAAATTAGACAACCAAGAAGATATGGATAAATTACTAGAAACATACAATCTTCCAAAACTGAATCAAAAAGAAAGACATAACCTGAACAGACCAATTACTAGGATTGAAATTGAATCAGTAATCAAAGAGCCCCCCCAAAAAAGTACAGGACCATAAGTCTTCACAGGAGAATTCGATTGAATATCAAGCATACAAAGAAAACATAATACTTCTCCTTCCCAAACTACTGCCAAAAAAAAAAAAAAAATTGAAGAGGAAACATTACCAAATTCATTTTTTGAGGCCACTATTACCGTGACACCAAAACCAAAGATATTACCAGAAAAGAAAATTAGGCCAATATCTCTGATGAGTGGAGGAGCTTCCAAGATTGTAGAGTGGTAAAGAATTCACCTGCCAATACAGGAGATACAAGAGATGCAGGTTCGCTCCCTGGGTCAGAAGATCCCCTGGAGTATTTCCAGTATTCTTGCCTGGAAAACTCCATGGATAGAGCACCCTGGCAGGCTACAGTCCATGGAGTCACAAAGAGTAGGACACATTGAGTGACTCAGCACACACACATCTCTGATGACTACAGAAGCAAAAATCTTCACAAAATATTTTATCAAACCAATTTCAACAATATATAAAAGGAATCATATACCATGATCATGAGATTTATTTCAGGGACTTAAGGATGGTTCAATATTCAGAAATCAATATGATGTACCATATTAACAAAAGGAAAGATAAGACAAAATAAAATCACAGACAATCTCAATAAATGCAGAAAATGCATAACCTCAACATACTAAAGACCATTTATGATAAACCCACAGCTAACATCATACTCAATGGTAACAAGATGAAAACTTTTCCTCTAATATCAGGAACAAGACAAGAATGTCCATTTTCATCACTTCTATCCAATACAGTATTGGAAGTCCTAGCCACAGCAATCATAGAAGAAAAATAAAAGGCATCATGTCATCTTCAAGTACTTCTTTGTTTCAATTATATAACCCTAAAGTATCCACCAAAAAGACTCTATTAGAACTAATAAAGTCAGTAAGGTTGCAGGATATAAGATTAATATATAGAAATCTGTTGTTTTTCTATATACTAATCAGAAAGAGAAAGCAAGAAAACAACCCCATTTAAAATCACATCAAAAGAATAAAATACCTAGGAAAGACAAATGGAACAGAATAGAGACTCCAGAAATATATCCATACATACATGATCAATTAATCTATGGCAAGGGAAGCAAAAATATACAATGGGGAAAAGATATTTTCTTCAATAAGTTTTGTTCGGAAAACTAACAGCTATATTTAAAAAAATGAAATTACAACATTTTCTCACACCATATACAAAAGAAATTCAAAATGGATTAAAGATCTAAATATAAGACCAGAAACCATAAAATTAATAGACGAAAACGTAGGCAGCACACTCAATTGACCACAGCTACATGTAAAAAAATGAAATTACAACATTTTTTCACACCATATACAAAAGAAATTCAAAATGGATTAAAGATCTAAATATAAGACTAGAAACAATAAAATTAATAGAAGAAAACATAGGCAGCACACTCATTTGACCTTAAGTTTTACCAATATATTTTTCGGATCTGTCTCCTCAGTCAATTCAAACAAAAATAAACAGAACCTAAGAAATATAAATGTTATTGCATAGTAAAGAAAACCATCGACAAATGAAAAGACAACCTGCTGAATGAGAGAAAATATTTACTAGTGATATGTCTAACAAGTTGGCTTCCCTGGTGGCCCAGATGGTAAAGAATCTGCCTGCAATGCAGGAGACCCAAGTTCAACCCCTGGTTCGGGAATACCCTGAAGGAGGAAATGGCTACCCACTCCAATATTCTTGCCTGGAGAATTCCATGGACAGAGGAGCCTTGTGGGCTACAGTCTATAGGGTTACAAAGAGTCAGACATGACTAAGCAACTAACACTTTCACTTTCATCCAAAATAAAGAGCTCATACAGCTCAAAATGAAAACACACACACACACACAAACAACACAATTAAAAAACGGGCAGAGGACCTGATAGACATTTCCCTAAAGAATAAACACAGATTACTAACAGGCACATGAAAAGATGTTCAACATCACAAATCATAAGGAAAAAACAAATCAACACCACAATGAGATATCACCTCACATTTGTCAGAATGGCTATTGTCAAAAAGACAACAAATAATAAATGTTGGTGAGGATGTGAAGCAAAGGGAACCCTAGTACATTGTTGGTGGGAATGCAAATTGGTACAGCCACTGTGGAAAACAGTATGGAGAGCCCTCAAAAATCTCAAAATACCATATGATCCAGTGATTCTACTCCTGGGTACATATCCAAAGAAAATAAAAACACAAATTTAAAAAGATATATGCACTCCAATATTTTATAATAGTATTGTTTGCAGTAGCCAAGATATGGAAGTAAACTAAGATTCCATCAACAGATGAATGAATGAGGAAGATGTGACATACACACACACATGCACACACAATGGAATATTATCAGCCATAAAAAAGAATAAAATTTTGCCATTTGCAAAAACATTGATGGACCTGGACAATATTATGCTTAGTAAAGTAAGTCATATAAAGACAAATATTGTGCTTTCACTTATATGTGGAATATAAAAAATAAAATGAATAAATACAACAAACTGAAACAGACTCACAAATATAGAGAACAAACTAATGGTTATCAGTGGGTTTAGGAGTGAGGGGAGGTACAAAATGGGGAAGGCAATTAAGAGGTACAAACTACTAGGTATAAAAAAGCTATTAGAGGTGGGGGAAGAGCCAAGATGGCGGAGGAGTAGGACGGGGAGACCACTTTCTCTCCTACAAATTCATCAAAAGAATAACTGAACGCAGAGCAAACTTCGCAAAACAACTTCGGATCGCTAGCTGAGGTAATCAGGCGTCCAGAAAAGCAGCCCATTGTCTTCGAAAGGAGGTAGGACAAAATATAAAAGATAAAAAGTGAGACAAAAGAGCTAAGGACGGAGATCCTTCCGGGGAACTCTTAGGCGGCATTGCTTGGGGTAGGGTCCAGGCCTGAGTGCCCTGAGGACAATCGGAGGGAGCTTCTGTGAGTTGCCAACTTGAACTGTGGGAGACCAAAAGAGAGAGAGTAAATTAACCGGCCCGAACACACTGCCGGCCGTTCGCAGAACAAAGAGACCTAGAAAGTCCAGAGAAGACCTCGCAGGCTGCGGACCGGCCCAGCCCCGCCGGAGGCAGGAGGCAGGGGGGAGAGGAAGGTCGCGGCGAGACACAGGGCGCAGGCACCCGACCGGCAAGGGCGGGGACTGGGGCTGGGGACGCGGAGGGCGGAGGGCGCGCCACACCTGGGGAGAGTGCGCCCACCAAGCCCCTGGCTGCCTGGACCGCTCCGACGGGGAAGGCACACAGAGCGGGCGCAGCTTTTCGTTCCGCGCTTTTGTGGAACACCCGAGGGCTGGAACCTCGCGCAGCGCGGGCCGCGCTCCATATAGAACAGCCGGGAGCCTGAGCAGCGCAGACGGAGAAAGCAGCGTCAGCCCCTCCCAGCAGCCCCAGCACATCCCCGCGGCGCAAGCCTGTCCCCACAGCGCCAGCCTCTCCCTGCAGCGCAAGCCCCTCCCCGCAGAGCGACGGAACTAGCTACCTGAATAAGAGTCCACCTCCGCCCGCCTGTGTCAGGGCGGAAATGAGGCTCTGAAGAGACCGGCAAACAGAAGCCAAATAAACAAAGGGAACCGCTTCAGAAGGGACTGGTGCAACAGATTAAAATCCCTCTAGGAAACATTGACTACACCGGAAGGGGCCTGTAGATATCGAGAAGCGTAAGCTGGAACGAGGAGCTATCTGAAACTGAGCCGAACCCACACTGACCGCAACAGCTCCAGAGAAACTCCTAGATATAATTTTACTTTTTTCTCTTTTTTTTTTATTTTTTTTCTTTTTTCTTTTTTCTCTTTTTTCTTTCTTCTCTTTTATTTTCCTTTAAAATCCCCTATTACTCCCCCATTACTCCTTAACTTTCATTTCCACAGACTTTTACGATTTTTTAATTAGGGGGAAAAAAATTTTTTTTTCTTTTTTTTCTTTTTCTTTCTTTTTTTTTTCTTTTTTTTCTTTCCTTTTTCTCTTCTATTTTCTATTTTTCTTTTTCTCTTATTTCTTTTAAAGTCCTCTAGTACTCCTCTACTACTCCTTACTTTTCATTTTCACTACACTATAACCTTACAAAAATAAAAAGAAGAGAAGCCCTATTTTTAAACC